>NW_020837948.1:6474027-6718402 GCF_003676395.1 Aethalodelphis obliquidens
TATGTCATAGAGTGTTCTGCCTATGTTTTCCTCTAAGAGTTTTATAGTGTCTGGCCTTACATTTAGGTCTTTACTCCATTTTGAGTTTATTTTTGTGTATAGTGTTAGGGAGTGTTCTAATTTCATGCTTTTACATGTACCTGTCCAGTTTTCCCAGCATCACTTATTGAAGAGGCTGTCTTTTCTCCACTGTATATTCTTGCCTCCTTTATCAAAAATAAGATGACCATATGTGCGTGGGTTTATCTCTGGGCTTTGTATCCTGTTCCATTGATCTATATTTCTGTTTTTGTGCCAGTACCATACTGTCTTGATTACTGTAGCCTTGTAGTATACTTTGAAGTCAGGGAGCCTGATTCCTCCAGCTCTGTTTTTCGTTCTCAAGATTGCTTTGGCTATTCGGGGTCTTTTGTGTTTCCATACAAATTGTGAAAGTTTTTGTTCTAGTTCTTTGAAAAATGCCAGTGGTAGTTTGATAGGGATTGCATTGAATCTGTAGATTGCTTTGGGTAGTATAGTCATTTTCACAATGTTGATTCTTCCCATCCAAGAACATGGTATATCTCTCCATCTATTTGTATTATCTTTAATTTTTTTCATCAGTGTCTTATAATTTTCTGCATACAGGTCTTTTGTCTCCTTAGGTAGGTTTATTCCTAGATATTTTATTCTTTTTGTTGCAATGGTAAATGGGAGTGTTTTCTTCATTTCACTTTCAGATTTTTCATCATTAGTGTATAGGAATGCTAGAGATTTCTGTGCATTAATTTTGTATGCTGCTACTTTACCAAATTCATTGATTAGCTCTAGTAGTTTTCTGGTAGCATCTTTAGGATTCTCTATGTATAGTATAATGTCATCTGCAAACAGTGACAGCTTTAGTTCTTCTTTTCTGATTTGGATTCCCTTTATTTCTTTTTCTTCTCTGATTGCTGTGGCTAAAACATCCAAAACTATGTTGAATAATAGTGGTGAGAGTGGGCAACCTTGTCTTGTTCCTGATCTTAGTGGAAATGGTTTCAGTTTTTCACCATTGAGGATGATGTTGACTGTGGGTTTGACATATATGGCCTTTATTATGTTGAGGAAAGTTACCTCTATGCCTACTTTCTGGAGGGTTTTTACCATAAATGGGTGTTGAATTTTGTCAAAAGCTTTCCCTGCACCTATTGAGATGATCATATGGTTTTTCTCCTTCAGTTTGTTAATATGGTGTATCACATGATTGATTTGCATATATTGAAGAATCCTTGCATTCCTGGGATAAACCCCACTTGATCATGGTGTATGATCCTTTTAAAGTGTTGTTGGATTCTGTTAGCTAGTATTTTGTTGAGGATTTTTGCATCTATGTCCATCAGTGACATTCGCCTGTAGTTTTTTTTCTTTGTGACATCTTTGTCTGGTTTTGGTATCAGGGTGATGGTGGCCTTGTAGAATGAGTTTGGGAGTGTTCCTCCCTCTGCTATATTTTGGAAAGTTTGAGAAGGATAGGTGTTAGCTCTTCTCTAAATGTTTGATAGAATGCACCTGTGAAGCCATCTGGTCCTGGGGTTTTGTTTGTTGGAAGATTTTTAATCACAATTTCATATTCAGTGCTTGTGATTGGTCTGTTCATATTTTCTATTTCTTCCAGGTTCAGTCTTGGAATGCTGTGCATTTCTAAGAATTTGTCCATTTCTTCCAGGTTGTCCATTTTATTGGCATATAGTTGCTTGTAGTAATCTCTCATGATCCTTTGTATTTCTGCCCTGTCAGTTGTTACTTCTCCTTTTTCATTTCTAATTCTATTGATTTGAGTCTTCTCCCTTTTTTTCTTGATGAGTCTGGCTAATGGTTTATCAATTTTGTTTATCTTCTCAAAGAACCAGCTATTAGTTTTATTGATATTTGCTATCGTTTCCTTCATTTCTTTCTCATTTTTTTCTGGTCTGATCTTTATGATTTCTTTCCTTCTGCTAACTTTGGGTTTTTTTGTTCTTTCTCTTATTGCTTTAGGTGTAAGGTTAGGTTGTTTCTTTGAGGTGTTTCTTGTTTCTTAAGGTAGGATTGTATTGCTCTACACTTCCCTCTTAGAACTGCTTTTGCTGCATTCCATAGGCTTTGGGTCATCATGTTTTCATTGTCATTTGTGTCTAGGTATTTTTTGATTTCCTCTTTTTTTCTTCAGTGATATCTTGGTTATTAAGTATTGTATTGTTTAGCCCCCATGTGTCTGTATTTTTTACAGATTTTTTCTTGTAATTCATATCTAGTCTCATAGTGTTGTGGTCGGAAAAAATACTTAATACAATTTCAGTTTCTTAAGCTTACCAAGGCTTGATTTGTGACCCAAGATATGATCTATCCTGGAGAATGTTCCATGAGTCCTTGAGAAGAAAGTGTTTTCTGTTGCTTTTGGATGGAATGTCCTATAAATATCAATTAAGTCCATCTTGTTGAATGTATCACTTAAAGCTTGTGTGTCCTTGTTTATTTTCATTTTGGGTGATCTGTCCATTGGTGAAAGTGGGGTGTTAAATTCCCCTACTATGATTGTGTTACTGTCGATTTCCCCTTTTATGGATGTTAGAATTTGCCTTATGTATTGTGGTGCTCCTATGTTGGGTGTATAAATATTTACAATTGTTATATCTTCTTCTTGGATCGATCCCTTGATCATTATGTAGTGTCCTTCTTTGTCTCTTGTAATAGTCTTTATTTTAAAGTCATTTTGTCTGATATGAGAATTGTTACTTCAGCTTTCTTTTGATTTCCATTTGCATGGAATATCTTTTCCATCCCCTCAGTTTCAGTCTGTATGTATCCCTAGATCTGAAGTGGGTCTCTTCTAGACAGCATACATATGGGTCTTGTTTTTGTATCCATTCAGCCAGTCTATGTTTTTGGTTGGAGCATTTAATCCATTTACATGTAAGGTAATTATCAATATGTATGTTCCTATTACCATTTTCTTAATTGTTTTGGGTTTGTTATTGTAGGGCTTTTCCTTCTCTTGTGTTTCCTGCCTAGCGAAGTTCCTTTAGCAGTTGTTTTAAAGCTGGTTTGGTGGTGCTGAATTCTCTTAGCCTTTGCTTGTCTGTAAAGTTTTTAATTTCTCCATCAAATCTGAATGAGTTTCTTGCTGGGTAGAGTAATCTTGGTTGTAGGTTTTTCCCTTTCGTCACTTTAAAATGTCCTGCCACTCCCTTCTGGCTTGCAGAGTTTCTGCTCAAAGATCAGCGTTAACCTTATGGGGATTCCCTTGTGTGTTATTTGTTGTTTTTCCCATGCTGCTTTTTTGTTGTTCTGTTTTGTTCTTTTTTTAAAAAAATTATTTATTATTTATTTCTATTTTTGGCTGTGTTGGGTCTTCGTTTTTGTGCAAGGGCTTTCTCTAGTTGTGGCAAGCAGGGGCCACTCTTCATCGCAGTACGCCGGCCTCTCACTATCGTGGCCTCTCTTGTTACACAGCACAGGCTCCAGACACGCAGGCTCAGTAGTTGTGGCTCATGGGCCTAGTTGCTCTGCGGCATGTGGGATCTTCCCAGAGCAGGGCTCGAACCCGTGTCCCCTGCATTGGCAGGCAGATTTTCAACCATTGCGCCACCAGGGAAGCCCGTCCCTTGCTGCTTTTAATATTTTTTCTTTGTATTTAATTTTTGATAGTTTGATTAATGTGTGTCTTGGTGTGTTTCTCCTTGGATTTTTCCTGTTTGGGAAAAATCTGTGATTTTCTGGACCTTCTGGATTTCTCTGTGATTCCTGGACTTGATTAACTATTTCCTTTCCCATGTTAGGGAAATTTTCAACTATAATCTCTTCAAATATTTTCCCAGTCCCTTTCTTTTTCTCTTCTTCTTCTGGGACCCCTATAATTCGAATGATGGTGCATTTAATGTTGTCCCACAGGTCTCTGAGACTGTCCTCAATTCTTTTCATTCTTTTTTCTTTATTCTGCTCTGCAGTAGTTATTTCCACTATTTTATCTTCCAGGTCACTTATCTGTCCTTCTGCCTCAGTTATTCTGCTATTGATCCCTCCTAGAGAATTTTTAATTTCATTTATTGTGTTGTTCATCACTGTTTGTTTGCTCTTTAGTTCTTCTAGGTCCTTGTTAAACGTTTCTTGTATTTTCTCTATTCTGTTTCCAAGATTTTGATCATCTTTACTATCATTATTCTGAATTCTTTTTCAGGTAGACTGCCTATTTCCTCTTCATTTGTTAGGTCTGGTGGGTTTTTATCTTGCTCCTTCATCTGCTGTGTGTTTTTGTGTCTTCTCATTTTGCTTATCTTCCTGTGTTTGGGGTCTCCTTTTCTCAGGCTGCAGGTTCGTAGTTCCCATTGTTTTTGGTGTTTGTCCCCAGTGGCTAAGGTAGGTTCAGTGGGTTGTGTAGGCTTCCTGGTGGAGGGGACTAATGCCTGTGTTCTGGTAGATGAGGCTGGATCTTGTCTTTCTGGTGGGCAGGTCCACGTCTGGTGGTGTGTTTTGGGGTGTCTGTGGGCTTACTATGAGTTTAGGTAGCCTGTCTGCTAATGGATGGGGTTGTGTTCCTGTCTTGCTAGTTATTTTGCATAGGGTGTCCAGCACTGTAGCTTGCTGGTCGTTGAGTGAAGCTGGGTCTTGGCATTGAGATAGAGATCTCTGGGAGATTTTTGCCATTTGATATTACATGGAGCTGGGAGGTCTCTTGTGCACCAGTGCCCTGTACTTGGCTCTCCCACCTCAGAGGCATAGTCCTGATGCCTGGCTGGGGCACCAAGAGCCTTTCATCCTAACGGCTCAGAATAAAAGGGAGAAAAAATAGAAAGGAAGGAAGAAAGAAAGAAGATAAAATAAAATAAAGTAAAATAAAATAAAATAGTTATTAAAATAAAAAATAATTATTAAGAAAAAAATTTTTAAAGTAAAAAATAGCAAACAAACAACAAAAAAACGGACAGACAGAACCCTAGGACAAATGGTAAAAGCAAAGCTATACAGAAAAAATCACACACAGAAGCAGACACATACACACTCACATAAAAAGAAAAAGGGAAAAAAAAACATATCTTTGCTCTCAAAGTCCACCTCCTTAATTTGGGATGATTCATTGTCTATTCAGGTATTCCACAGATGCAGGGTACATCAAGTTGATTGTGGAGATTTAATCCTCTGCTTCTGAGGCTCTTGGGAGAGGTTTCCGTTTCTGTTCTTTGTTCACACAGCTCCCGGGGTTCAGAAGCTTTGGATTTGGCCCCGCCTCTGCGTGTAGGTCGCCTGAGGGCGTCTGTTCTTCGCTCAGACAGGACGGGGTTAAAGGAGCAGCTGATGCGGGGGCTCTGGCTCACTCAGGCCGGGCGGAGGGAGGGTTACGGGTGCAGGGTGAGCCTGCGGTGGCAGAGGCCAGCCTGACGTTGCACCAGCCTGAGGAGCGCCATGCATTCTCCCGGGGAAGTTGTCCCTGGATCACGGGACCCTGGCAGTGGCGGGCTGCACAGGCTCCCGGGAGGGGAGGTGTGGAGAGTGACCTGTGCTCGCACATAGGCTTCTTGGTGGCTGCAGCAGCAGCCATGGCGTCTCATGCCCGTCTCTGGGGTCCGCGCTGTTAGCCGGGGCTCACGCCCTTCTCTGGAGCTCGTTTAAGTGGCGCTCTTAATCCCCTCTCCTCGCGTACCAGGAAACAAAGAGGGAAGAAAAAGTCTCTTGCCTCTTCGGCAGGTCCAGACTTTTTCCCGGACTCCCTCCCAGCTAGCCGTGGCGCACTAACTCCCTGTAGGCTGTGTTCACGCCGCCAACCCCAGTCCTCTCCCGGAGCTCCGACCACAGCCCGAGCTTCAACTCTCAGCCCCGCCCGCCCCTGTGGGTGAGCAGACAAGCCTCTCGGGCTGGTGAGTGCCGGTCGGCCCTGATCCTCTGTGTGGGAATCTCTCTGCTTTGCCCTCTGCACCCCTGTGGCTGTGCTCTCCCCCGCAGCTCCCAAGCTTTCCCCCTCCGCCACCCGCAGTCTCTGCCCGCGAAGGGGCTTCCTAGTGTGTGGAAACCTTTCCTCCTTCACAGCTCCCTCCCACTGGTGCAGGTCCCGTCCCTATTCTTTTGTCTCTGTTTATTCCTTTTTCTTTTGCCCTACCCAGGTACGTGGGGGGTTTCTTGCCTTTTGGGAGGTCTGAGGTCTTCTGCCGGCGTTCAGTAGGTGTTCTGTAGGAGTTGTTCCACGTGTAGATGTATTTCTGATGTATTTGTGGGTTGGAAGGTAATCTCTGCATCTTACTCTTCTGCCATCTTGAAGCTCCTCCTATCCTTATCTTATACGTAGTAGTTTGTAGCTAGGAGTTCATTAACTTTTAAATAATTATTTTATGTTATTATTATTTTTTAAATGGAAATGGAAATCCTTACTTATGGACATGGACCCTTGCTACTGTCCGTAACCCTCTAGAAGGTTCGTAGGCGCTCTTTGGGTCAGGCAGAGCAAGAGGCACCTTTGGTCCCACTCTGGTTTTGCCGAGGATGGTACTGTGGGGTGCATTAGCTTTTCAGGAGGCAGGGTTGACCACGCTCCAGGAGGCCAAGCGTCCAGCATGTCAGAGCTGGAAGAGGCACAGCAGTCATGTGGTCCAGATCTCTTAATACTCTGTACTGAGGAGGAAACCATCCCAGAAATTTACCAGCCATGATGAGAACAAGCACTGTCTTTTCTTTCCTTACAAAGGATTGCAGAAACGTTCTGTTGTTAAGCACATCCCCTGCCCCCCTCCCCAGGGATAATGGACCCTCATTTCCTGTGGCAGGCATAATGGCTTTTCTGTCAGCTGTGCCAAGTGGCCTGTTGAGGCTGGGAGGATGACAAAGACGGGCATTTATCTCTGGAGTTCAGGAGTGATTTCCAATCCTCATCTCTGCTGTGTACCTGGGACACTGAGTAGATTTAGGTCCATGTGGTTCTGTTGTGGATTTAGAAAGCAAACACTCAAAGAGTCTTCCTTGAAGCCAGGAGCTGTTGGTAAGGCCAGTAAGTGGAAGCAGTGTGGCTTTCCACACAACAATATTTGTGACCCACAGGACAGACCCAGAGAACCCCAAACATCTGATGTAAAATGCAGGAGACAGTTGCTGTCTTTCTGGAGCGTCAAGTTGCCCCCAGCAGTGGAGCTAACTTCCTTGCATCGAAATGCTTTTCAAAGCCTTTTAAATTGGAGTTTTATTCTCTTTTTCCTTTTTTTCCATGACAGAAGCCTCTCTGTACTCTGAAGGAAGATTGAGGGTAATCTTTTTTGCTGGCTGGTGGCTCTGCCTGCAGCCCTGCATAGCAGATAAGCCGGGATGGCAGTGGTCTTGGGGCAGGCACAAAAGCAAATTTTACACAGAGATGAAGCTCTCTACCAAGATGTGCGTGCAGCAACGGCAGGTCTAGTGTTTTGGTTCTGATGGTTTCCTTCTGCAAAGTGTAGGAAAAATTCCATTCCCATTCATTCAGGGAGGTCTCTGGTCTCCCTCTTGTGACTCCATGCAGACTGAATGTGAGTGCGGAGTGGCTGCTGCTTCACTGGTTACTTCGAGCTGTGGTTCTCGTCCTTTGAGGGTTCACAGAGCCCTCTGAGAGTCGTTGAATGTGATGGGTCATCTCCACAAAATGTCCGTTGCACAGGCGCTGAGTTCTGCCAATACTTCCGCGGTAGGGGTGGGTGTTCACAGACTATCTGGAAATCCATACGCCCGAGGTCCAGGATGCTGAGGTTGACAGTATCTGTGGTCCTGTGTGGAGCAGAGTCAGACCCATCACAGCCCATACCAGCTGCCTATGGATAAATGGCTGCTGGGCCTGTGTGTGCATCCCACACGGAGGATTACCTTATGTCGGGAAGATTAAGCTGCTAAAAATCCTCTTCTTGGCGTTTCTCCCTTGGGTTTGCAACTTCTTTTCTCCCGTTTCGCTGACTCATATTCTTCCTCCTCTTCCATCAACACAAGTATTTGTCGAAATTCTGATCTGAGCCTTTGTCTCTTCTCTCTAAATCCCCTCGCTGAATAATCTTGACCATCACTTGACCTTTTAGCCATTGATTTCCCAACCGACTTTTCAATGCTGCGTTCTCTCTTGAGCTCCAGACTCCTTTCCAACTACCATGCAGTTGCCTCTTAAATCCAGCACCTTCCAGAGCCCCCACCCCTCCTGCCACCCACCCACTCTTCTCTCTCCATGCTGCCGCCCCCAAGCCGACTGCCTGCTGGAACCATGGACGCTACCACCGATGGCCTCCAGGGCAGCCATGTGTGTGTGTCCCATTCTCCGCATCCCTACATCACGGCCTGGAAGGTTTCAGAATTCTTCCGTGCAGCCTCCCAGCTCACTTGTCCCTCAAATCAGATTCTAAATTGTAGCCGTGCCACCTTCAGGCTGAGAAGCCTTGTTTGCTCCTTGTTCCCTATAGACCAGTAGATCCCTAGCTCAGATGCACTCAGGCTCGCCACAGCGGGACCCACCTGTAGCAGAGGCTGTTCATGTCCTGCTTGCATCCCTTAGGTCCTAGCATATCAGTGCCCTCCCCCTGCCAGAATCTGTGGCTCTGTGCCTCAGGGCCCACTAGCATCGATGTGTAAATGTTGGGCCCTGGCAGCAGAGCTCCTGTGCTAGGGCACAGGACAGGTTAGAAGGGCCAGGGAATTAATGCCTCCCTCATCCCTGAGAGAAATCCTCAATAAATAAATGACTGATGGGAGTGGATATATAAACACCGCAGCTTCTCTGTCCCTTGGGTGAGGTAACTCTGAGGTGCATATTCTGCTGTGTCTCCCTCAGGGCTGGTATTTCCTGGGACCACCTCCCAAATACACTACTTACACTGAAGTCTTTATTTCAGGGTCTGTTTCTGGGGGAACCCAAATGAAATCACCCCGTCACCAGGGGCTCTGCCTTTCTCTGACCTTCCCCTGGCTCTGTCTTTGTACCTTTGCTCAAGCCAGGTACTCCCCGTCTCTGCTTTCGGGACTCCTGCCATCTTTAGGTGAACCTGAAAGGTGGCCTCTTCCAGGAAGCCTTCTCTAGGACCCCACCCAACACTCCCAGCACACTTTCTGCTGGCACCCCTCTCTACATTATATCGTTGTTCATTGGATTTGGTGTCTCTTTTCTGTAGGAATGATGTCTTTCTAAATGTTTTTATCCCCTGCAGCACCTAACCCAGAGCTTGGCACTTGGACCTTCAACAAATGCTTATTGAGTTAAACTCTCTTAGTTCTCCCAAATTATTGTGACCCTCTCCTTGCACATACTTTGCCAAGACACCCATCCTGAGGCTTAGTGGCCTAGTGCCCTGCATTCTTTCTTTGGAGGCAGGTTGAGTCTTCTCCTCTGAACTGTCCTTCAAACTAGAGGCCCAGGGAGGTTCTTAAAATTTATCAAGCAACGAATATTCAGATAGTGAACCATGTACTAGGCATGGTGCCTAGGGGGATGAAAATATAAGAGTGAGTCTTAAATTCAAAATGCTTACGGTTAACCTATTAATTCAGGGTTGGCAAGCATTCTGTAAAGGGTCAGGTAGTAAATAGTGTAGGCCTTCTGGGACACATAGTTTCTGCGGCCCCCTTCCCCTCCTCTCCCTTCTCCTCTCCCTTCCACTTCTTCTCTTCCTCTTCTTCTTCTCCCTTAAAAAAATTTACAAACCATTCTTAGTTCTCAGGCAGTACAAAAAGAAGCTGTGGTCTGCCCTTGCATTAGTTCAATGATTCACCCAAGTGGCATTTATTAAGTGCTTCCTCTGTGCCTAGCACCTCTTTGGCAAAGTTACTCCTCCTGACGGGTCCCCTCCCAGGCTGGGTACATACCTGGCAGGTTGTGAAATATCCCTGAGAAGTTGAGATGAGTTGAGCACAGTGCTGACCACAGCCCTGGGCTGGGGACCAGGGAAGGTTCCTCTCCTGCACCCCTGCTCCTTCTCTGCATGGCTTCTCCCTAACAACATGCCTTTCTTTTTTTTTTGCGGTACGTGGGCCCCTCACTGTTGTGGCCTCTCCCGTTGCCGAGCACAGGCTCCGGACACGCAGGCTCAGCGGCCATGGCTCACAGGCCCAGCCGCTCCGCGGCATGTGGGGTCCTCCCGGACCAGGGCACGAACCCACGTCCCCTGTGTCAGCAGGCGGACTCTCGACCACTGCGCCACCAGGGAAGCCCACAGCATGCCTTTCTTGACTGTCATTTTAATTTCTGCTGGAGGTCAGCTGGTCTTCCTTCCTAAATGGCTGCTCTCCCTGCTTGAATTGTATGGGTAATGGCATCATCTTATCTCTGCTTTTACTTTGGAACTGACTCCATATTAACCTCCTACCTGGCCTCCATCCTTTACCTTTTTCCTGCCGCATTTGCTATGTGACCTTCTCTTGTTTTTGTTGCCTCTCGCCACTGTACTCTGCCTCTGGCTTCGTCCAGCTCACCTCCCTTCCTGACTGTCAGGGGCCTTCCCAGGAATCACTGATAGCCTTCATGCCTCTCTTGCGCACAATCAGTCTCTAACATTACTGGTCCCCAGGGCTCTGCAGCGGCCCAGGCCCCGATGTCAGCCTGAGGTCACAGCCAGTCACTGCCCAAAGAGGTGTCCGCTTACTGGCTGCAACCCAGCTCTGTTTTGGACTCAAGAGTTTCCTGAGTGTCAGAGCCCTGCCCTGCACTGTTCACCACGGTGGTTGCCTCTGTGATGAATTAGATCCCTTGGCATTCTTGCCGTCTTCACCTCGAAGGAGTCAGTCATGCACTGGTTAATTTGGTCTTTGCAATAGATAATAAGAAAGTAACATTTTCTATAAAAAACCCTTCTTGGAGGTACAGATACATGATAGATAGAAACCTTATGCCTTAAACTGTCCACCTTTCCCTACTGGCATTCTTCACTCACAGTTACCCATTCTACAGAAATCCACTGTAATGAAGAGGAGGAATAATGTGCACATTCCCAAGTTTCCCTTGGTCTGCAGAATTCACTGCCAGCTTTTATAAAGTAGTGAGCTTCCTTAGTGCATTTTCAGTGGCCTTCTCTGCAAGACTTTGATTCAGGTATAACTTTTCGGGAGCACAGGGAATGCATAAAGCACTCTCTGGCATATTCATGCTCACCTGGAGAGAAAAGTTACCCCAAGTAAGTGAGGAGAAGATCATTTGCAAGTCTGATGTGGATGTTCTACCCTAAATCCCATAGGGCAGTAAGTTCATATTCCAGAATGTGGATTTCTCCTACTCTTTTATCTTAAGAAGCTCACCTGTAAGAATCTGTCTTTGGAATGCAGGAGAGTCAAGATCTGAGGATTTGGGTCGAATGTGATTATGATCTACTGAAGGAATTCAGCAGATCACGGTGGTATTTGAACAGACCCCTCAGAGAGTGCTACCCACTGAAGAGGGCCTTGTATCAGCTTTCTCTCTGCTCAGAGGTTCCCAACCTGGTGTTCTCAGACCCCAAACTGTGTACCTGTGGGCTTCCAGCCCTCTGAAAAGGCCTGCAATTTTATGTGCCCCTGCTTCTATGCATCCTTTTGGGGAGAAAGTCTAGGGCTTTCTTTGGATTTGCAAAGGGTTTGGGATCCCGAAATCCTCACCCGTGTCGTTGTCTCAGGAGTTGAGATGCTCCACGAAGTTGGATCCTTTGGTTTGTTCTCTGCTGGGTCTCAGCTCCTGGAGCGGTGCCTGGTGCACAGTTGGTGCTCATTGTATATGCATGGGTTGAATGATTCAATACGTGAATGAATAAAATGGCCGCACCGGGACTTGAACCTGGGCTGCTCTGACCCCAGAGCACTCTTCTCTTCATCCTCCTAAAGGAAAGAGGATACTTGTTTTTCCAGGAAGGCTGGAGTGGGAGTTGGGCACACAACTTGTGAATCAAAGACTCAAATCGCTGCAAAAGAAATCTCAGAGCAATAACCAAAGCAAAGACTGCAAGAGGCAAGGCAAATCGGATTTTCTGAGGCGCTCTCTGAGCAGTTACCTCTGAGCCTGGGGAGGGTCTGGGCTCTGGCCAGCCCTGGATGCTGGCGGGCAGGGGATGTAGAGCAGAGTGCTTCTGAGGTGACTGTAGCAGGAAGCAGCTGGCTCTGGCTCTGGCTCTGGGGAGCAGAACATGGGCCAGGCTGCCGCCACGTTGTGTTGCAGAAGTACTGCCGGGGGCTGCTGTGGGTGCTGAAGGAGCCAGTTCCCTGAAGGGACAAGGCACTGGACCGAGGGTCAGAGGGTCTAGTGTCCGGGCCTGACTCTGGCTCTTGACACACCTTGGCTCCCCTGCTCCCCGCTCTCGATTTCAGTCTCTCTCTTTCTGTAGAAGGGTTTGCAGTGTTTGTTTTTATTCTTCTCAGGGTTAGTTGGGGGAGGTGGTGAGGATTGGTGACTGGGTCTTACAAACTATAAAGTATAGAAGGCCCTTGGGGAAACAGGGATCCAGCTGAATGTGCTGGACAGGTGTCCTCCTGTCTGGGGTCTGGGTCAGTGTGCTCGTACCCTGTAGTCAGCTGGTCAAACAGATGCTCCTGGTGAGCAAGGGCTCCTGGGAAATGCAAAGTTGGCCGGAACCTGGGAACGCATGGAGGGGGCTCAGAGGGCATGTGGCACTGTCATGGGAGACTCATAGGCTATTCAAGTGAGTGTGTGAGGATAGTCATTTGTCTGGAAAGTCGAAGAAGGAGGAGCTAGGACTCCATCTATGCCCTAAGCTAACGATCTGGCCCTTTTTAGAGAATAAGAGTCAGTTATTAGAGCCACTTAATTAATTCCAAGATGCTGAGCTGAGCAAGACAGGTTTAGCCCACTCCCAGTGGCAGAGCAGGTGCTGGCTCATCTTGCGGACAAACATGGCCAGTGGCCCATCTCAGAGTTATGGGGGTGGGGGCGTGTTCCAGTTAATAGAGGGATTTGTGTGCAAAGTAGCTGGGGATTTCCTGATTCAGAATCCTGGAGGGGAGGTGAGCAATTCCCAGCATTTCCAGCACTCCTGAAGTTTGGTTTAGACTGAATGACACAGCAAAGAGTCTTCCTGGACCCGAAGGCCATTTCCAAGGGAGAGGGCAAAACTGTCGTGAATGGGGTAAAGCCCTGTTGGATTGGAGATTTAGTGCCATCCTGCTCAAAAGCAGAGGAAATGGATGTTGTAGTTGCCTTGTCAGCATCTACCCAGGCTCTCCCTGATCTAGCAACCTCGTGGTTTGAGTGGCCCTAATTGTCCAAGTCAGTCAGAGAAATCCCACTCCCACCTTGCTGGAGGGATAGATGGAGAGATGGTCCAATCAGAACAAAGCTTAGGGCTTTAGTGCAGTGGTCTGAGAAATGTCACTCTTTTCCCCTCTGGATGTGAAAAGTCAAGCACAGAGTCCTGGTTTCTATTGACGGTCCTTTTGTGACCATGATGGAAGAGGATCTGAAGATAAAATTAACACATGGGGGGCAGCTGAGTAGAGAGGATCACAAAGAAATAGAGCTGGACTTTCTGGAGATATGAGTCCATAAATCTCCTTTATCATTCAAGTCAATTTGAGTTGGCTTTTCTGATTCTTTTTTATTGAAGTATAGTTGATTCACAATGTTGTGTTAGTTTCAGGTGTGAATCACAGCAAAGTGATGATTCAGTTGGCTTTTCTGATTCTTGCACTGAGTGCTTTCTAACTGACATGTAGGACCTGTTGGTTTCTCAGGTTCTCACAATCCTAGAAGTTAATGATTTGGCTTTTTTTTTTTTTTAATGTCCTGAGGCTAGAGCCCAAAGCAGGTGGAAATGAACATCTGGGGCTAAGGTTCACCTTAGACACCGAGGCTTTGTATCGGAGGTTGGAACGTTGGAAGCTGATCTGTGCCGGCACCTCTTTCACCGGATCATCTCAGATCCCTTTACAAGCATGGAGAGACCCTCTTTGCCTTGTTGGGACACTTAGGTCTAGAGGCTTGTCTAGCTTGTGGTTGGTTTGTTGGTGGTTAGAGATGGTCCAGATCTAGAAGAGTCCAACCTGAAAATTGAGGTTTGTTCTTCAAATGGTCTGTGAGCAGGAAAACACTAGTGAATTGAGAAAATGATCTCTTCTCAGTTGTGTTCTTACCTGCCAGAGTCAATTATTCATCTTAGAGCTCACTGTGTTACTTAAAATTGTACAGTTCCTAAGCCCATATGTCAAGGGAAGCCAAACAAACAAGCTTCCGTTTTACAAATCCTCAGATGTTTCCACAAAGGCTCCCTTAACTGTCTCTGACAGTAAGAAAATTAATAGATGCAGCTGACAATGTGTAAAATGATCGTATGTGTCGAGGTCTCAGAGGATAACATAATGTCTTCACTAGAAACAATTGGTGTGTTGTGGATTAGTAGCGCACGAGATGGATGGCTAGAAAGCCTGCCATGGGTTAAATGCCATCATTACTGGCTCTTTCAATCAGGAAATAGCTATCAAGGACCTGCAGCGTGCCTAACACTGGGCTGGTACCCAGAATCCATGTGTGCCACATAATGTGAAAGGGGGAGAATAGCATTCCTTCACCTTGAGGAGCTTCCCTGTCAAGCTGGGAAGAGAAGGTACACATACCTACCAGCCAGGGTGTACTTTGCAGATGTGTATGTTCTCAGAAGTCTGGAAGAAGGAAACAATTGTTGGTATCTGGGCTTTCTCCGGGAAAATGGGGCTTGAATTAGACTTCAAAGGAATTGAGCAAATTATTATTTGGACTGGAATTATGTATTATCGAATGAACCTTGAAGCAGCCATTCATTGGCTAGGGCTTGGGGATTTTATTTACCGAGAATGTTGGGGAAAATTCTACTATAACAAGAACTGGCCTGCCCTGTATTTGTCCTATATTTAAAACATGTAATTTTTCAAAGTAACAGCAGAGAACATGAAATTTAAACGTAGGCTTCTTTATGGAGTCTTGGAAATGACTTTTCTTCCTGGATGGAATTGGACCATTGACTGTGTTAGGTTTAGTGGTGATTGAGCAAAGAGTATTTTCTATTTGATCTTATTATATTTGAATCACATTGCCAGAAGTGTCAGAATAGTACAAAATGAGAAACTTCACAGGCTCATATTTCATTATAAAGTCAGTTTGTACAGGGCTTTGGAAGGGACCTCACTTGCATTGATTTGCTGTGGTGATCAATTATGGCTCAGCTCTAACGGACTGGAGCTGGTGGGCCAGGAGCTTCCGCCATGCTGAGCCTGAAGGTCACTTCCCCACATCCTCCTGCCTGGAGTCCACCACTCTGTTAGCTGTTTTATGGTGTGACTTGAATCTGGAGGTCAGTGGATGAAATGCCACTCTCTGTGGCTCTGGTTGCTGACACATCAAGCCATCATGGCTGAACAAATATTGCCTGTGGGCTGAATCATATTTTGAGATATTCACTTTTCTTGTCTATCCCCCACCCTCCTGCTTCCCATTCAAGCAGGTAGCAGGCTTGGGGCTTCATTGCCTCGGTGGAATTGCATGGCCAGGCTGCAGGCAGAAGTCGCCTGTGTGACTTGTTGGCTTTTGTTTTCTACAAGCTCAACCCTGTGGTGTAGGATGAGATTTTAGGAAAAAGGCAGAATGCATGGGAAAAGCAAGAGGCAGAGAGCTTCTGTCCATCTCCCTAAGTGGAGATTGCCCTGTCTGGGCATCCGAGGGTGGGTGACAAGTTCCAGACATGATACATGTGCAGAGATGGAGCTGCAGCCCCAGGGTCCCACATCCCTGTGTGATGGCATGAAGGCAGCAGAGAACTGCAACTCACCAGACAGAGGAGGCGATGAGCAATTCAGCAGCCAGTCAGCAATTCTAGAAAGTGGAATCTCTGCCTCTTTCTGGGAACCTCATAATTCTGGTGGGACCGGGAGAATAGGAGCCCCAGAATGACCCCATGGAGCTTGATGTCCTGTGACTCTGTGGCTTCCATTCACCACCGAAGGGGCTTGTGGCCGAGGCTGACTCTTGGCGTCCTTGGTCCAACCTCTCTGGGGGCTTGGCATCTTCTCAAGATGTAGCCATGGCAGGCCTGCTTCCCTCTGCCTGCCTCTGCTGTCCCCCTGCAGTCTCCTGGGACAGCCCCTCTCTCTTACTGCCCTCCTAGGGTTTCTGAGAGGTCCAGGAAGCTGGGCTAGGGATGGAGGGGGAGTTGGAGAGAAAGTGCTCAGTCTGTCTAGTCCTTCTATAACAGCCCAAACCAAAATACATCCTGGCATTTAATGTTCTTTTTCTGCCATTCTTATTAAATAGAGAGGCATAATGGAGAACACAGAAATCATCCCTCAGCCCATCTACAGAAGAATGTAGAATGATCTAGTGTTGAAACTGTGAACCAGTTCAGGCCAGCGGTTCATGTGGCATCCAACAATGCTGAGTATCGCTATGTTTCTCTCAAAAATTACAAATATCTCGTGACTTCCTATGAGTTTGCTGCAGTGCCTGGGGGTGACTTGGGGAACAGTTTGGGAATCATAATAATAGGATTCCATGGTATATAAGTTTTATATATTATTTGAAACTCTGACTAATTGCATGGTGCTATATATGTATATACCACATATTACTGGACCCTACTGTTGGACTTTAAGGCCATGAACAAGTTATCTCCATTATAAACATTGTTACCATAAAGAGCTTTGGAGGTTAATCTTTGAGCACATTTCTGATTTTTTTGTTAGGATAAATTCCTAGAATGGAATGGCTTGGTCAAAGGAAGTCACAAGTTTAGGGCTGTTGGTATGAATCACAACCTTTCTCTGAAAAGGTTGTACCAATTTATACTCACATTATGTACGGGCCCATTTTCCATACCATCACCAACACTAAATAGTGTCATTCTGTTAAATCCTTGATAGTCTGATGGCATCTGCTTGGTTAATTTGCATTTCTTTGGTTATTAGCAAGTTTGAACTTTTTCATACGTGTACTAGTCTTTTCTGAATTTCCTATTTATATCTTTTGCTCATTTTCCTCTTGGAGTGTGTGATGGTTTTAAAATATGCCTGCACATTCTCTGTCACTCGTTTTTCAAAAGGTGGAGCCTAAGTCTCATCCCCTTGAACACGGACTGGACCCACTTCTAACGAACAGAATGTGGCAGAAGTGACGATGTGTGTCTTCCAAGGCCTGACCAGAAAAGACATTGCATTTTTCACTCTCTGAAATGTTTTGCTCCAGGGGAAGTCAGTGACCCTGCTTTGAGGACACTCAAGCACTTCTTTCAGTAGAAGTAGTGGAAGCCGCTACCTCAGGGGAGGAACTGAGGTCTCCTACCAACAGGCAGAGCCAGCTTGCCAAGTGGAAGCGAGCCGCCTTGGAGGTGGATCTTCCAGCTCCAGCCAAGCCTTCAGGTGACCGCAGCCCTGGCTGACACTTAACTGCAACCTCGTGGGAGAGGAGTTCAGCTAAGGCTGCAGAGGTGGAGAATAAAACCTTATCTGCCAACTACTTCACATTTTAAAGTGAGGGGTGAGATCTGTGCTGTCCAATATGGCAGCCGCCAGCTGCAAGGCGCTATTGAGCCCTGGACCCGGTGAGTCCAAACGGAGAGGCCCTGGGAGTGTAAATACACACTGGATTCTGGAGACTTAGGATTTAACAAAAGGGATGTAAACAATCTCATTAGTAAAATTTTATATTGATTACACATTGAAATGATAATAGCTGTGTTGGGTTAAATAAGTCTAACAATAGGGTCTAGTAACATGTGGTATATACAAATATAGCATAGACTTTGTACTTTTCACTGATTGTTGATGATAAGAGGACCTTAACAGTAACCAAAAGTCGATGAACTCAGGGATACATTGATTCTCAGCCTGCCTGGGTTAAATTCTTTGAATCTTAGTGCCCTGTCGGTAAAATAGGAATAATAACAGGACATGCTTCGGTGAGTGGGTTATCAGGTTGAAATCAGACAATCCAAGTAAAGGGTTTGGTTCAGTACCTGATACATGGTGAGCACGTCACAAATACCTGCTGCTATTGTTTTCACTAATCATCAAAGGAGGAAATAAACGAAGCATTTCCTATCCCGACTTCCTTGACTCAGACTAACCGAACTGTGTGTGAAGAGGATGTGCGTACAATACCCTAGTGAATTGCTTTACCATCTCTGACAGAGCTCCAGGCTGCCCTCATTTCATAGCAGTGAGGTTTGACTGCCTTTCAGATGTCAAGCCCTTGGATTTGAAATCCCTTGTATGCCGTACAAATTAGTTAGCTTTATTTTATATTGTACACATGTGGAGTTACCACCTCTTGACTTCAACAAATTTATGTGAAAATCATGGAAATGATGCTTCTTTGAATCGACTAGAGCCTTGGGTGTCTGGCTGAGACCTGCTCTGCCTCACACGCCAAGCTCTGTGTTTACAGTTCCTTCAACTCAGCAAAGGCTCAGGCACCCAACCCTCCCCCTCAACCCCCAGATTCTAAGCCCTCCCTGAGGACGGGGCCGCTGGGCTCAGTTAGCTCAGCAAACATGCTTCACATGGTGCTGGCTGCACCTTTTCCTGTTTTCTCTGAGTCTAGCAAAGGCCCCAGAGCAGGAGGACACAAGTGTCCCACACTCTAAAGCTAGGGGTTAGGCCTGTGCTGCCCAGTATGGTAGCCACCGGCCATACACAGCACTGAGCACTGGGTGTGGGGAGTCCAAACTGAGAGGCCCTGTACGTGTAAAATACACACTGGATTCCAGAGACTTCGTATTAAAAAAAATGCCTGTAAAATATCCCATTAGTAAATTTTTATATTGATGACACTTTAAAATGATAATATCTTAGCCACATTGGGTTAAATAAAATACGCTATTAAATTTAAAGTCATCTGTTTCTTCTTACTTTTTTAATGTGGCTACTAGAAAATTTAAAATCACACATGAGGCTCACATAGTTCTTGTGGACAGTGCCAGGTTAGGCCATCTGTGCAGGTCTTGTCAAAGAGGGGGTTGTATGGGGGAGGGGGCTCGAGATTCCAGAGTTTGTTGGCACTGTTTCCCATGATACCTGTGGTTCTGAAGAGCCATACGGGGTCCCCATCAAAAGCAGAGATTCAGACAGGGGTGGAAACCCGAGAAGGAGCCCACTTGAGAGCATTGTCTGGGAGTTGTGAGCTGAGTCCTCAGCACACGAGTAGACTTCCAGAAACTGTTTGCCGAGGCAGGCGGGGGCCGGGGGGAGGTGGTCAGAAGTGGACAGTAGGAGGAGGCTTTGTCCCTACCAGAGGACTGCAGGTGACAGACCCTTCTCCCCGCAGTGATGAGACAGGTGTTTCTGAAAAGGAGAACCAACCCTGCCCCAGCGGCCACAGAGAAAGCACCATTTGACATATCACAACCCTACATTTTTGGCCTCTAACCAACACTTCCCTGGCCTGACCTCCATCCTGGAGGGCCGGATACTCCATGTGGGGGGAGGTGAAGAGGAGGTAGGGTGCAGAGAAGGCCCTGGCAACCCCTCTCCCACGGTGGCCCAGAGCTAGGAGAAAGGATACCCTTAAACTGGATGAACTGAGAGTTCGTTTATCATACTGGGTTTTTTGTCAACCTGACAAAAAGGGACTATTCACTTATTACCCCATGATCTCTTTCTAACTCGGCAGCTGGAGTGACCCTACCTATTAATACGTGTGTTGAATCAGGTCCCTCCTCAGCTCAGACCCCTCCAGTGGCTTCCCTGTCACTCCGATTAAGAACCACAGTCCTTGACGTGTTCTCTCAGGTCACACCACCTAGGTGCGCTGTCCTGCGCTTGTCTGCATCTTGCCTCATCCTGCTGCAGATGTGGAATAACCACCCCAAGCAGGGGTGGCTAATAAGCTCTGCTCTGTTCATGATGGGTGATTGCCCATATTTTTCCTTCTCATTGGTGGCATGAGCTTAAAACCTTATTAGCTTATGACTTCTACTAGCATTCCTACTTTACCAATTATATACACACCTGGAAGTAATGTTGAATGCATTAAGTCTTATCTATGGGGGAGTGTGGATAAAGCAAAGAGAACTATTTGGGGTTATGACTCAAGAGGCGGCCGCTTGAGGAATGACGTTCCACTTGACCCCCCTCTGCCCCCACCCACATACGTTAAGGAATTAGAAGGTGATCCAAGACATTATAGGGTCTTCTAACTTCATCCCTCTCCCTCCATCCTCCCTTCCCCCCCCTTCCCCCCTCCCTTCCCCCCTCCCTCCCTCCCTCCCTCCCTCCCTCCCTTCCTCCCTTCCTGCCTGCCTGCCTTCCTTCCTTCCTTCCTTCCTTCCTTCCTTCCTTCCTTCCTTCCCAGATGCGATGACATAATCAGATCTGTCTTTTAAAAGCTAGTTAACTGGTGACTGTGTGAAGGATGAACTGGCATAGGTCAAGCAGACCAAGGAGGCTGGCACATTAATCTAGGAAGTGATGAGAACTTCAACTAAGGCAGTGACAATCAGGAAAAATTTGGAAGTAGAACGGTCAGCACCAAATGAGTTTGGTCTTAGCTCTTCTGAGTTTGAGGCACCTGGTGGATACTGCCCAGCTCCCTCTGTCAGGACTGAGGCCCTCATTCCTCCAGGTGGCCTGGGTATAGGTGGATAATGGATCACAGCTGCATCCCTTCAGGAATTTCCCTTGGCCCAAAGGAGCTGCATTGCGCAGGAAGCCATGGAAACTTGGGAAGAAATGGTTACCAGGAGAGAGTGGTGGGCAGAGAAGGCAATCTGAGAGTTCCCGTTGGATTTGGCAATATAGAGGTCATTGGTGACTTTGGCACAGATGTATGAGGAGGGGCAAGGTATGGTTGCAGTGGTATGAAAACTTTCTGGAAGGCAATGATGAGCTGGACCTGGGTCTTGAAGGAAAGGTAGGATGTGGGGCATGGGAATACCTGCCATGAAGGGGGGATTATGTAAGTGAAGGAACTCAGGCTGGAGAAGTCACCTAGTTTGACTGAAGGTGAGGGGAAGGTGGGAGGAACTCAGGATGGAAAAGTGGATGGTGTCCAGGCATGGCTGTCTCTGAAGAGCAGAATCAATGGGGCTGTCTCCACATGTGTGGGAATGGCACTGGGTTCAGGATACTGCCCTCTAGTGGGCACTGGGCATTGTGTCCCCGGAGTGGGGACCTGGCCGATCACATGGATGTTTTGATGGTGTGTTTATGAATGCAGATGTAATGAATTCTCTGAAGTGAGTTCCATTAAGCCAATTTAATGCCTTGATCAGTTTCCTGGCCTGTCTAATAATCTCATTTCCAATATTAATTTTACTACAGTTATTTTCAAAGAATTTAATTTTGTTTTGTGTAAATTTTACAGGAAGAATTTAATACATTTATCAAAGTGTATCCATGATAACTTCTGACATTATGAATTTCCTATTGTGACCATTGCTTCTGTCAAATCCAATTTTCCTGGACAAATATTTGCAGACCTAAATTTTCCCAAGGCAATTTGATATGTATATATAAAATTCGAACAGACTGTACCGTGTGAAATTTTAACCATTAGCGGTGCTATTTTGAGGAGATTATTCCTTCTAATAAAATTCATTATGACTAGGATAAAAGATTGATAGTTTATATTTATATCTTCACTAATTTATTATAAATTTATAAGTAGACTCTGTGAGATGGTTCTGGTTTGCTCTCTATCCAGGACTGAGTGATTGAATTGTGAAGGTAATTCTTCTGTTTCTGATTACTTTGTGTCCTGCATATAAATCATCTCCTCTGTTGGCAGCACCCGTTGAGGCTGGGATATCCTCAGGACTGGTGCAAGTAAGTGGCAGGATTTCTCTCTCAGCTCCGTGACAGCTCCCTGCAGAGCACTCATGCTGTGCTGTCCCTGTGCTAACACTTTACAGACATTATCGTATTAAATTCTCCTTTCTTATCCCATTTCACAGGTGTGCAAACTGCACCTTAGAGAAGTTAAGGGGCAAAATTGGGATTTGAACCCTGGTTTGTCTGAATCCAAAGACCACAGTTAAAACCACTGGGTTACACTGTATTTCACTGTATTTGTGTGCTCAGCAGACACCACTCACTGTCTGATGCTATTTGGGCGAGGGTTGGTTGGTTATGGTCATAGAATGTCTGGTCCAGACCCTCCCCATCATTACACACACACACACACACACGTGCACACATATAAACACACTACAAATGTGGAAACCAAAGCCCCAAGGAGAGAAGGGATAAGCCCAGAGCCAAATAGTTACTGGGCAGCACAGCTGGCTAGAATCCAGGTTTCCAGCCCCTGTGACAGCCTCTGGTGGGGGTCACCCCTCGGCTTAGCTCAGCTGCCTGCCCAAGTGTCTTCAAATCTTCCCCAACTCACTGGGTGGCCAATTAGATAGGGGAGCCAGGCAGTGTGAGTTGTCTGAGAGGGGACTCCTGGATCCCAATTTCCTTTATTTCAGAGAAGTTGGGAGGAAATGCCCCAGTGATGGGGACTGTTAAATCGCTGCTAGAAGTGACCATGTCTGCCAGGTGCCACATATCTCTCCCGGGTCCTTCGGGCTCTTGGCGGGGTCTAGTTTCCCCATTAGAAGGAGCCGTGTGGGACCTCCAGACCTCTGGCCCTATCCGTGGGACGCTGAGCAGGGAGCAGAGGGGAGGGCTGCCTCTTCAGTTTGTGGAACTCAGAAGAAACGTATCGTTTTTGGCCTCCATCGTGAATAAGGCACTGAGCTATTTCAGGTCCTGCAACAACTGCAAAGAAGGTTTTTTTCTTTGTGTTATGATAACATATTTACTTTTTCTGATTATATAAAGAATGCTGGTTCATTGTGGTGCAGTTTTCCTTTAAAGGGGTTATTTCATAATGACCATCACAGTTAGAATTATAATAGTATGAGAATTTGAAAGAGGTCTTATTGTTTCCCCCTTTCTTTCTTGAAAGCCCACATTGGGACAAAGGAAGTGGGGGGGCTCAGAGCATGAGAAAAATAACGATACACTTGACCTAATTAGAGGCTGAGTGGCTGGTAGCAGGCTGGGGTGGAATTCTGCCAGCACTGGCCCTCAAACCCCTCTGTCCCCCACCACCCCTGTGCCGTGACAAATAGTCACAATTACCTGTACAAGGGAAGAGGACTTTCCAAACTCTGCATCTCAGATATCTTCCACTGATGCTGGGAAAGAAAGTCTGTGAGGAGAGGAGGAGTGTGGCTGGGAGGTTACTGGGGAAACTGGCCAGTGGGTTCTTTCCTTCCCTGCCCTCCTGTGCTCCCAGGAGTCTGGCCAGGGGTTAACCATAGATGATGACTTTGCTCTTTGAAGCTGGAGATACTCCTTCTGTTTCTAACGTTCCACCCCAACGAGGCCTCACATCCAAAGACGCTGTCCTGATGGAATATTTTTAGCAGGTCGGGCAAACACAAGCCCCGGGGCGGCTCTGCCAGTCTGCCTTCTCTGTGGTCCTCTCTGGGGCCAACGTGGACTTCTCCTCGGCTTAGCGTCTCAGGTGGCCAGTCTCAGGGGTGTGCCCGGGAGGGTGGGATGTGCAGGACAACCGCCAGTGTTCCGCAGCTTGGCCACACGGAGCCCCAGCCTCCATCAGTGGCAGAGACGTGGAGCGTGGCCGGCGTGGCTGACCTGCCAGTGGATCTTTCTTTGTTTGGCTCCATTAGCAACTGACGTATCAGACTTTGTGAGACAAAGATTCCAAACCCCACCTGTGACTCCAAACAGCTTTCCAGAGAAACAGTTGGTCTGCACCTCTCTCACAGGTAGTTTTGGGCAGAGAAAGAAGAAATGGCCGTTACATCTTCCCAAAGCATTTTGTAACAGGACGATTTGTTCTAGGTGCAGTCTATTTTGCCCGACACCTTTCAGACAGTCAATAATTCCAGTTTGTTGATGATTATCCTTGGTCCCTCCCCTTCCATCTGCCACCGGAGTCCGCGCCTCTCGCGGCAGCCACCCCACAGAACGTGGAAGCATCTGTCTCTCTAATGACTGGCCGTGGCAATCTCAGCTATTCAATATGGCGAGATGAAGAAAACATTCATTTCCTATGATACGGGGCACTCCGAAGCCAGATTTGACAACTGTTCCACTGAACACTACTATTTCACAATTTCCTTAGATAACAAGAAGCCGTTCTTACTCCCAGAGGGATATATTTACAGGATGGGAAGTTGATAACTAGGCCACTAGAATGACAAATGGTTTTGAAATACACTGTGCATTGACTCTGATGAACGCGTGCTGCCTTCTGTGAGAGGGAATTCTTCCAGAGTGTCTTGTCCTTAGCCTGAAGGACCTTGAGAAGTCTCAGGGAGAAACCGGGGCCTGAGTCCTGCATCCTGGGGCCTTCTTGGAGTCAGAGGGAGAGAGCTTTTGGGTGAGGACCCCTGGACAAACATAACTGGCAGTAGGAGCTCTGAGGGAGGGAGATCCCTGAAGGCTGGGGGCAGCTGGGTCTGCAGAAGCTTCGTGTAGAGGTGGGGTGCACATAGGTGGTGAAGGATGGGAAGAGCTTTGGTAAATGGGGAATTGGGCGCACAGGGAGGGTGAAGACATCGAAACAGTTACAGTGAAAGTGAAGAGTGGTCGGCAGGGACCTGAGTGGAGGGGGCCACTCTGTGGGTAGGGCAGGGACTGTGGATGAGTTCTCAGGGCTGTGCTCTTTTGACCTTGGCTGAAATACGTAGGTCCAAGGTCATGCATGCAAGCAGGGGCAAGATGTACCTCCTGCCTCGGCCCTGTGGCTATGGAGGGAGGGGTCCCAGAGACCAGGACTCACAGCAAGACCACCATTATGGAGGTACTCTGTGTGCCAGGCACGGGGCCCAACGCCTTGGGGGTGTTTTAGCAGAAGAATTACTAAGGCCAATTGGCACGCTAGGAGCCTGGGACCGGGAGAAGGCCAGGCTCCTCAGATGCTCCCAGAGGTGGGGGTCCTGGCTCCCATTTTAGAAACTCCTTCCGCTTTGTGCTTCTCCCCTCTCAGGGGCCATGGCCGGCTTCAGAGGGGCACGGCCGCCCTCGCCTGCCCTTGTCCCTTCTGGGGTCACACATAGGAGGTCCGGGCTGTGATGGGAGGGAGGGGAAGCCAGAGTGAGAAAATCTCCTTTTACTTCATGAAACCGCAGACATCCTCAGCGATTGGAGCAGCGAGAGCTAGGCACAGAAATTATGCAATGGTTCGCCAAGAAACACCTTCCGCCAACATTTTGCTTTAATTCCTGCTGCTTTAGGCTTTTATGAGTAATTAATTGGGGGAGCAAGCTCACGCCCTGGATTTTTTAGATAATTAGTAGGCCAGACAACTACCACAAAGGAGGATTTCTCGGGGTCCCTCTGGATCCTGTGTCTTCCTCGCACTTTCTTTCCTAGCACCGCTTGTGAACGACGCTCCAAGCTTCAACTTGCTTGTCGGCTCAAGATAGGGTCTGTCTCCACCCCCAGCCCCCAAGTGTTCCTCCCACACCTCCCGCTAATCTTTAGTCAGCTCGCCCCGTGGTGGAGTGAATCCCCGCAGATCTGGTTTGGGAACCCCCAGAGAGAAGAGGATTCTGTGACCCGTTCCCCTCTGCAGAACACATTTAACTTAAGAAGGAGGTGGATTAAATAAACTTTGTTATGAGATTTTCGCCATACCTCTTGAGCTTTTATAATACCAGGCTTAAGTATTTCTACCCTAAACCCTACTCAAGTCAGTTCTAAGGCTCAGGGTGATTTAGTGCTGATGTGATGCTTTTATTTTTGATACTTCCACCTTGCAGCAGGGCTGGGAAGGGTGGCAGGGATTGTGGGAGGGAAGAGCTGACTGTCAGATATACCCTGTAAGGATGGTTCCCAGCTCTGTCCCCTCATCAGCTAAATAGGCTAGTGGACCCCGCTGTATCCTTCCGCAGGAGATGGGATGGGAGGCTTTGGGAAGGGCACGATGTGAACACGTTATTAGGGATCAGTGTCATGTGGGTGGGCCTTGGCCCCTTGCTTTCAGCTCGTGGCTGGTATTTCGCTTAACAGTTGGCTGCTCGAGCACGTTGTGCACTGCTCAAAGGTGCTCAGCTGAGGGAGCATATGGGGGCTGGAATCTAGTCTGCACTGCAATACCAACCTGTGTGCCCTTGGGGCTGTGTTTACCCCTGGGGGCGCATTTTCTCATTCATAGAAGAGAATAGGCTATTTGTAGCACTGGCTAGGAACTCTCAGGCTGGTCTCAGAGCAGGGCCTGGTCACTCAGAAGTCCACACCTTGTGAATCCCTCTAGGAAAGAGCACTTACACCTTAACTCCATGCCTTCCGGCTTCTCATTTGTCCCTGCCCCGAATGTTGCCCACACCCTGGTTCCTCTGAAGTTCAAGCATCATTGCATCCCTTGAGGGGCCTGGAGCCCAGCCGAAGGCCTGTGATCAAGATCCGTTCCCCTGACCCACTTCTACTCACAAGCAATGTACTCCTGCAGAGGTTCCTCCACCTCTGGCAGCCATCTCCTCCTGCCCCGAGGCCCAGCCCTGACACCCATTGTGCTATCCTCACAAGGCCTCGGGGCCTGTTCCCTCCGTCTCATGCATCTGCTCCCAACCGTCGCCTCCAAGTTTGCGTCTCCACCTCTGACTTTGAAAACCTCTCACCTATAGTCTCAACTCTCTCCCTGCTTCCTTCTGCTTCCCCCGCAACATGGCCAGGTAGGCAGGGCCTGGGGCTGCTGCCCGCACTTCAGAAGGCCTGGCTGGGTCATGACATTGGGTCTGTCTGTATTTAAGGAGAACCTACTTCGGCTGACTCTGTTGCCTTCAGCCCAGAGAAAAGGCCCTTTCCACCTGGCCAGTCTGTTCAACAATCTGAGTGGTTCATGGGGAGGGGATGCAAATCCCCAGTTAGCTATTTAGAAACTTCCTTTTGTCTTCTATGCATAAATTCCTCCAAGAGATTCCGCAGGGGCAGGGAAGAGTTCATAGAAGGCAGGGTTTAGAGACTCAAAACTGAGTAGCTCAAGCATTTAACTGCCCTTGGGACTCCCTACCTGTTGCCCACCAAATCAGTCTGTCTAAAGCCATTCTTTGGCTTCAGTCCACTACCAGCCACATTCCCGGCTTCCCCCAGGCCCCAGGCAAGGTCTGAGGTCTGGAGGAAGGGGGAGGAGACAGTCAAGGACACACAGAAATTTCTCAGCAGCTCTTTAGGTGCTAAACAAAACCAAAAGAAAATGAACCCAGATTCATTCTCTAATTGCAAAGACCTTATCAGAGCCTGATTACATAATCTATCTTGGTTTACATTCTCTCTTACCCTGTGTTTTAATTGGCGATAATAGAGCTTGAGAGTCTCATGTTGGACTCATACCTCTGGCTGGGGTGGGTGGGTGGAAGCAATTTACTGTAAGCATAATTCTGGGAGGCCCAGAAGGCTCTGCACAAACAAGAGGTTGTTACTAACAGTGGTTGCTTTGTGTTGTGGGATTTGCAATCAGGATTGATCAGCATTGCAATAAAGGGTCGCTAAATTACCAGGTGCCACAGCTCTGGTAGAATCGTTGGGTTTGTGTTCTCTGGGGGTAATCCTTTAGCTTCCATGGGAAGCTAGCTAGAGAAAGTTGGCAAGGGAAAACTTCATGTGTTTATAGAATAATGTGGGTGGCAAATTTAGCGTATTGGTCTATCCCTATGCCCCTGAGTTCTAGGTCCTGCTTTCTCTGCTCCCACTGCTGCAGATGGCACGAGGCCCTAGTCCCAAAGGAGACCTGTGAGAAAAGGTCCACGTTAGGCAATATAAACAACAGGTAGGGCATAACAAGGCACAGCCATGGACTCTCAGCTATGTGCTGTATGGTCAAAGAGGAGCTTCTTATCTATCCTCACAGCACCGGTAGTGGCGAGGAGGAGTTAACGGAGCACTTCCTCCAGGCCCCTCAGGAAGCCTGGAGCTGAGGTATTTTTCATCTGCTCCTTATGCTCCTGGCTGGATGAGGCAGTGTAGCTGCTGGCATCGATCTGCCATCATTCTTTTCTTTTTGTTTTTAACCATCACGTTCTGTGGCACATCCTTTATTTTGACTTGTTTTGCTTTCTGCCTGTCTCTCTCCACTAGACTATAGCACACAGGAAAGCTGTGATTTGTGCTTGTTTTGTTTACTGCTGGGTCCCAAAGGTTTAGCACAGGGCCTGGCGTGCTCAATCAGCATTTGTTGAATGAATGAAGAAATTCTGTCTTCAAGCTGTCAGTAGACAATAGTACTGTCCATCCCACAGACTCCTTGTGAAACACATTGATTGCCAATAATTCAAGCACTTCCTTGACATGATATCTTATGATATAGATTCAGACTGCTGTGTGTGTGTGTGTGTGTGTGTGTGTGTGTGTGTGTGTGTGTATGTGTGGTTCTGGTCTGAAGATTAATTGTTAAGTGTCAGAATTAATATTGTTGCTGTCGTTATCATTTTTTTTAAATTTTTTTGAATTTTATTTATTTTTTATACAGCAGGTTCTTATTAGTTATCCATTTTATACATATTAGTGTATACATGTCAATCCCAATCTCCCAATTCATCACACACACACACCCCGCCCCCGCCACTTTCTCCCCTTGGTGTCCATACGTTTGTTCTCTACATCTGTGTCTATTTCTGCCCTGCAAACCGGTTCATCTGTACCATTCTTCTAGGTTCCACATATATGCGTTAATATACGATATTTGTTTTTCTCTTTCTGACTTACTTCATGCCATCACTATTTTCAATGTGTTGTTTTGTCATTTTGCTACCTAGATGTCTATTTGGTTTCTTTTTTCTTTCTTGGTGAAAAAGGAGCACATCCCTTTGCCTACTGTTGATGTCTTTTTACAATACCAGTTTTCCTTTATGCTTGTTCTTGTTCATTTAGTTTGGAATTAGTGCTTTGTTTAGTTATCACTAGCAGTTTGTCTGACTTTTTGGGCCAGAAATGATTTCTTTTCTGCCTGGCGGGGAGAAAGTCACTATATTTGGAAAGCAATTTCCCCAGATTCAGGAGCCAAATTGATTTTATGATTTAGATATTAAGCTTTTTTTTTTTTTTGCTTTGTAAGTTTCTAATTTTCCTTTAGAAGAAATATATGAATAGCTGTCTGCATATGCCTGTCTGAAAGGACAGAGCCATGTAGGTCCATGAACTTACATTTATAATCTCCAGTGGACTAAAAAGAGAGAAAATGGGACTCACACACATGCGTAAGGCCTGCCTGCTAACAGATACGCTCTTCAGAATGTTATATATATATTAGAGTTTGGAATCAATGATTTGTAGATCTCAAATCCTTTGAAACAAGGAGTGACAAGACAGGCCTCTAGTACACAGCCTCATTGTGAGTGTCCAAAGGATAATGGGGTTGTCTCAACCGAGTGGACTCCCTAATATTAATTTTCTTTGCTTTATTTTTTGAGGCGTTAAAAAAACTTGTTTTGCCTACTATATTAGCATTCATTTCTAGGCTTTGAAAACTAATCCTACTTTGAAAGGAGAGTTTTAAATTTGAAATATGAGGCCTGTATAGTGGTGCCTTGAAATCATTAACTGTCCCTTCAATATTCATTGCAGGTATATCCGTCATGGGGAACTTGTTTGTCATTAACGTGAGGGGGATGCAAAAGCAAAAGCTCCTGGAGCCCCTCCAAGGGTCATGTTGTCACTCAAAACTTTGTTCTGGAATCGATCTGACCTCAGAAATGGGCCGTACCTATTGACAAAACGACAGCTGGTAGTTTTAACAGATCTGACGAGTGGCAGTTTTTGCAAATGGAATGGGAGTTGGTTTGCAGATGAATCCGCCAGGCAGCTTCGGCCCTGAGCAAAGTTTCTGTGGTTGAGTCTAATTAGCCTGAGGGGTCAAAGGGCAGGGCACCTTGGAATCGATGTTTAATTCCACATTTCTGCCAGGGATGTAGCTTATCTGCAATGCAGCCCGGCTGCCACAGGCCTGGCCTGGCAGAGGGGGCATTTATATTTGCTTGGGTCTCTGACTAAAGGAGCATTCATCTATGTATATACGATACCTGGATTAAAAAATGCTAACCACTTCCCCACGTCCCTCGAGAGCCTCCAGGGCTTGTCTCCTTATGCGCTTATTGACTCGTGTGCTATTGATTCCCTGTTGGGGCTGGTGACTTCTCAGTTTTTGCTCTGATTCAGCAATTTTGCTTGTTAAATTCTAATCTGGGTGTAAAACATTTTTCAGTAAAGCCAAAGCTTGAGGATCATCCGGTTGGAAGGGAAGTTAGATCCACAGAGGGCCTTCAGAGTATTTCCACTGAAAGGGCTTTGCCTGTGCCGAGGAGCGAATACTCTCACTCTAGAAATCTTTCTGGTCGTGGCAGAAGAGGCCAGAAGGGTCTCTTTTTAGAACTGAGTTTCAGTTCTTACCTAAGCCATGCTGGTTTCTTACAGAACGCTGTTTTCTTGGTACAGATGAGGAAGAAGCCCAGAGCTGACCAAACAGCCTTGACCTCCTTGCTGATAAAAGCCTCCAGTTCCCAGCTTGTCCCTTTGCCAGGCCAGGGAATCTTCTGTGGTGTGGCAGTCCAGGTATGGGAATATCCGATTCCCTTTAGTCTTCAATAAATTCAATTTAACAAACACTTATTGAGGGCTGGCTCTGTAAGATTACCATGGAAACCCAAGTGGAATCTTTAAAATCCTCTGGGGGAGTTGTTCAGAGTTCCCACATTCATTGACACTTCAGTGAGCAGGGAGGGTGTATCTTGGTCCGACTCATGCCTGTTCTATGTTTGCATTCAGCCCAAACAGCAGAAAGGGGAGACGGATGAAAATTTCTAAAGCTGATACTAGGGCCTTTTGTCCCTGGTGATGTAACGTTGGACCCCCCAGGGAAGACAGGTGAGGAACCAGAGCTTTGATTTCTGTTGGAGGAAAGAGCTGAGTTCAGCCACAGCTGACTCTACTCTGTAGTGTCATCGCCGGCATGCTCGGCACCAGGGCAGGACCTACAAAGGGATGTCTCCATGCCTGGTGACAGCCTTGTGTGTGCACCTTGCAGCACAGGGGGGTGCTGTGGCTTCCCAAGATCAAAGCCTCGATTATGTGAGGCACTCGTCACACAGTGGGAGCAGGGCTTGTCCCTGACACAGGGCTAGGGACCACAGCATCATTGTCCTGCCGGCGTCTTAGAAGACCTGGGAGGCTCCTTGCTGTTTTTTCTTAAGGAGACAGTAGTTCCAACTGTGCTGAGAAATGTTCCAACTCAGAAAAGGGGAAGATGGGGCTTTGACATTTAAGGTCATTGTCATGATTATAAATCTTTGGGTTGCAAGTGACTGAAAAAAAAAAAGAAGAAAATTAAACTGGCTTAAACTATGAAGGAAATCTGCTGGTACAGTTAACAGAAAAGTCCAGATGTAAGTTCAGGTGAGGATGAACCCAGGAACTCAGTGATGTCACCAGGGACACCGTTTCTTTCCATTTTCTGTGCTGCCTTTTGGCTGGTTTCCTAGATGGGCCCATGCTGGCCACCAGCAATTCCTAGGGCTGCAGGCTTCCTCCTCCATGTCTAGCAGGAAGTACAAACTTCTTTGCCGTGACTTTCCGGACAATACTGAGATTCGCCCTGAATGGGTCATTTCCAACCCAGACAGCCCAGGACTCTCTGAGTCTGAACTGTGCTTGGAATTTTTTGCTCCTGGGAGAGAGGGATTTTTTTTTTTCCTCCTGGTATGCTTCTTTCTTAGGAGAGGTGATTCCTTTGATAGGCTTTTGTTTTTCCCCTAAATAAAAGTCATATTCAAATATTTTCTTTGCTGATCTTGGGGCATCTAAAACCAGCAATCAAATCACTCCGGGGATGAATTTCCAGTGGACGATGGTACATCTACCTGAGGTGTGTCACCTTTCAGCTGGTGGACTCTGATCTCCACTGTGTGCGCCCCACCCCACCATCATTTGGACAGGCTCTCCGCCCCGGTGTACACAGTATTCCTCCAGGTACACCGCAGAGCCCACTGGGTCTCCAATTCCCAGGGTCTGAATGGAACAGCCAACCCCCCCTCTCCCACTCCCTCCATCCCCAGAGGAGGAAAATTTAATTTTCAGGAGCTCATTGTGCCTTTCATCTGGTTTTGCCATCGTGATGTCGTTTCCACTCTCTGTCTCCTTAGAGCCACCCTCTGAGGGCTCAGGGATTCTCATCATCTGGGCATAGCATGTGCCCCCCGTACGTAGGCCCGTTGCTCTGCATGTACCAACTTTGGATTACTGTTCAATGCCTGCCCAATAGCAGTTACATCTGAGATTTCACTTTCCCTCCATCTGTGTACGTATCTCTGTCATCAACCTTGAAAATAGCTTTTGTTTCCTGATATAGCGTGTCCCTATCTGGGGGACGTTGAATTTCCTTCTCTTGGGGTGGTTGTGTTTGTACTCAGCCAGTGTCTGTGCACCGTGAGACTCCAGGGGCAAAAGATGGTACTTCTGACGGTGGCTTGGTGTGCCAGGTCCAGCGTCTGCCCGCTCAGCGCACTCCACAGGGTAGCCCTACTCCTTCCTTGGCATCAGGCGGGCCAAGCACCGGGATGATGGAATGCATTTGTGTTCAAATTAACGAGCTGCTTTGTCACCACGTGGACCTGGCAGAGGTAAGAGTGTGCAGGTGTCCGTGACACTGATGTGGTGACCCCCATGCATGAAGGCTCTGTGGGCAAAGTCCCATGTTTACGTCTCCCTTCTGCAGGGTGCAGAATCCGAAGTTGATGACATGGAACAGTTTGTCCTAGAGAGGCGATGGCTCTGGGTGACAGAGACTGAGGGAGTCTTCCAAAGATGATAGAAGCCAACTCTGAGATATGAAGTGTGGCACTGGATGTCTTCTTAAAGATACAGGCATCTCCTAAACTCCACGTTACAGCTACCCTCAGCCACGAGGGCTGGGAGGGAGGTTCACACTGACTCCTTGTGCTATGGTGGGTTAACTTTTTAAAGATTGGCCTGTGGAAAAGGAAGTGTGTGCAGCCACCGCACAGAGCAATGGGTGTGGGTACCTGAGTTTCATTGTGACAGCCTGAGCCTCAGACTTTCCACCTGGGGAGGGAGGTTCTGTGGTCTCTTTGGCTTTCTGGCTCTTGCGTCTGTTACAGGATGCGCTGGATGCTCTCTGTGTCTGTCCTGACCCCCTCTCTCCCAGTGCTCCCATTCCCTGGCTGCTGTGTGCTGCGAGTTCTCTAGGAATTGCCCTCTCCCCAGGAAGTTTTTTTTTTTCTTTTTTTTTGCGATACGCGGGCCTCTCACTGTTGTGGCCTCTCCCGTTGCAGAGCACAGGCTCTGGACACGCAGGCTCAGCGGCCGCGGCTCACGGGCCCAGCCGCTCCGCGGCATGTGGGATCTTCCTGGACCGGGACACGAACCCGTGTCCCCTGCATGGGCAGGAGGACTCTCAACCACTGCGCCACCAGGGAAGCCCTTTTTCTTAAAATTTTTATTGGAGTATAGTTGATTTACAATGTTGTGTTCGTTTCTGCTGTACAGCAAAGTGAATCAGTTATACCTATATATATATCCACTCTTTTTTTAGATTCTTTTCCCATCTAGGTCATTACAGAGTATTGAGTAGAGTTCCCTGTGCTGTACAGGAGGTCCTTATTCGTTACCTATTTTATATATAGTAGTGCGTATATGTCCATCCCAATCTCCCAGTTTATCCCTCTGCCCCTTTCCCCCCGTAACCATGTTTGTTTTCTACACCTGTGACTCTGTTTCTGTTTTGTAAATCAGCCATAAAAAAAAACAAAATAATGCCAGGACCTAGAGATTGTCATACTGAGTGAAGTGAGTCATCGGAGAAGGACAAATGCCGTCTGGCCCGGAAGCTTCGCCACCTCTCCCACCCCTGCGGCCAATGACTGACTGACAAGGGGGTATAAAGGGTCAGCCCACGTGCCTCAGGTTGGGGTCAACTTCACAGGGACGGTTGGTGCTTCAGAGCGTGTCACACTGTCAGGCTAAAGCCAGACTCCAGATACAACCACACGCTTGCTTGCTCCTTCCCCTCCCTTGTCCTGTTGCCTCACTCTTCCCAATAGTATTTGTTGAGTTTAATACATATTCCTGAGAATATCTGCTCAGTAGATCATACGGACCCAGATCCCTGTCTTAGTTCTTGCTTCTAGGGAATCTGAACTCAGGTACATGGTCACCGATGACCAGGTTTGTGTCATCAGCATAGGATTAATGGGGTGGGGTGTCCTCCATACATTCCAGTCCTGCAGACCCATTCTCCTTCTTTGCCTCCCCCGACGCTTTCTCTCTTTTCCCTACTTAGCTGGTTCATATAATTGTACACACTCACCTACTCACGCATCCACCCATCCATGCACCCCTCTGCCCATCTGTCCACTCATCCACTCACCCAGAGACTGATCTTCAAACCCTCCTGTATGGTGAAAAAGCCAGGATTCGGATTCTGCCCAGATGGAGACTGCTTGGGGCCACCTATTGCTTCTGGGCTGGGCTTCACTTCTGCTCCTGTAGAGAATGGGTCAGGCTGGGCAACAGAAGGGTGAGTGTCATTGCTCTCAGCCGAGAAGGACACCCATCCAGGAGTGGGAACTGGCCTGGTGGACCTAGTATGACACACCTTTAGTACTTTCTCTGCCATTTCAGGAGCTTGCTTTCCTAGAGGCTCACCACCTGGCCCTGGGTCACAGCAGGAGGAGGGGGAGTGTTTTTCACTTACAAATGGTGTAGGAAAAGTTGAGGCAGATTATCTGGCTGCTGCAATGAGTGCCTTATGGATTGAAGAGCGCCAATCAAATTAGCTGCCAGAAGAGAATGCAGATGGTACCATGTGGGCCGGATTTTCTATATCACCTAATTGCATTATTTCAATCAGCGGGTGAACATTGCATGGCCTGCGGTGGGATTTGGGGGGTTTGGGGAGAGGGGGTGGGTCGACACACACTGTCTGGGCCAGGCTGAGGATACGGGTTTGGATGTCATGAATATCTTCATATCAAGATTGAGGCATTAACAAAATGGATCTGGATTATTTTATGGATTCAAGCAGGGCAGGGCAGGGCTTCAAGCAAGTGCTTACAGGAGAGAATGCCTCCCCGACCCTTACAGGTTGGAGACGTGTCAGTTCCTAGTATAAGCGATTGAAACAACTCTCTTCCACATTTTGAAGCTGCTATTACTTAGCACTTAAGAGCTGAAGCTCTGGTCCAAATCTCAGTTCTACTCCTTACTAGTTGAGTGATCGTTGGCAGGCTACTTAACCTCTTCAATCCTCAGTTTCCTCATTTGTATAATGGGGCTTATACCTGTACCGTCTTCACAGAGCTATCGTGAGAATCAGAGGAGATCGTGTATGCAAAGCGTTTAGCACAATGCCTGGCACATGGATGATGCTAAATAAACGTGAGCCCTGTGACTTCCCTGGTGGCGCAGTGGTTGAGAGTCCGCCTGCCAATGCAGGGGACACGGGTTCGAGCCCGGTCCAGGAAGATGCCGCATGCTGTGGAGCACCTAAGCCTGTACGCCACAACTGCTGAGCCCATGTGCCACAACCACTGAGCCTGTGCACTGCAACTACTATCTTCTTAAGAAGCCTGCATGCCTGCAGCCCACGCTCCACAACAAGAGAAACCACCGCAATGAGAAGCCTGTGCACATCAACGAACGGTAGCCCCCGCTTGCTGCATCTAGAGAAAGCCCGCACACAGCAAGGAACACCCAACACAGATAAAACATAACAATAATAAATAAATAAATAAACGTGAGCTCCTCCTCCTGAAGGCCGTATACCTTTCCTTAGGACACTTGGAAATTTAGAAGGTTTCCCAGGCTAGATTGTGGAATGGCTGCTTCAATGACAGAGAAAGACCTAAATGCACGATTTCTGCTCTTCTCAGAAATTCTTTTTATTTATTTATTAAATTTACATCTTTTTATGTATTTATTCATTTATGAATTTTTCTTTGGATTTGACTCTTCCTCTGATCAGGCAAGATAAACATGTGAGCTCTTCCCAAAGACCCAGCCGGGTGGAACGCTGAGTCTCTGCTGGTGGTGGTGTGGTTCTGTAGCTGATCTTCATCTACGATCCCCTCCCAAGTGCTCACTGGCAAGCTCACTTCCACGTCAGTGCAAGGTCCACTCCATCACAGAACTGCTTTTTGCCACTGAAAAAATTACATCGAAGCCTTAATTGGTTTCTTAGGCTCCATGTGACCCCAATTTTTGGATGACCTGCAATTTGGGATAATTTGTGGTTCTTCCTCCAGGTTAGGATGTTCTGTGTAACTGGGATTTGAGTCTAACAGGAATTTGGATTTGGTGCTCCGTAAAAAATAACTACAGATGCATTGTTGCACTGTAGCCATCCTGTTGCCTGGCAGCTGTGGGCTTTGAGAGGCACAGCTGTCTCCATGGTGGGGAGCTGCTGGCTGAAGGCAACCGATCAGTGAGCTCCACCCAGTGAGACCCGTGGCAGCAGCTTCTCTTTGCACTGGGACTGCCGCAGCTCCCAACTGAGGACCCCCATAGAGTTCTGGATGGAAACAGCTGGGCAGGAGTTAGGAGGAGTGGTGGGTGAGATCTGTGGGGTCCCAGCCTAGGCTCCATCACCTCCTTGCAGTAAAATCTCCATTTATCATTAGCCTTAGGCCTGGGGTGGCATCTGTGACTCCGCTATACCATGCTGCAGCTCGGGGACATCTTTGGCTGTCCATGTTGTGGTCACTTGCTCCCATCTTCAAAAACCCTCTTTTTCATCTCCCACCTGAGAACTTTATCCTTTCTTGGGCAAGTGCATTACCTCCCCTAGAAGAAAGGAGTTTGCAGGTAAGGGACAACCATAAGATGGCATCAGGGACCACTTTGCCATTTGGAGAAGCAAAAGATGTTCTTTGGGTCAGAAGAACAGCTACTCTCACCTCCACCATGATGGCCGGGCAGAGTGGGATGTTACAGGCAGAGGAGGGAATTAGGAGCTTTTTCAAACCCTCAAAGACTCATTCATGTGATCCATCCTTAGGTGTTGGGGGTCACAAACATGACTTTGGCCAGATCTGTCCAGGTCACGGGAGGAGAGGGGCGAGACTGAAACCATACCCTCATTCTATGTGCTTCGCAGATGGAGACCAGGGTCTGTAATAAGGAATGCTCTTTGTTTTATAAGAAAACACACACAAGCAAGCAACTCCAGTAAGTTCACAGTTCAGAGTACTAAAATCTTCCAAGAGAAAACTCCAAGGAAATCTAATTGGGAAGCCTTTAATCCAACAAGTCTCTGTGCTCTGGGACTGTGTATCATGAAGGAGAAGTGGGGAGGCTGGGAGGTAGAAGCCCAGGGACTCTTTCCATCTGGGTTGGCAGGAGCCCTGGGTGAGGGCAGCCTGACCAGGATGCTGATGGAATGCTTCTACCCAATGAACCAGAGACAGGTTGAGCGAATCCTGAGAGCTGTCTGGTTACTCCAAGTCCCTCCTTCCTTCTCCTCAGGCATTCCCCTGGGTCATACACCCCTGGCATCTCTTGCTTGGACTGTGATGCTGTGGTCCATTCATTGTGCATCCAGCTGAGTGAGGAGAAGTGTCATATGCAATGTATGACTGATAATAGCTAAAGCACTAATGTTTCAAAATAATTTACTTTTTTTCTAGATTAGCAGATTCAAGGTTGTTATTTTAAATCTCATTTTCCTTCTGCTGTCGTTCTGATAGACGATGAGAGATGCCATAACAGAGTTTGGGGAGTTGCATGCAACCCATGGCCTCTCTTACTGACATCAGAGCCTGTGGTCTGGAAATGTCCGCAGGAGTGGGTCAGGATCAGGCAGTGAACATTGCTGGAATTAAAGTAATAATTGGTATCACGGACCTTACAACAACTCTTAAGAGGCCTCTTGCCTTCTGTCTTCCCTCCTCCCATTCATCCTCCACACTGTAGACAGAAAGACTTTTCTAGAATGCAATTGAGATTGTCCTTCACAGTTTCCTCTTCCCAAAGATCAAAGCCCACACTCCCTGGAAGCCCCCTTGGCATGGCCTACAAGACCCTGCCCGATGGTTTTCAGTCTTCCAACTTCCAGCCACAGTCCCCAGATAGGATTAAGGCCAGGGATGGTTGAGTGTGGGTAATACATAGTTCCACCCACTGGTTGTTTTTCTCTGCGTTTCCAGCACCAGAGACTGAAGACCTGTTTTTCAGAGTCAGAGGGCTGGTGGTGAAGTGAATGCTAGCTTTGGTGATGCTGTCATGACTTGGCTTTGCTCCTCTCCCTCTCTCAGGTGAGCTGGAGTACTGGGGCAGGGTCTTCAGGAAATACCTCCCTGATCTTTACAAACGGAGGGATAGGAAAAAGAAAGTGTGCACCATTATGAAGATGTGGGGTAACCTCTTCAGCTTGTAGAGGCCCCAGTTTTCTTGTGACAAAATAAACCTACACTGGCAGGTTGGCAAATGTTTTTCTGTTGCTGTTATTACAAAGAAATCTTCAGACCCTTGTTAAAAGACTATGATTCAGGGGGCACAGTCAAGGTGGCGGACCAGGAGGACGCGGAATTCGTGTCTCCGCACAACTAGGGCACCTACCGGGCACCGGTGAGGGACCACAGACACCTAAGGGGGCAGGAGGAACCCCCAGCGACTGGGTAGGATGTGGGGCGTCGGGGGAGTGAAGGAGGAGGGGAAGTGGAGGCGGGACGGGACTGGTGCCCCTGAGGGGTGGCTGGGGGAGGGGAAGGGATCCCACGCCTTAAGGGGGAAATTGGGGGACCACTGGGAGGACAGAGGGTCAAAAGGGAGCGTGGCCAGGTTTCCCTGTGCACTTGGGCCCCCAGGAGCCTGTGGAGATCCCGGGCCTGATCCTCTGCCCACCAAGCCTCCCTCCAGCTGCGGGTCCTGAGGGAATGGGGGGGGAAGGGGGAGCATAAGTAAAGGTCGACCTCTGGACCAGCACCCCTGAGGGGTGGCTGGGGGAGGGTAGGACTTCCTACACCCAGCGGGACCCACCCACAGTTAGGGGTCCAGCGGGGACGGGGGAGACCCTGGGGAACTCAGCCTTGGTGTCCACTTAGGCACCAGGGAGCCTGTTGGGCTCCGGGGCCTAATCCTCTGCCCTCGGAGCCTCCCTCCTGCCACTCAAAACCCAAGCCCCGCCCCTACACCCCCACCCAGGGCCCTACCTCTATACTCGGAGACCCCCTCTGAGACCCCCTCCAATGCGCTGGACCTAAACCCCACCCACACACCCTTGCCCAGGGCCTTACTTCCAAACTCCGGAACTCCACACTCCAGAGGCCCTCCTTTCCACATGCTGCGTCTCTCCTTCTGTGCAGGTCCTAGGCAGAGGCCCTGCCCCATACTTGAATGTGTCCCCCCGTCGTAGCCAAGGCCTTTTCCGGCTGCGTGGGTCCTGAGCCTAGGCCCCTCCCCATGCTCAAACGTCACCCCCCACCCGCCTAGGTCCCACCCCTGCCTAAGTTCCACCCCCCCTAAACTCCGCCCCCATAGCCAAGGCTTTTTTCTTTTATAACCTCTTTATTGGAATATAATTGCTTTACAATGGTGTGTTAGTTTCTGCTTTATAACAAAATGAATCAGTTATACATAGACATATGTCCGCATATCGCCTCCCTTTTGCGTCTCCCTCCCACCCTCCCTATCCGACCCCTCTAGGTGGTCACAAAGCACCGAGCTGATCTCCCTGTGCTATGCGGCTGCTTCCCACTAGCTATCTCTTTTACATTTGGTAGTGTATATATATCCATGCCACTCTCTCACTTCGTCCCAGCTTACCCTTCCCCCTCCCCATGTCCTGAAGTCCATTCTCTACGTCTGCGTCTTTATTCCCGTCCTGCCCCTAGGTTCTTCAGAACCATTTTTTTTTTTTTTTTTTAGATTCCATATACATGTATAAGCATATGGTACTTGTTTTTCTCTTTCTGATTTACTTCACTCTCTATGACAAACTCTAGGTCCATCCACCTCATCACAAATAACTCAATTTCGTTTCTTTTTATGGCTGAGTAATATTCCATTGTATGTATGTGCCACATCTTCTTTATCCATTCATCTGTCGATGGACACTTAGGTTGCTTCCATGTCCGGGCTATTGTAAATAGAGCTGCACTGAACATTGTGGTACATGACTCTTTTTGAATTACGGTTGTCTCAGAATATCTGCCCAGTAATGGGATTGCTGGGTCGTATTGTAGTTCTATTTTTAGTTTTTTAAGGAACCTCCATTCCCTTTTCTCCACACCCTCTCCAGCATCTATTGTTTGTAGATTTTTTGATGATGGCTATTCTGACCAGTGTGAGGTGATACCTCATTGTAGTTTTGATTTGCATTTCTCTAATGATTAGTGATGTTGAGCATCCTTTCATGTGTTTGTTTGCAATCCATATATCTTCTTTGGAGAAATGTCTACTTAGGTCTTCTGCCCATTTTTGGATTGGGTTGTCTGTTTTTTTGATATTGAGCTGCATGAGCTGCTTGTATATTTTGGAGATTAATCCTTTGTCAGTTGCTTTGTTTGCAACTTTTCTTCATTTTCCTCTTTTTGACTGGGGTTCTGTTTTACCTTGATTCATTGTTGTTGATTCATTTATATTTTTATTTTTCGTAATAAATCTTTTATTTTTCTAATTTTACTTTATTCTTTACACGTTGTTATTGTTCTCTCCTTTTGGCTTGTTCCCACCCCTTTTTTTTTCTTTTTTCTGTGGTGGTTTTATTTTGCCTTGTTGCAGTTGTTTCAATTGTATTTTTATTTTTCCTAATATATTTTTTATCTTTCTAATTTTATATTGTTTTTTATTCTTTGATATTGTACTGCTCCTTATTTTCTTTCTTTCTTTTATTTATTTTGTTGCCACACCACACAGCTTGTGGGATCTTGGTTCCCAGGCCGGAGGTTGGGCCCGAGCGCCTGTGGTGGGAGCTCCGAGAACAAACCACTGGACTAACAGAGAACCTCAGACCCCAGGGAATATTCATCACAGTGAGGCCTCCAGGAGGTCCTAATCTCAGCACCAAGACCCAGCTCTATCTAACTGCCTGCAAATTCCAGTGCTGGACGGCTCAGGCCAAACAACCAGTAAGACAGGAGTACAGCCCCACCATCAAAAAAAAAAAAAAAAAAGAAACGACAAGAAAATATGTTACAGATGAAGGAGCAAGGTAAAAACCTACAAGACCAAATAAATGAAGACAAAATAGGCAACCTACCAGAAAAAGAATTCAGAGTAATGATAGTAAAGATGATCCAAAATCTCAGAAACATAATAGAAAAAATACAAGAAACATTGAACAAGGATCTAGAAGAATGAAAGAGCAGACAAACAGTGATGAACAACACAATATTGAAATTAAAAATACTCTAGAAAGAATCAATAGCAGAATAACTGAGACAGAAGAATGGATGAGTGAGCTGGAAGATAAGATGGTGGAAATAACTGCCACGGGGCAGAATAAAGAAAAAAGAATGAAAAGAATTGAGGACAGTCTCAAAGACCTCGGGGACAACATTAAATCACCAACATTCGAAGTATAGGGGTCCAAGAAGAAGAAGAGAGAAAGAAAGGGTCTAAGAAAATACTTGAAGAGATTACAGTCGAAAACTTCCACAACATGGGAAAGGAAATAGTCAATCAAATCCAGGAAGTGCAGAGAGTCCCTTACAGGATAAACCCAAGGAGAAACACGCCAAGACACATATTAATCAAACTGTCAAAAATTAAATACAAAGAAAAAATATTAAAAACAGCAAAGGAAAAGCAACAAATAATTTACAAGGGAATCCCCATAAGGTTAACAACTGATCTTTCACCAGAAACTCTGCAAGCCAGAGGGGAGTGGCAGGACATATTTAAAGTGATGAAAGGGAAAACCCTACAACCAAGATTACTCTACCCAGCGAGGCTCTCATTCGGATTTGATGGAGAAATTAAAACCTTTACAGACAAGCAAAAGTTAAGAGAATTCAGCACTACCAAACCAGCTTTAAAACAAAAGCTAAAGGAACTTCTCTAGGCAGGAAACACAAGAGAAGGAAAAGACCTACAATAACAAACCCAAAACAATTAAGAAAATGGTAATAAGAACATACATATTGATAATTACCTTAAAAGTAAATGGTTTAATTGCTCCAACCAAAAGAAACATACTGGCTGAATGGGTACAAAAACAAGACCCATATGTATGCTGTGTACAACAGACCAGCTTGAGACATAGGGACACATACACACTGAAAGTGAAGGGGTGGAAAAAGATATTCCATGCAAATGGAAATCAAAAGAAAGCTGGAGTAGCAATTCTTATATCAGACAAAATAGACTTTAAAATAAAGACTATTACAAGAGACAAAGAAGACACTACATCAATCCAAGAAGATATAACAATTGTAAATATTTATGCACCGAACATAGGAGAACCTCAATACATAAGGCAAACGCTAAAGGCCATAAAGGGGAAGATCGACAGTAACATAATAACAGTAGGGGACTTTAACTCCCCATTTTCACCAATGGACAGATCATCCAAAATGAAAATAAATAAGGAAACACAGGCTTTAAATGACACATTAAACAAGATGGACTTAATTGATACTTATAGGACGTTCCATCCAAAAACAACAGAATATACTTTCTTCTCAAGTGCTCATGGAACATTCTCCAGGATAGACCATATCATGGGTCACAAATCAAGCCTTGGTAAATTGATGAAAATTGAAGTCGTATCAGTTATCTTTTCCGATCACAACGCTATGAGACTATATATCAATTACAGGAAAAAAACTGTAAAAAATACAAACGCATGGAGGCTAAACAATACACTACTAAATAACCAAGAGATCACTGAAGATATCAAAGAGGAAATCAAAGAGTACCTAGAAACAAATGACAATGAAAACATGACGATGAAAACTTTTGGGATGAAATGAAATGGGACAACCTATGGGACAATGAAAACCTATGGGATCCAGCAAAAGCAGTTCTAAGAGGGAAGTTTATATCAATACTATCCTACCTCAAGAAACAAGAAAAATCTCAAATAAACAACCTAATCTTACACCTAAAGCAATTAGAGAAAGAAGAACCAAAACATCCCAAAGTTAGCAGAAGGAAAGTAATCATAAAGATCAGATCAGAAATAAATGAAAAAGAAATGGAGGAAACAATAGCAAAGATCAATGAAACTAAAAGCTGGTTCTTTAAGAAAATAAACAAAATTGATAAATCATTAGCCAGACTCATCAGGAAAAAAAGGGAGAAGACTCAGATCAACAGAATAGAAAATGAAAAGGAGAAGTAACAACTGACACTGCAGAAATACAAAGGGTCATGAGAGATTACTACAAGAAACTATATGCCAATAAAATGGACAACCTGGAAGAAATGGACAAATTCTTAGAAAGGTATAACCTTCCGAGACTGAACCAGGAAGACATAGAAAACATAAACAACCAATCACAAGCACTGAAATTGAAACTGTGATTAAAAATCTTGCCACAAGCATAAGCCCAGGACCAGATGGATTCACAGGCGAATTCTATCAAACACTTAGAGAAGAACTAACTTCTATCCTTCTCAAACTCCACGGTGTTTGAGAGGGGGGAATACTCCCAATCTCATTCTATGTAGCCACCATCACCCTGATACCAAAACCAGGCAAAGATGAAACAAAAAGAGAACACTATAGGCCAATATCACTTATGAACATAGACGCAAAAATCCTCAACAATATACTAGCAGACAGAATCCAACAGCACATTAAAAGGATCATTCACCATGATCAAGTGGGTTTATCACAGGGATGCAAGGATTCTTCAATATATGTTAATCAATCAATGTGATACACCATATTAACAAATTGAAGGATAAAATCCATATGATCATCTCAATAGATGCAGAGAAACCTTTTGACAAAATTCAACACCCATTTATGATAAAAACTCTCCAGCAAGTAGGCATAGAGAGAACCTACCTCAACATAATAAAGGCCATATATGACAAACCCACAGCCAACATCATTCTCAGCAGGAAAAAACTGAAACCATTTCCTCTAAGATCAGGAACAAGACAAAGTTGCCCACTCTCACCACTCTTATTCAACATAGTTTTGGAAGTTTTAGCCACAGCAATCATAAAAGAAAAAGAAATAGAAGGAATCCAAATCAGAAAACAAGAAGTAAAATTGTCACTGTTTGCAGATGACATGATATTATGCATAGAGAATCCTAAAGATGCTACGAGAAAACTACTAGAGCTAATCAATGATTTGGTAGAGTAGCAGGATACAAAATTAATGCACAGGAATCTCTTGCATTCCTATACACTAATGATGAAGTATCTGAAAGAGAAATTAAAGAAACACTCCCATTTACCATGACAATGAAAAGAATCAAATACCTAGGAATAAACCTACCTAAGGAGACAAAAGACCTGTATGCAGAAAACTATAAGACACTGATGAAGGAAATTAAAGATGATACAAACAGATGGAGAGATATACCATGTTCTTGGATTGGAAGAATCAACATTGTGAAAATGACTATACTACCCAAAGCAATCTACAGATTCAGAGCAATCCCTCTCAAACTACCAATGGCATTTTTCACAGAATTAGAACAAAAAATTTCACAATTTGTATGGAAACAAAAAAGACCCTGCAGAGCCAAAGCAATCTTAAGATAGAAAATTGGAACTGGAGTAATCAGGCTCCCTGAGTTCAGACTATACTACGAAGCTACAGTAATCAAGAAAGTATGGTACTGGCACAAAAAGAGAAATATAGATCAATGGAACAGGATAGAAAGCCCAGAGATAAACCCATGCACATATGGTCACCTTATCTTTGATAAAGGAGGGAAGAATATACAATGGAGAAAAGACAGCCTCTTCAATAAGTGGTGCTGGGAAAACTGGACAGCTACATGTAAAAAAATGAAATTAGAACACTCCCTAACACCATACACAAAAATAAACTCAAAATGGATTAAAGACCTAAATGTAAGGCCGGACGCTATAAAACTCTTAGAGGAAAACATAGGCAGAACACTCTATGACATAAATCACAGCAAGATCCTTTTTGATCCACTTCCTAGAGTAACGGAAATAAAAACAAAAATAAACAAATGGGACCTAATGAAACTTAAAAGCTTTTTCACAACAAAGGAATCCATAAACAAGACGAAAAACAACCCTCAGAATGGGAGAAAATATTTTCAAATGAAGCGACAAAGGATTAATCTCCAAAATATACAAGCAGCTCATGCAGCTCAATATCAAAAAAACCAACAACCCAATCCAAAAATGGGCAGAAGATCTAATTAGATATTTCTCCAAAGAAGATATACGGATTGCCAGCAAACACATGAAAGGATACTCAACATCACTAATCATTAGAGAAATGTGAATCAAAACTACAATGTGGTATCACCTCACACTAGTCAGAATGGACATCATCAAAAAATCTACAAACGATAAATGTTGGAGGGGTGTGAAGAAAAGGAAACCCTCTTGCACTGTTGGTGGGAATGTAAATTGATACAGCCACTATGGAGAACAGTATGGACGTTCCTTAAGAAACTAAAAATCGAGCTACCATATGACCCAGCAATCCCTCTACTGGGCATATACCGTGAGAAAACCATAATTCAAAAAGAGTCATGTACCACAATGTTCATTGCAGCTCTATTTACAATAGCCCAGAGGTGGAAGCAACCTAAGTGTCCATCGACAGATGAATGGATAAAGAAGATATGGCACATATATACAGTGGAATATTACTCAGCCATAAAAAGAAATGAAATTGAGTTATTTGTAGTGAGGTGGATGGACCTAGAGTCTGTCATACAGAGTGAAGTAAGTCAGAAAGAGAAAAATAAATACTGAATGTTAACACACACACATATATATGGAATCTAAAAAAAGAAGAAGAAAAGTGGTTCTGAAGAACCTAGGGACCAGACAGGAATAAAGATTCAGACATAGAGAATGGACTTGAGGATACGGGGAGGGGGAAGGGTAAGGTGGGACAAAGTGAGAGAGTAGCATTGACATATACACACTACCAAATGTAAAGTAGGTAGCTAGTGGGAAGCAGCCACATAGCACAGGGAGATCAGCTCAGTGCTTTGTGACCACCTAGAGGGGTGGGATGAGGAGGGTGGGAGGGAGGCACAAGAGGGAGAGGATATGGGGATATACATATGCATATAGCTGAGTCACTTTGTTATACAGCAGAAACTAACACAACATTGTAAAGCAATTATACTCTAATAAAGATGTTAAAAATAAATAAATAAAAGGTCTTTCTAAATCTTAAAAAAAAAAAAAAAGACTATGACTCAGAGGCATGAAAGGAGCAGCAGAGATTAAAAATGGCAAAGGTTGCTTGGGGATGAACATGTACTTTGGCAAAGGAAAAGACCAAAAAAAAAAAAAAAAAGAAAGACAAGACTAGAAAAGAAAAAGAAAGAAAAAAAGCTAGCATGGAATATGCTATGACCTTTTATTTTTAAACTTGTGCTGATTTTAGAGAGGAGTTAGGCTTGTGGTGCTTCTCAGCCCTTGCCAGGGGACTCACTTCTGATAGATGTTGATGAAGAGGGACCTTCCTTGGATGCTGAGAAGCCTGTCAGCAGTAGAGGGAGGTCCTAATGGGGCACTTCCTGGTAAGGAGCCTCCTCTGACAGCCCCACAGGGACGCCCTGGTCTTTCAGGTCCTACATTACACAGAAACCTGCTTACTCTCACAGTCTCTCACTGGTTTACTCAGGATGCTTATCAGCATACACACGAGACACTTTACCTGAATGTAAAGGAGTCCAAAGAGGGAAAAGATGACAGACATGGAGAGCAGAGGGTGGACGCAAGGTTAACTGAGGCTCTTGGAAAAGAGGGTGGAGCCGGTGAAATAGAAAGAATGAAGACATCATAGAGGAAAATATTGAGCTGAGAGAAGATATGCATATGCAAGTTGAAAGGGCTCGCCATGCTTTAGGCAAGATGAGTAGAATGAGATCTGTATTTCTCTATAGGCTGGTAGCATTTTAAAACAAAAAATATTTTTACTATGGAAATTTCAAGCATACACAAAGTAGGGCATACGGCAACCCACCCTTGTACCTACCACCCAGATTTTAAGTTATCAAAATATTGCCACATTTGCTTCACCTACCCCCTTTTCTTTTCTTGTTCTTTCTTCTTTCCTTTGGTTTCCTTTCTTTTAATTTTTGCTGAAATAATTTGAAGTCAATTTCAGACATAATATCATCCTCTCTGCATGTTTAGTATATATCTCTAAAAATGCGGGTGTTTTCTCACATAGTTATAATGCTATTATCATACCTGTTAAAATTAACAATAATCTTTGGCAGTGTTTAGTATCTTTCCATAAGAAAATTTTCCTGAATGTTTACAAAATGTCTTTCTAATTGGCTTGTCTTAATCATGATCCAAAGTTCATACATTACATTTCTTTGCTATGGTGCTTTTAAGGTATGTCCTCAAATTGTTTGACACTTCTCCCTTCAAAAGATGGAGACCAGTTCCCCTCCTCTTGAATGTGGGCTTGATATATTGTCTTGCTTTTGACAAGGAATGTGACAGAAGTAGTAGTATATGACTTCCAAGGCTGGGCCATAAAGACATTGATTCTTCCACCTTGTGCTCTCTTGGAGGGGTCATTGTGAGGGAAGCTGGTTGCCACGTCATGAGGATACTCAATAACCTGTGGAAATGTCCGCATGGGGAGGCGCTCAGACCTCCTGCCAACAGTGGGTATCAACTTAACAGCCACGTGAGTAAGCAAACTTAAACTGGAAGCACTTCCTTAATTCCAGGCAAACCTTCATATGAGTCCACAGCTCCAGCTCACATCCTGACTACAACCTTATGAGAGACCCTGACCCTGAGCCACTACCTAGCTAATGAACCTTTGAATTCCTGACCCACAGAAATTGTGAGATAAATACTTATTGTTTTTTAATATCTGTTTTAATCTAGAGCACACCTCCTTTTATTTTTTCCATACAATAGAAACTGAATCAGTTGTTTTATAGAATGTCCCATCATCCAGATTTCCTTATTAACTTCCCTATAGTGTCATTTAACTTGTTCTTATGTCCTCTTTGTTTCCTGCAAATGGAAGTTGGCTCTAGAACCTTGATTTGGTTCAATATTTTTGGCAAGAATACTTTGTAGGAGGTGCTTTGTGCATGAAATGATGAGTGTCAGGAGGTACCCATCGTCTAGTGCATCATGCTTAGTGTTAAGACTGATCAGCGGGTTCAGGAGCTCTGGCTACATTTTGGAACTTCAAGGACAAAAGTGAAAAGTCCTATGTATAAGTACATAGTTAGAAAAACTAGATTACCCACCATGAGACACTGTTGGAATCCAAGAATTTTGTAACCAACCAAGCTGATTTTTATTTGAGAGTAAAGACAATAGGCTGACTGATTCTGATATGCAGAAGTTCAGAAATATATACCAACCACATATACTTCTTGGGGGAAAAATACCTCAAGGATGTCTGTCATTTACTCATGCGTTCATTTGGTAATTCAACAAATATTTGAGAACATCCCATGTGCCTAGGCACTATGCTAGGTAGGGGCTAGAACTTGAACTGTCTAGGAAGGAATGAAATTAAGGACTTGAGCTCAGAGAAGCCATGTGTGGAGTGAAGGGCCAGGTGGTGAGCCTGAACCACTGATGTACAGTGAGAAGTCCAAGAAATCATCTTCAATCTGGTTGTAGACTGTCCAGGTTGGGCTGTTGTTCCAAGCCAGCTCAGGTGGGCCTTCCTTCAGGGGTATCTGATTGCAGGTGGTGATGGAGAGCTGGGGAACACCTGGGTGGTGGGCAATGCAGGCCTGGACTGAATCCCACTGCTGCCTGAGGGTCTGGACATGTGGAAAAGGAAAGAGCATTCTTGCGGGAAAGCACAGGACACAGAGCAAGGAGTGAGTGCCTGACGCAAAGCAAGAAGGGGAGCCCAGGAAGAAGGCTATGCACAAGGGGAGGGAGCAGTTGGTGGGAGGGTAGTTCTGCTAGGCTGTAGGGGAGGGGGGAGTGCAGAGCCTGCAGATGGGTGGGCTTTCTAGAAGTTTCTAGCCCTGTTCCTGAGGCTGGGCTAGGGATGTGAAGGGACATTAAAGGGGCTGTGGAGCAGATGGGCCCCAGAGATACGCAGGGAGCAATAGCGATGGTATCCCATTGACCCTCCGGTTCTGCCTGATGGCCCTTCTGTCAGGAGTTCTAGGATCGGCTGAGTGTGGAGGTGCCCTCTTTGCAGGGCTGTGTTCCTCAGGGCCCACAGTGCAGTCCCAGCCATGGTCAGGGCGCAGGCCCTGGTTATAGTCTCAACCACAAACCTCCTCTCCTTACAGTAGCAAAAAGGCTCAGGAGGGCGTTGGGTGCCTATCAGAAGGTTTACTGCTCCTCTGGCAACTGGCTCTGGATTGACTTTAGGGGGTTCCACCACACTGCCGGACCCATCATCCCCAGGCGCCCAGTGGGGAGCAGGTGGGTTGGTTGTGCGTGAATCACTGGGTACCACCCTCAGCTGGGGGTGAGGGGTGCTTATCAGATAGTGCCTGGGTGGGGATCTCCCCGGCCCTCTGGCAAAAGGGGCTGGGAGATGCTTTAGAGAAGATGAATCACAGAATTAGGAAGAAGAAGGAGCACTGATTTTAGCTGATTAGAAAGTTATTTCTTATTTCTCTGCATGGCAGTCTCTGAGCAGACTCAAAGTGCTGGCACATTGCAGGCCGTGCCTGTGTGCTTTCTCTCTGGGCAAGCATCTCCCTGCGCCTTCGGGTGTGCTCTGCAACTCAATGGGCATCCCACCCCCTGCCAGCATTCATTTTGTCCTGCTTTATCTCTTTTCCTTCTTGCTTTACTGCTACTCTCAAGAGGTAGTGTACTGACCCTAAAACTCCCTTGGCCCCCTACCCGAGCCAAGCTCCAAATCCTGCAGATGTGTAAACTCCCAGGCTTTCAGCTCTCTGAGAAACCTCCCTTCCACTTTCTAGATGCCCTGTACCTACGAGGAGATCGGACCAGGTGTCAGAGTGTTTGTGTTTTAGATTGCTGTGTGGTCTTGGGGTGTCTCCTGACCCCTCTGGTTTCCTGTGATGTTCTTATCTTCAGCTTCTTCCTCTCCTGTGCCGTGTGCAGCAGTGTTGATCGAAACAGTGTTTTGAATCCTCTCCAGTGTGTGGATGACTTCCTTTGTGTCCATCCCTGCCTTCAGGCCAAGGCTCGTACAGTCCAGCCCAGCCCAGACCAAAATGTGAATGAGCCATTGCTGGAAGTCCACGGGCACAGATGATTTGATCTCAACCTCCCTGAGGGAGCGCTCCAGTATGGGCCCCTGTATCAGGCAAGAAAATTGTGCTCACCCTAAATTGTGCCTGTTGTTTCTTCACCCCTTTTCTCTGCTGCTTATAGAGAGGGAAACTGGGTCAGCCCTCTGCCCTGCCCCCCACCCCCTGCACCCCACCTGGCTGCCTGGGAGTCCCAAAGCAGGTCAGGGCCAGAGCAGCCCTCTGGCCATTAAGTGTCCTACTCAGGTCCAGTCTGCATGCCCACTCCCAGGGATCAACTCCCATCTCTTTTCTTCTCTGGGACACATCCAAGGCATTCAGCATCCCTTTCTTGGTCATATTTCCCACTGTTTTTTGTTTGCTTGTTTCATTTTCTGCCTTTCAAGTTCTACTGTGTTCTCTACTTGCTCCAGAGGCCAGACAGATGGACTGATTTCTTTAGCCAAAATGAAATTTAAAAATCATCTCAAAGTAAATGGGATGCTCAGATGTTTCAGTTCACTTGCATGTCTCTCTTAGATGGCTAGTTTGCCATCACAAAAACTTCCTGTTTTTAATAAGCCATCTGGGCCTGGCCATACCTCCCTCCAGAAGGCGTCTAGCAGCTTTGCTGGACTTGGCGAAGGACACTGTTGACCAGAAATGACCAGCTGGATTGTGAGTTCCCCCAGTGTGTGCAGAATTGGGCATGATTCAGGCTGCATTAGACGTGCCAAATCATTCTGTCCTGCGTCCGTTGTGGGGCTATGGGACCTGCAGTCTTGGAGGGTAATGGCCCAGGATCACACAGCTGGGAATAAAAGCTAGTTCTCCTGACCCTAGGTTTATCTTTCTTTCACATTATGGAGGCTGTACAGAGAAGGAGCTTAATAAGAAGTTGCTGGAAGGATGAATGGATGATCTTATTCAAGAGGAATATTAAGAGTCTTGATGAGGTGGGCATGATTGAGAGACTTGAGCTCTTACTCTCTCCACTTTGGAACTCTCCAGCCTTAGGAATAAGAAATGAATAAGGTTATATCTTCCCATACTACTTCCATATCTGGTCCCAGCGCCTCAGGCTGTTCATACGAAGAAAATTTAAGTCCTAAAAAAAGACTGCATTGATCAGGCTGACCTCAAATTAACTTTATACAGCCTTGTACTATAAAAGCTAACTTACTAGCTGTAAGTGGACAAGGGTCTACCAGATGACCAGGTGGTCACGTTGCTCTGCTAGAGATTGTTGGAGACCATGGAACTGCTCTGATCATCAGAAGATTGTTGCTGAGCACAGAATAGGAGCCAGGAGGGTTGGGTGTTCTTAAGGATGTTCCCACCGAGCTCACCCCTCTGTTCCTGAGGCTCCTTCTTCTAATGCTCAGGGTAAGGTCTTTTCGGAATCTGACATCCACCCCTCCGAACTGGGGAGCGAGATAGTACAAAGAACAGTGTTCTTTCTGTATCTCCTTGCTTTCTGAATCATATCGTCTTGAAATTTTCTTTCTTTCCCTTCTTCCCTTCTCCCATTGTTCGTAGGGTGTGTTGGTGGTGGGTAAATTTACCATTTAGTCTGTAGGTGGTAGAACACAGATGTGGGAGAAGTGAATGTTACTCAGAGATCTTGGCCTTGAAGTTGGATGCAGTAACTGGAAATGACTTTGGGCTGTTCCCTTTTGAGAAGCAATGAGATGGTAACACCGTGTTAGATGGAGGAATTTTTAAAAAGTGTATGTGAGGAAACCTCCACAATGAACACTTACTGGTCTCTTACTGGGTGCCAGGCACTGTGCTAAAACTTCACAAGCAGTATTTGTTTAACACTAGCAGCAAAAGCCTTAACAGGGATATTACCCCTGTTTTACAAGTGAGGAAATGGAAGCAAAAAGTTTAAGTAGCTCTCCCAAGGTCAGGACAGAACTCAAACCTTGACGGTCTGGTTCTAAAGCCCTAAGTTATACCGCCGTCTGGAGAGGTGTGTGCGTGTGTGTGTGTGTGGGCGTATGTGTCCATGAATCTAAATACACAGGTAGGCATGTGCCAGGCAGCCGAGAAGTTATACGTGATGGGCTTCTTTGATTTCAGCTACTTGGCCTCTCCTTTCCTTTTTTGGGAAGCCTCCCTCTTCTCTTTTGAGGACCTTCCTCTACCAAATTTCAGGGACCGAGCTAAGGGCAGGCACGTCCCTGAGCTAGACCTATCAGACACTTTCCCCTGGACTTTGAACCCGGGGTAGGGTTGTCCTGAGCTCTGTGCTCTGAGGGGGTGACCTGTGACTCACGTCACCCAGGGCAGTTCTTGGGCCCATTGAATTACTGTCTTTCCCAAGACCTTTGATTCTCTGAGCTTCCCTTTAACCATCTGATAAGTTCCTTTCTTTTTTATCTTTTCTTTTTCCAGGATTTTTCCTTTTCTTTTTTATTCTTTCTTTTCTTCGCCCCCCACCCCCACCCCGCCCCATCTTCCTGCTTCCCTTTGATACACATTGCTTACAACCAAAGAACCTTATCTGATAGTCTCCCCATCTCTCTTTTTTTTTTTCTTCTCAGTAATTCAGTTTGTTAGCAGACCATCCTGTCTGTAAGTCACTTCATACCATGTTGCAATTCCCAAGAGGATATTTGCCACATTCAGGACAGTTGAATGCATGCAGCCTGAGTCCAGTCTTTTTAATAAAGGAGTTTTCCTTCGAAGACCAAAGTGTTGTACTCTCTTTTCAGTTCCTTCTTTTCAGTCCCATCGCCCCATGTCTGGTGGTATCTTGCTTAGGGAACATGGAGTTCTGCGTCCGGTGATAAAACTGGGGTAACTTACTTACGCCAGCACTTCATTTCTAAACCCTGTGGTCCCTTCTCGGAGGTTTTCTGGGGCTGCCGCTCTGATGGGAGGTATGTAGATTCCCAGACATTCTAGCTGCAGAGGCTCTAATGTGGACACCTGGGGCTCTGAACCTGCATCTGGGAGAATCGTGCTTCCACAGACTCTCATCCCCAGATCCCTGAGCTGGGAGGGCCATTTGCAATGTTGTCTGCGGGGCACTCATAATCCACTAAGTGCTAGGGAGATGCCCTCTTCTTACTTTTCACCTCAAATGGCCACTCCCAGGCTTGGAAGTTTACAAATCTGTTGAGTGAGTGTAAGGTACAGCTCCCTTCAACAGTCTGGAGTGCCATCTCCTCTGCAGGCCCTCGCTTTGCTCTGGGTCAGGCTGTGGACAGAATATCCCAGAGCTGGGTGCTACCTTCACCTTGGCCCCTTTCACCTTCCCGTTCACTCTGCACAAAAGGCCAGCAGTAGCTCTCTGTGAGTCATCAGTGCTTCTTTCTTCCCATCCTTTCCCTGCCAGACCCTTAGTTCCTGATGGGGCTTCAAGGGGTGGCAGTGGGCTCCCCCAGGCAAGTAACTACCCCTGTTCTCTTGGTTCCCCTAATGCGGTCATGGAATCCTCTGCCCTTTTCAGCCTCTGCTGTTCTCAGCCTCCTCGCTATGTTGTGGTGAGCTTCCAGTGGTTTATTTCAGAAGGATGGGCCTCTGAGTCACACCAGAACTGCCCTTTTTAAACCAGTGTGGAGGGCTTCCCTGGTGGCGCAGTGGTTGAGAGTCCACGTGCCGATGCAGGGGACACGGGTTCGTGCCCCGGTCCGGGAGGATCCCACATGCCGCGGAGCGGCTGGGCCCATGAGCCATGGCCGCTGAGCCTGCGCATCCGGAGCCTGTGCTCCGCAACGCACGGGAGAGGCCACAACAGTGAGAGGCCCGTGTACCACACACAAAAAAAAAACAAAAAAACAGTGTGGAATTGTTCCAGGGTCCATATTTGGGGAAGAAATTAATGTCCTGCCTTGCAGTCTTCTTCCTGGCCTTAGAAGCTAGATGTTGGCTGGGTCTTCACCTCTCTGTCCCTAATAAGACCTACTTATCCTACCTCTACCTGTAGGGCAGCCTCTCCTGGTCCTGGGTCTTGAAGAGACTATCCATTGGATTGTCCTTTCACAGCTAGCCTTATCCCACAGCCCTTAGTGATTGCTCCCCATGCCTATCTGGGGGGAATCTGGGTAAAATGTTGATAACTTTCTCCTGCAGATGGTGGGGATACATTTATTACATAGATACAACCCTGGCAAGGTGACTGCTTCAGCAATGGACGAGGAGGTCGTGGTGGCTTTTTTAACAAAAAGTTGAAACTAATGTTCTGATCTGTCTGCTACAATTTCTGAGCCCCCCAGGAAGTAGCCATCTCTATTCAGCTTACATGAGGGTCAAGCTAAATCTCCTTTTAGTCATTAAAATGCCTTTTGTTGTTGCCAAGTTTGCTGCCTGTTGCAGCTTTTCCATTCCATTCTCTGTCCTGCTACTTCTGAAATTTGATGGCTCTCTGGGTCCCTGCATCTTCTCTTTGTCTGGGACATAGTTAACTCTGGATGTGGGATGTGGTTTGTATAATGTAAAGACATGATTGAGAATAAATTGATGGTTCCCCGTCTGCTGCCGCCCAGCTTCGAATGTATAGTTAACACACTGACATTCCACTGGCTCCAATTTGCAACTCGATAATAATTCAAACATTAACATAGGAGGCTTCAGACTTTGAAAAAAATGAGACTGCTTTTTGTATGAAACAGTGCTTTATCTTGCATGTGAAGTGATGATATGCCTTTCTTAATTTCATTCAGCAAAGGATGGGAATAAAAGAAAGAATTGTTCAAACTGGCTTTGTTTTCAATATCTGAAGTATGATTGGTTTTACAAATTGAATCCCTTCATAGTTTTTTGAAGCTGAAGGTGTATTATTCAGCTGGGATCCTCTTCCTCTATTCAGAGCCAGCTGCCCTGCCTCTCTTGAATCTATCCCTTCATTATTTTCAGTGCGTACAATAGTAAAATATTTTAAACCCCACGACTATAAGAGATGCCCCTTGAGCCACAAAAAACCCTTCTGCTTCTTTTGGCTCATTCACGGGGATAAAAGAAATTAGGATAATTTCCATAGCAGCATTTCCTGGAGGAGAGTGAGGATGGCTGTGATGTGGTGAGGTGAAGTGCCCTGTGAAGGACATGGATGAAAAGTTGCCCTTCCTTATAGATGCGGGACACGCCAGCTTCAGGACCACCTTTACAAAAAGAGTGTTTTCAGGCCCTGTCAGCTGTGCTGTGCTCAGGAGTGGATGCCATCTCTTGATACCAAGTATCCCCGTGGCCAGCAAGGCTGAGTACTGCAGGGGTGTCAGTGAGGTCTAGATGAGTGGCATGGCCAAGCTGGGTCATGCAATCACTTTTTGGCCTGGCTTCCCTCTTGTATGTGTGAGTGAGGTGCGCTCAGGTGTGGGAATCAGGCATAGGGATACTCTCTCCTGTGGGTGTCAGTTCCACACGGGGGAGATGACATTAGCCACTCCTTGGTAGCTCAGCTATTAGTGAGCACATCACTCAGCGTGCCAGAGAAGGTGAAAGTCATAAGGATTGTCTGATGATAATGTTGTACTTAGCTGGCTTAATCTGGACTATGGGACTCAGAACAAAGACCAAGGGAGAGAGAGAATGGGGGGGGGGTGCTGGTCATTGTCCTTTAAGGTTTTATCTCATGAATGACGTAGGTACTGACAAAATTTCTGATCTGGACCATATCCTCTACATTTTCCCACATGCATCTCCCCAGTGTCAACAAATGGAGGTCCATCTGATGCCCAACAGAAGGTAAACTGCCCTTTTTTTTACATGATTGACTGCAATTTTGGAGTCATGAAGACAGCTTCAGTCCCACATACCCAGATACCCTCTTTCAAATATATGAAGGTGGCTATTAATAACAACCCCTTACATCGGTGTAGAGCTCCATCCTTTTCCAAATCTCCACAGCTCTCATAGTGTTTTATTACCACCCTTCACACTCCTGTGAGTGGCAGTGTGTGGTGCAGGCCAGCTCACCCAGAGACGACAAGACTCTGACCAGTAACCCCAGGCTGTTAGCCAGGATTTGGTCAAAGGTAGGAGTGAGGCAGATGCAGGATTTTGAAGGTTGATTGTCCCTACAATTAACAATTTAAAAGCATGGCATGCATGTCTGAGAGATAGTCGTCTCCTAAACAAAACAAATCACAGATCTGAGGAGTGGTTGGCTCATGGAGAGCCCATCTCCAGTGGACCAGTCATTTACTGACAGACTAACGCGATATCTCAGTAATAGGCCATTTTCCCCATCACTGCACAGAACTAACCAACCTCCATGTTGCATCTAAGTTTTCATCTCTGGATCTAGTTTGAGGGTTTTTTTCTGGCAAAGTGAGCACAGTGAAACACCACATTTTGAAATACCCTCTAAAGATAATGTTCTAAATTTAATATGAAAATGGAAAGGACCTAGAATAGCTAAAACAATTTGAAAAGAGAGCAGTGTTGGAAGACTTACACTACCTGGTTGTAAGACCATAAAATTACAGTAATCAAGGCGGTGTGGTATTGTCATAAATGCAGACACAGAGATCAATGAAACAGAATAGAGGCCAGAAATAGACCCATGCATATGTGGTCAATTGGTTTTCAACAAAGATGCCAAGTTAATTTGATGGACAAATAATAGCCTTTTCAACAAATGGTGCTGGAACAGCTGGATACTCACATGGAAAAAAAAATGATCCTCAACCTTTACCTCATGTTGCACACAAAAATCAACTCAAAATGGATCATGAACGTACATGTAAATGCTAAGCTATAAAACCTCCAGAAAAAAAGACAATCTTCATGACCTTGGGATATGCAAAGATGCGTAAGACACAGAAAACAGAAGCCAGAAAAGGTAAAATTGATAAATTTGATTTCATCAAATAGAATAACCTGCTCTTTTAAAGACATTGTTTTTAAAACTTTTTTTAAAATTTTATATCGGAGTTGACTTGATTTACAGTGTTGTGTTTCAGGTGTACAGCAAAGTGACTTAGTTATACATATTCATATATCTATGCTTTTTCAGATTCTTTTCCCATATAGGTTATTACAGAATACTGAGTATAGTTCCCTGTGCTATACAGTAGGTCCTTGTTGATTATTTTATACATAGTAGTGTGTATATGTTAATCCCAACCTCCTAATTTATCCCTCCGTCACACCACCTTTTCCGTTTGGTAACCATAAGTTTGCTTTCTAAGTCTGTGAGTCTGTTTCTGTTTTGCAAATAATTTCATTTGTATCATTTTTTTTAGATTCCATGTATAAGTGGTATCATATGATATTTATCTTTGTCTGACTTACTTCACTTGGTATGATAATCTCTAGGTCCATCCATGTTGCTGCAAATGGCATTATTTCATCCTTTTTATGGCTGAGTAGTATTCCATTGTATATATGTACCACTTCTTTATCCATTGATCTGTCGATGGACATGTAGGTTGCTTCCATGTCTTGGCTATTGTAAATAGTGCTGCAGTGAACACTGGAGTGCATGTATCTTTTTTTATTTTTTGCAGTACGCGGGCCTCTCACCGTTGTGGCCTCTCCTGTTGCGGAGCACAGGCTCCAGACGCGCAGGCTCAGTGGCCATGGTTCACGGTCCCAGCCGCTCTGCGGCATGTGGGATCTTCCCGGACCGGGGCACGAACCCGTGTCCCCTGCATCAGCAGGCAGACTCTCAACCACTGCGCCACCAGGGAAGCCCACACGTATTTTTTTGAATTATGGTTTTCTCTGATATATGCCCAGCAGTGGGATTGCTGGATCGAATGGTAGCTCTATTTTTAGTTTTTTAGGGAACCTCCATACTGTTCTCCATAGTGGCTGCACCAATTTACATTCCCACCAACAGTGTAAGAAGATTCCCTTTTCTCCACACCCTCTCCAGTATTTACTGTTTGTAGACTTTTTGATGATGGCCGTTCTGACCAGCGTAAGGTGATACCTCATTGTAGTTTTGCATTTCTCTAATAATGAGTGATGTCGATCATCTTTTCATGTGCTTTTTGGCCATCTGTATGTTAAAGACACTGTTAATGAAAGGAAAAGTGAAGCCACAGATTGAGAGAAAATACTTTCCATGTGTATTTCTGACAAGGATCTTTTATTCAGAATGTATAAAGAACTCTTACAAGTCAATAATGCAGATATAAATAACTTAATTTTTTAAAGGACAAAGGATTTGAAGAGATTCTTCACACACACAAAAACATATGAGTGGCCAATAAACACAATGAAAAGTAATTCCACACTATTTGTCACTAGGAAAATGCAAATTAAAGTTGCAAGGAGCTACCACTACGCATGCATTAGGATGGCTATGATTAAGAGAATACCTGTTGGAGAGGATATGGAGCAACTGGAACCCGTATACCTTGTTGGTGAGTGTACAATGGTACAACCACTTTGTAACATAGTTTGTCAGTTTCTTATAAAGTTAAAGATACACTTATGATAAGACTCATTAAGTGGATTCCCTGGTGGTCCAGTGGTTAGGATTCTTCGCTTTCACTGCTGAGGGAGTGGGTTCAGTCTCTGGTCGGGGAACTAAGATCCTGCAAGCTGTGTGGCATGGCCAAAAAACAAACAAACAAACAAAAAAAAACAGGACCCATCAATTCCACTCCTAAGTATTTACCCCCATGAAATAAAAAACATGTTCATCCTAAAACTTGTACATGGACATTCATAGCAGCTTTATTCATAATAGTTAAATGCTGGAAACAATCCAAACGTATATCAACAAGTGAATACAAATTGTGGTATATCCACACAATGGAGTACTACTCAGCAATAAAAGAGAATGGATTACTGATACATGTAAAGGCATGGACGGTGCTCAGAAACGTTATGTTATGTGAAAGAAGTCAAGACACTGAAGAATAAATATTGTATGATTTTATTTAAATGAAGATCTAGGAAAGACAAATCTAATCTATGGGCACAGAGAGCAGATCAGTGTTTGCTTGGAGTTGGTGGGCTTGACTGGGATGGGGCACTAGGGAACTTTTCACCTTGATGGGAAATTTCTATATTTTGATTGAGGTTTATGGTAACATGAGTGTACAGGTTTGTCAAAATTCATAAAAGCATATGTTTAAGATGAGTGCATTTTACCCCTATGTTCAAAGCAACACTCTTTAAAATAGCCAAGACATGGAAACAACATAAATGTCCATTGACAGTTGAATCAATAAAGAAAATGTGGTATATATATATATATATATATATATATATATATATATATACACACACACAACGAAATATTACTCAGCCATAAAAAGAATGAAATAATGCCATTTGCAGCAACATAGATGGACCTAGAGATTATCATACTAAGTGAAGTAAGTCAGACAAAGACAAATACCATATGATATCACTTATACGTGGAATCTAAAATATGACACAAATGAACTTATCTATGAAACAGAAACAGACTCACAGACATAGAGAACAGACTTGTGGTTGCCAAGGGGGCGTGGGGGTAGGGGAGGGAAGGACTGGGACTTTGGGATGAGCAGATGCAAACTAGTATATAGAGAATGGATAAACAACAAGGTACTACTGTATAGCACAGGGAACTATATTCAATATCCTGTGATAAACCATAATGGAAAAGAATATGAAAAAGAATATATATATATGTATAACTGAATCACTTTGCTGTACAGCAGAAATTAACACAACATTGTAAGTCACTATACTTCAATAAAATTTTTAAAAATGGGTACATTTTATAGTTTGTAAGTTGTGCCTCAGTAAAGTTAATTTTTAAAAAACAATATAGTAGAAAGCACATTTAAAACAATTCAGCATGTTTCTTTCATTCTAATGAAATAATAGTATTGTTTTGAAGAAAAAAAATGGGATTCTTTCACATGCCTCTTTGGAACTTCTGAAGTGAGTGCCCTGTCAGGAGTGTTGTCTGTGATAATGAACCTCCAAGGCTTGCTCTCCCAATGGGAGTCAGAGAAAACCATTTATAGGCCAAAGAGTGGCTGCCTGTAGGCTCACTCTGGCTGAGGATACCCTGACTTTTAGCGACCAGGTAGGAGATTTGCCAAAAAGCCAACTGGCTAAGGGACAGGTACTTACACTGAAAGAAGTACTGATTTGGAATATCTTATTCCAATTCAGTAATTTAAGAAACACTCTGTCTAAAGTTTCCTTTTTAAAAAACTGGAATTGGGTTTTGTGGTCCATAAAAGTGAATATTTGGGGTTGATTTCCATTTGACGATACCTCATGAGGGAAGGGACTCTCTTGTTCTTGCTAATTCTTGTGTTCCCAGTGCTTAATGGAGTGCCCAGCACATTGAGGGCTCTTAGTAAATAGTCCTTGGATGATCGTACGAATAGATGATGTCAGTCTTCAAAGAATGAATATGTTTGTCGAATGTATTAGTTAAGATCTGATAGGTTATTCTGTGGTAACAAACACCCCCTAAATCTCAGTGTGACTAAATGACAAGTTTATCTTTCACACAGAGCTAGTTACATGGTCCAGCCTGATGGCAGGGGGGCTGGGAAACACAGTTTTCTATGTTCTCAGAAAAGGAGGAATGTGAAGTGACATTTGGCGAACACATAGCATTGTTTCTGCCACATGAAGTCTTGAGTAGGTTAAATTTACAGTTTGAGGCAAGCCTCTGCCAATGACCTAAGGTTTTGTGGGAAGGTGAGCCTTGCGTGATGTGAATACAAGTCTTTCTGATGGTCTCTATCAAATGCCACGCTCACCTGCACTTTTATACTTCATCATGTGCAATTCCTTCCATCTGGAGTGCCCTCCACTTTCTTGTTGGATGAGCTGTAATTCTGATCCATTTTTAGATGCTCAATTAAGAGTTACTTCCTGCAATGATCCATTCCTGGTCCATGGCCATGATTAACTGCACCTGGGTTTGCATGCTTCACTGTACTTGATCCAGCACTTGGTTATATATAATCACATGTTTTCTGATGATGCCACGTATCTAAGGATTGTTTCCTCAGGTGGTCCATAAGCTCTTAGAGAGTTGACACAGTGCTTTCTTCTGCTGCCTCTTCCAGCAGAGGACTAAGCACAAGGTGGAAGGTCAATAAATTTGTGTTTTTGATAGACATTGGTTGAACAAACCAATGGGAAGCACCCACTCTGTGTAGCTGAGCAGCCCAGATTTTGCAGGTGTGGGCTGTGCACAGGTCTCCCTGCCATTCTTCCTGCACGGTTGGGGCAGAGTTCACAAGGCCTTCTATGATGTGATGTGCAGCAGGTATTTATTTATCAGTCCCACACTGCCCAGTTCCCACTGAGCAAAACCAAACCAGGTGAGCCCTGAAAAAATAATGTCCTATGGGCTGTGGCTGCTGGTCCTCTGAGAAATTTAAGAGCTCTGGCCCCAGGTCCCTTCATTACCAGCCTAAGTGATGTTAATCTCCCCCTTTCTCCTAAATCTAGGCGGGAGCATAAAGAACAAAAGGCTTAATCACTCTGGTATCAAGAAATTCCTTTCCATCTGTGCAAATGTTCTTGGGTGTGTAATGTGAACATGCTGCACTCATTTGGAGCCATTGTTCTCTCTAAATGAGAAAATGCAGATGAGCACTCAGGGTACCACGCTGTTAACTCGCTGCATAAAATTCTTGACATCAACATGAAGCTACTTAGCATAATTTTCCTGTTAATAAACTGCCAATTTAGTCATTTAGGTTTCAGCTTCTAAAGAATGCAACAGCATCAGGCTGGGTTTTTTTTCCCCCCCCATATATGCCTGAGTTTATTATTTTGATGTTTATGTTAAAACATAGGAAATTGGAGTTTATGCGATTGCTTGGAGATCTTCTACCTTAATTTGTTTACTTTCATAATTCAAGGAATCTTTGCTCATTTGAAAGGCAAAACATATTTTTTCAGAGCATTTTCTTCTATTCAGGACAAAATTTCCATATTTAAAATGACTGAGGAACATTTTGAGGATCTGGATGAGTATATCTATCCTGAAGGCATCGAAGCAGGGGGCCATGCCTGCCCTGGCCCCGTGTGGAGATCCGGAAGGAGACAGGAAGCTCCGGGGCTTGACGGAAGGCTTGGAGGTGCCCAGGGTCCCCATCGGTGTGCAAGTCTCATTTCTGGAGTTCCCACCCCAACCCTCCATGCTCTCTACCTTCCTGGCCATGGTCCAGTCATGCCAACCTCCTTGCTGGTCATTTATGTCTTCATTCAAGGGATAGCCACTGTGTGCCTACTATTTGCCAGTCATGGAGATGATGCTGGGCTAACACATCCCCTAATGGGGGAGACAGACGTTACTCAGTGAACCATATGACCACAAGTTCAAATGCAAAGCAGGAGAGCAATGGTGCTCTGGGAGAGCAAAGCAAGGATATGACTGAGATCCTGCCTTCAAGAGCTCACAGTCAGGATTTACCTAATCCCAGCTTGGCAGAAGTATCCTGAAGCTTAAATTATCTGCCAAGTTTTTCCAATTCTCCAGGTTGTTGTGAAGCATGGACACAGCCCAGCTAGATATTTTTTGAGCATCTACCCGTGTCAGATTTTATTTGAGCCACCAGATAAGCAGGGCTCTCGGCTTCCCAGTGATATCAGTGGAGGGCAGCCCTGTCTGGCCATCAAGAGCATGGGCTTCTGGATTAAACAGGCATGAGTTAGAATCCAGTCTATGCCACCTCTCAGCCGTGTGTCTTTGTGCTCCCATTTTAGAATGAGTAGCTGAGTCATAGAGCTGTTGGAGGGTTAAATGCGATGGTGGAGCACAGTGCCTGGCACGTGGAAGGGGCTTGATAAGTCATGGTTAGTCTATGTTCCCAGAGAGGAGGGATCATGTTGGATAAGAGCCGTGGCTGGCGTTTTTGTATCTCTCCCATGTCTGGGGCAGGGCTGAGCTGGAGGGCGGTCCTTGTGGAGCTGCCTCTGACCATCTTGTCATTGTACGATTCCAACCCAGAGCTCAGCTGGGCCCCTCCTGCTGTTTCCAGCTTCTGACCTCTTCTGTGGGTAAGTGGGCAGGGGTCTGGGAGAAGCAGGCCCCTCCTGGAGAGCACCTTGTCCCTGTGGAGAAACTGACAGCCACTGTCTTTGGTTTTCCAGGGTTCTAGCTGGCAAAGTGGGTCAGCGTCCAGGTGCCCTCTGTGGGCTGGTGTGCAGGGTAATGGATCCCTATAGACGTGCCCTGTCCACCACAGTGGAATAGCAAGGGCTGAAATGGCTTCACCGTGGCTGCCTCCCTGGTTTCAGTGCTGGAAGAAAATAAGCGATCCCATTGCTCCTGGTCTGGTGGTTTATCTTCTCTGGAGTCCTCAGATCTTGATCCGGCAGGAAGATCAAGGACTCGACACGCTCAGTCTCTCCCGGCCGCTGTCTAGGACCCAGCAGCTCGGTTTATACAGCTGGATGAAGGCTCCCTGGTGGGGAGTTGGCCTGGACCAAACAGGGGGAAGATGGAATGATCCCCCAAAGCTGTCCGGTAGACAGCTTGAGCTCATGGTTCCTGGATTCAGTGCATCTATCCTACCTTCTTGGAAATTCTGCGGGCTTTTGTTGTCTCTCTTTTAATCCAGGTACTGGGCATCATCATTCTGTGCTTGTTTCCTGCAGGGCAAAGGCAGCATCAGTCAGCTCTGGACCTGCAGGGAGGGTAGCCCACAGGCTTAGGACAGCTGAAGCTGTCCTTCTTCTCTTCCTCCCAGGCAAGGGAGGAAGCTGTTGAGCCATTTCCTTCCCATCAGATCATGCACCTTGCTTTGCTTTTTTATAGATTTGTCCCAAGCAGATGTTGGAATGATGATGCCAACCTATCATTTATCCTCTGTTCATTCTAATAATTAGTAGAGTTGCAATGATCACACTTACAAAGATAAGCTCAAAATAAATATATCTTTATAATTTTTAGTTTTAATTTTCAAGACAAAGTCTCAGTAAAAGCTTTTCTTCACTCCTCGCTGTGGAATTTGTTTTGAGTGGATTCACAGAGGGCTTTGTCTCTGTTACCTGTTATCCTTGGAGAGCAAAGACCTCCTCATAGCTTTATTTTATAAAACATTGATTGAAATATTGATGTTAAGAGTAGAACATAATTCTAGCCCTCCAGTGAGTTTCAGACACCGGGTACTTATATGCTCATCTATCTTCAGTCCGGGGCAGAGAAAGGTGGAGCGGCTGTGAGAACCACGTATAACCCACAGAGCCTCCCAAAAGGGGGTATCCTCATGTGCCTATGTTGTCCTGTGGGCAGCTGTGCCTGCTGGGGCAGAAGCCTGGCTGTGCACAGCTGGTGGAGCCCAGCCTCCCACCCACCTTTCCAGATACCTGCACGGACTCATGGGCATTGACCTTCAAAGGCCCTCTTGGGAATCCTGGCCTTCAAGCTGGCTGGGTTTTGGTGTTGCACTCTGCCTAGGTCTCCAGGACAAATCCAAACAAAGTGGCTCTCTCGTAAATGGTCTACACAGGCCTTTTGTATTTCTCAAAGTGAAGCTTTACTTCACAGCCAGACACGGTTCTAAGGGCTTTATGCATGATAATTCATTTAATCCCCATTTTACAGATGTTGAGACTGAGGCTCAGGGCACGTTGGTAGCTTGCTAGGTCATACAGCTGGTGAGATGGGAGGATGGGATTTGAACCCAGTATCCTGGCTCTGGAATTGGTGCTTTTGGCCCACTCTGCTGGAGTGCTTCCTGAGGGGCGTCATTCCCACTAGCAAGGGTGTCGCAGGCAGGCTGTAGCAGGCAGGCCAGCTCCGCCAGGCCTATTTATGAAGCGCCACAGTCTCCATATCAATACTGGGACGATGGCATTGATTTTAGTGGTGTTTAGATCACAAGAGCCTGTCTGGAGCTGTGCCCCGAGATTTATGCTGCCCACATCCATTAGAGCTAATGGGAAACGTCTGCATAAATCATGAGCGCCCACAGGGAATTATGACTCTGAGTTGCCCTCGACGCATTTTAACTGCCGACTCTGAATCGGAACGCTCACCCTCTCTGGTTATCACATATCCCCTTGTATCTCAGTTGTTAGTTTTCTTAGGAGGCCTTAGTTTGGGGAGAAAAGTCCGAAGGACTGGGCTGGATATTTGGTAGCTGTGTGACCTCCGGTAATTTCCGTCACCTCTCTGAGCTGTCTTCAGTTTTCTCACCTGTAAAGTGAAGACCTTGGTGTGCTGTTTTCAGAAGAGGTAAAGCCCCAAGCCAGCAAATGTCAGCAGTCCCTTCCCTTCCACCATTTCTCCTCTCAGCACAGGGGACACAAAGAGAGGCTGCACTGTTCTTTGGTACCTAAATTCTCTGGCTGAGAGAACTGCCAGGTGTACACAGCACCCGGACCTGGAGAGGCTGCGGAGCTCAGAAACGAGCACGGCTCTGGCCACAGAGTGCAGATAGAGGCCAAGGCTTCTGCTCTTCACTTGCTTATTTGTAGCCATGTTTGTTTGTTCAGCCATCACTCTGCAAGTTTATATATTTTTTCACAGTATTTATTTGAAGGTTGGGGACAAAAGTGCAGTAGTAGTATCCTGATGGTGTGAAAATTTGGTGGTTCCTCTGCTCTCACCTTGCTAGATTGTCCTGAGCTACTCCGCTGCCTTGCAACCCACAGATAGATGCTGCAACTGGTCCTTCAAGCTTGACTCTTTGCCTATGTGCTTGTGCTTTTACAAGTTTTTGTACAAGCCTGGTGCCCAGGTCCAGGTCATGCTTTTTAACCAGCTCTCTGGGCAGCTCTACGTGGTCAGGCTGGGGATGAGGGCTATGGAGTGGACAGAGAATGAGAAAGGACAAGTTGTGGCCAGCATCCCAAGAAGGTGGGCTTGTGCCCCCTGAGCAGGGCACAGGTTTGTGAGTGTCTGATGGGGGCCCCTGAGGGTCCAGGCTAAGGAGAGTGTGAGAAATCCTGCCTGTACAACTTATCATCCAAACTGGGACATTCGAATGACAGGGAACTCTATTAATAATCACAACGGACAGGAGGTGTAAACCAACACTGGCTCAGGCAAACTGGCGCATCTGGTCTCTTGTCACGTCAGGCTGGGAGGTGACAGAAGGCTTGATGCAGAGGGGAGCCCGAGGGAGGAAAGGATTTGGTGTTCAGATCGCAACCCCCCAGGAAGGGATGGTTTCGTCAGATGCAAGCAACTGTTCTAAAAGTGAGCACTTTGGAGGGTCTGCTTTTCTCTTTTTCTAAGGAATAGGCATCGGGGAGTGCTGATAGCTGACGGCAGCACCCTTCCGAGCATCGGGCTGGAGCTTGGACCCCCGCCCCGTGGGCGCTGCTCCCTGAGCCCCTCCATGTCAGCCTCAGTTCTGCCTCGAGAACCTGGGTGCAGATCCTCCTGGAGTGCAGAGCTGGGAAAGAGACGTCCCCAGGCTCTGCAGGCTTGTTTCCTAAACTCCGTGTCTTCCTGGTCTTCCTGCCAAGCGTGCCCCAGGGAGAGCGCATTGCGTCCACAGATTTATGGAGATATGTCAGAGCCCCTTCAGCTCCAAGACAATAAAGATAAAATTGATGGCCTACATAAGGTGACTGGATAGCCGTCCTCTCGGTTGGCTCTTTTGAGCTGGTGGGGGCGTGAGCCTTGTGGATGAGGCTGTTGTGTCTGAAACCTACTCACCGTGGGGTCTCTGGCCCGTCGTGTGGCTTGAGATGGGCCTCTGGGCGGTGAGGGAGGAATAGAATCAAGGGACCGTGCGACCAGGGCAAATCACCATCCCAAGAAAGCGGATGCAGGAGCTTCTGCCTGCTCTGAAATGCTCCAGAGGGACTCAGGCCACTGCTTGGCGATGCCAAGCGCAGCTGATGGCCGCATCACTATATTTCATCAGGGAAGATAAACATCTCTGAAAGCGCCCTTCCCGCTGCTGAGGAGGAAAACTATCCTGCGGAAAATATACCGAAGGAGCCTGCGTTAAGTGAAGCCAGTCCTTGTCAAGCTCATATCTCAAGCAGAAGTCAATTGTGGAGCTGGTACGTGAGGGAGAGAATGTGGTTTATTTGACAAAACTGTCAGCTGGCCTTTCAAGACTGAAGCTGATTCTCGTGAATAAATGGGCTTTTACTGGGGGGACCGTTTGGTCCAATCACTGTAAAAACCCTCATTTTCTCCCCTGTCTTCTTAGCCCCTCCTGAAGTGGTCCAAACAGGTTTGACACGGGTGGTCCGTAATCTGGAAAGATTGCTTTCAGCCTGTTGGTGACAGCTGTGCTTTGCGTTGATATTGGCCTCATGTCGAAAGTGTTGTGTAGAGAATGATTTGTGAGTCGAATCCCTTTTAAATGCACTGGGGAATTTTGTTATGGATTGATATTATCATCAATAATGACAGGCAGTGTTTATAGCCCGCCTACTGAGTGCCAGAGGCTGCTGGGGGCCGAAATGGTGGGGAATGAGACCATCAGTACCCTTTTCTCATGGAATGGGAAGGAGAGAGCCTTCCCTAGTTTTCCTTCCCTGGGAAGTTAAGGCTGGCTTGGGTGTTCCCCCACCGCCATCTCAGGGAAAGCCAGACCAAGGTGACCTCTCCCTTGCCCTGTGTTTGGGCCATATTGGTCAGTTCCCAAATTTTAAAAGGAGAGAATAACCAGAGAGGATGATAATGTCAGGACATAGAGCTGCAGCTCCTTGGGCTGTGTGTTTTGGGAGAACACGGCCAGCGTCTTCTGTGGTCTCGTGGTCTCTCCCAGGTGCCACGTACTGCAAGCTGGTGGTCGTGGGCAGCCTGTGGAGTGACGTATGTTGCTGCAATGCAGCAGGGCAGCAGCCGGGCCTGGGAGGGACAGTGGTCAGGCCACATGGGTCTGGTTCAACGTCTCAGGTCCAGCAGTGAGGTGGCTGGTGGGTGACGGAGGTGCATATCAATGGACGGGGCCGCCTGGGATGTGGCCCTGCTGTAGCCCCACCCACTTCAAAAAAGAGCAGAGGCCCACCCGTGGGTGGGGGAGGATCAGAGCCGGGCACCCCGGAGATGAAAGGGACGTTGCTAGGAATCCTCCCTCGAGGGGTTTGTGGCTAAGGTTGAATAAACGCAAAGCACGTCAATCAAACATGCCTGTGGGAGCACCGATGGGGAAAGACCCCAATGCACTGCTCTGAGCAGGGAAGCCTCCCCCGTGGCAGGGGCATAAATGCTACCTGAAGGCTGGTTTTCCGGCAGGGGCTGTAGAGACCTAGGCTCCCGAGAGGAAACAACATGGACCCACTTGGGCACCCGGCCGAGGGCTGAGCCTGTGGTCAGAGCTGCTGGGGCTGCCCCCTCCCGCCCGTGCAACTTTACAAACCTGATGCTCCTGGGGATGTTGCTGGCATTGGTCTGGGTTGTGGCCTGAGCCCTGGGAGTTTCAAAAGCCCCTCAGGTGATTCTAATGTCCCTAATGGATGCCCAGGTGAGAACCACTGGTCTGAGAAGGAGGGAGGTTTACGTGAGTGCCGGGAAGAGGGAGAAGAAACTGAACGGGGTTGGAGAATGTGAGCGAGCCGCAGAGGAGGAGGCCGCGGACTGCCAGGTGAGGGGGCCGTGGACGGGGGACAGGGTGACAATGGAAAGAGTCCTCAGGGGTGCGGGAGGGTCAGGAGGGTGGGCGCAGTGGGAGGGAAGGAAGGGGAGGGTCGGCCACGGCAAGGAGAGAAGACACCGGAGGTTGCGGCGAGCTGTGGCCAGACCCTGAGAGACAGTTAGATGCGCTCCGGTTGGCGTCAAGCACATCTGCAGGAGCCCTTGCCCCAGGCATGCCTGCCAACCTGGTACAGCTCCCCAGGAGGGAGGTGGGAGTGTGAGAGGGGCAGGGCAGCCACTTCATGTCCCCTTAAGAAGGGGGAACTGGCAGGGGCGTGGTGGTTGTGGTTCCATGAAGCAAACGGCTGCCTTTCCCCTTCTCTGGTCCAGGGGAGACAGAGCTGCCGGGCTCTTAGCCTCATGGAACACAGGGCTCGGTGGCTCCTCACACTGAGTGTGAGGTGTGGTCCCCCCTCTTCCCCGTGAGCTGCGGCCTCCTGAGGGCTGTCTTTGGAGGCACCTCTCAGTGGCTTGGCGTGACCTCTGTGAAATTCTTTCTGGTCCCTTACGCTTTCTCTGCTGGAGACACTACTGTTGAGTGCTTGGAGCACAGCCTCCCTAAGCCAGCTCGCTTCATCCTCGAGGCTGAGATGGTGCAAGAGCTACCTCAAGGTCAACGGCAGAGGCAGGATTCAAACCCAGAGCTTGGGGCTCCAGGGCAGGCTGCGGAGATGTTTTCTAAGCCAACTGTAGCCTTTCCTCTGTGTGTGCATCGTTCATTTCCCCAAGTGTTTGGAGCTCTTTGGTTTTATTGTTGCATTTAGGTCCTGGGAGATGATTATGTTCCATGAAATAGCGTGATTGATTGACCTTTTGAAATGTCAGAAGCCACTCCCCGGCTCTAAGGGATTTTGTGGGCTTCATAACCCTGGCTTCCTAGGCCATGTGAACAAACCTCTTCTGTAATTGGCAAGAAAGCAGTGAGAGGGGAGCTTCCCGTGGGCCAGGGAGCTTGACAACTGCTCACAGGCTGCATCCTGGAGGAGCTGGGGCACAAAACCATCCCTGTTATGTAAGCACACCAGGATTGAGTTCGGGAACAGGAGAGCGGCAGCAGGAAAGCAGCGTGAGTCAGCTCATCACCCAGATCTGAGCGGGCACCAGTCGAGTCCCCTGACACCCTCCTTCTTGTAGAAGCGGGGAGCTCACCTAAGCCTTGGAATTGTCGTGGACGCTTAGCGCCTGCTGACAGGAATGACAGTACGCTTCTGAGCGAATGACGGTGCAGTGTGAGCCTGCCTTTCCGGCTCGGCCACTGCCAGGACTCTGTGCCCCCTCCTCCCTGGGTCAAGGAACTCGGCCCACCTGGTATGGCCTCTCCGGGGCCTAAGCGGGACGAGAAGGCTGCCGGAGGATCACGGAAGTTGTTGTTTGGGTGAGGCCTCTCTGCACTGCTTGAAGGTTGCTCTTCCCTGTCTTCCTTCCCCTGAGTCACATACCCATGGTTTCTAACCTTGAGGGCTCTGGCACATCAAGAGGAAGGGATGGGATTAAACCATCCCATTTCTGCTGTGTTTGTTGAAGATGGAAGAGCCATGTGGAAGGGGGCTGGCTGTAGGTATATGCTCATGAGTATTTACGTATGTGCATGTCTGTCATTCACACAGTAAAGGGTGGATGAAATCTCCTTCCAGCAATCAGAAAACCCTGTTAAATGGCATTTAGGAAATCTCCCGGCACAAAATAGTCAAGATTCTCAATGATGACGGAAAGCCTTAGGAGAGTCTTAAATGTCTTCAGATTCATCAGTGATTAAGTTGTAGTATATTGCTAGTTTATTCCTTGCAAAATGGGTAGTTTTAGTATGACAGCTCTGGTAAGTTTCTTTTAACCGAGATGATTAACTAACCAGAACATTCTTTTCCTAACCAGTTAGTAAAAAAGAGGTATTATCAATTAATTTTCCATTATTGGAAGTTTCATGCCATGTGAATGATTCAAATAGCTGAGAAGTGCTAGAGCCACTGGTGGAGGGGGGCCGGGAGGGGGCGCAGAGGAGAGGGGTGGGGAGAGGGGGAGAGAGAGGGAGAGAGGGAGAGAGAGAGATGTAGAAGTCCGACTTTGTGGAAGAGAGGCAACTTGGTCTGGATCCTGAAGAATTCAAGGGAGGTGGTGAGGAGATGTGTGAGGGCTCTGGCGGGAGGCCAGAGGACCCATAATAGGGAGGGAGAGAAGATTGAATGTGCTGTTCAGATAGGTATTGTGTTTCTGTGGTTGCAACCCCTACATCCCTGGCTTACCCCTCATGAGCCCCCCAGCAGGGTCCCTGCACGATCAGAGGAACACACAAGGTCGTCCTGGATCCTGTGGTGGTTGGCAGGTATCCTGTGAGAAGGGCTCATGGCCCATCTGAGGCCACCCCGGAGGCAGGAGGGGAGCAGGACCTGCACAGAGGCTTGGCAGTGGCCAGGGCCGGGGACAGACGGGGGCAGGGGTTCCCTGTTCCAGAAGGAGGTGTGCGGAGTCTGCAGGCAGATTCTCTGTCATTTCTATAACCATAGCTAGAGTTAGTCTGTAAAACACACAGTGCGCTAACCTTCACTTACCCTCACAGCCCTCTGGCACTTTAGCCAGTATCCAGATGCCTGGGCAATTCGGCCCCAAAGAAATATTTGCATTGTCACCTGAAGTTATAGGTCCCAGGAAGACGGCAAATGCCTTTTCGTGTTCCCGGATCACGGATGAACCCTGATTCTGTTGGTCTCCCATCTCAGGTCAGCAGTGCGTGTGCCGTTAGTATCCATTGTGCGACCTGCCTGACACTGTGCCTGGCACAGGGTGATTCTGGCACTGGTGACAGTGAGTGAGCACGCCCTGAGCTCCTGTGAATTTCGATCAAGAGAGGCCCCTGGCTATATCTGAGGACTACCTGGGCGCTCTTGCCGTGTCAGAACACGGGCAACCTTGCACCTGTGGCCCCTTCGGCGGGCAGCCAGGATTTAGGACCGGCATTCTGTGCCCCTGGTTCCATCTGAGCTGATGCCATGGGTGTCTCTCTTGCCTGGGGGCCTGAACCTTCACTTGTAGGGAGCCACAGGAGTCATGAGGTTGGTCTCCTGGTTCTCCGCTCATCTGCTCTAGATCCTTCACTAGGGATGTGCCTATAGGATCCCAGAATTGCCGGTCAGTTTCATGAAGCTGTCAATTATACCGATTTCTTGGCATGATTAGCCAAAAAAAAAAAAAAAAATCAAATAAAAAACAACAACAAACAAAATCCCTTCAAGCAAGTTAGTGATGGGACTGAGTTTCCCGGTTTTCCCCTCCATCGTGCGGATGGAGCCATTGCCTGAGCTCGCCTCCGACTCCCCTTCACAACCTCACCTGTGGCCTTTGCTGGCTCTGCCACGCTCAGGTGGCATGGCCCGACTCAGCCTGGGCATGGCGCCTTTTCTCCGGGTCAGTTTCCCTTCCTGCCAAGCAGGGATGGGCCCTGTGGACCCTGTGGACCCTGTGTCCACCTCCTGCTCCAGTGTGGTGTGTCCCCAAGTGCATGCCTTCCTCTGCTGGCCAAGGGCTCCTCTCTGGCGGAGGTGGACGGCCTCTGCTGTGCCTCACGGTCCTCTACTCCCAGGACAGTCCGGCCCGCACCTGTGTTGTAGGTAGCAGCTGTTTACAAGTGTGTTTTGAGCACAGAGATTTTCCTTGACACTCTTTTCCTATATTGTTTTTGAATGGAAAAACAAGGAGCCTGGATTAAATAAGGAGAAAATCTTGCCACAGTGCTGGCTGTGTTTCCTGCAGAAGCTGGGGCTCTGCTGGGCCCCAGGCAGCTTCCTCTGCCCCGCCCTGCATCCACTCGGGTCTGGGGCCTTCCCCTGTGGAAGTCCACCGGGCTTGAGGTCCACATGCCCATATCTGTGTCCTCAGTGAGCTCCTGGCTTTCTCTTCCTGCCTGCTATCCTACAGAGTTTTTATCTCATCTTCTGTTTGTGTCAGGCCGAGTCCGGGAGCTCCTGCAGGGGCTCTGAGACCTCCTTTCACAGTGGGTTCCATGTCTTCTTGGGAAGTTTCCCAGGTAAAAAGTCCTTCTCCATCCTGCTGGCCCCTGTCTTTGGCCAGGGCAGACGGTGGTCATTTCCACGTCTTGTCTAGTGTCCTACAGAAGTGTCCGGTGAGGAACGGTCAGCTGGGCCGGCTGAGTGATCATAAGTAGATGGGCGTGTTGGTGGAAATGGTCCTGGGCTATAATCCTGGCTCTTGCCTAAGTGACAGTCCATGGACAGAGGGACAGACCCTGGGAAGCTGTAGCTGAGTTTCAGCTTTGTAAATGCCCTTTCCTCCTCGGCCCCTTAAAGTGGGTGTCTACGCGGGAGCCCCTTGATAATGATTTAATTGGAATGGTAATGGATGTAGCATTCTACCACAGCTAACAGCGAGATTGGAATTTGAGGAGACGCAGAGACAAATTACCTCTGAATTTTCTTGCAGCCATAAAAGCTTTTACTGTATAGTAATTTTCCATTTTTGCTGCAGGCGTATTTGCATATTGCTTAACAATGTATCCCCTATCATTTGTCAGATATTATCCATCTCCTGTTAATAAGCTAAGACGGGCCATATTAAGACTTTGAGGCCTCCCATGCTCACCATCAACCCAGCTGTCCTACCCACAGGGCCTCCCTGCGGTGGGAGCAGACAGGGTGTGACGGCTGTGGCTTGGCTCCGTGCCAGGGCTCTGTCTGCTGCCCTTTCTTGCTCCTGCCCCAGTGTAGAGGGAAGATGGAGCTGTGGCGTGGCCCTGTTCCTGGTCTTTGGAGGAAGCTCTGATAACTCCGGTCTCCTTAAGCAGGGGTTGGGCTCCACGTGCAAATGGGAACAGCCCTGCTCTGGGCTCTGACTCCCAGTCTAAGATTTTGCCTAACTCTTTTCTCTCACTGGAACTCAGTTTCCCCTTGTCTGGAATAAAGATTCTAGGATGGGATTAATTAACTAGTTCCTCTTTGTCTTCTTCTGTTTTAAATACAAAAGCAGTAGCATCCTTTTATTCCAAACTAAGATTTCCATGGTATTTTAATCTATAGAACAGGCAGTGTGAACTGTATCGGGGAACGAGTGGAGAAGGGGTCCTGTTTTCCCGCCTGTTTCCACTGACCTCTCTTGTGTCCCCACACAGAGAGGCCCCCTGGGTACCTCTTGGCCTCCTGGGGCCCCGTGGAGCATGGGAGGAAGGGGCCTGTTGGGATGATCTCTGTCCTGCTTTCTGCCCCGACTCCCTCGGGCCCCAGGGTGACCAGCACCTGTCGCTGGCCTGGCTCTGTGCCCGGGCAGAGGAGTGATGCATTTTCCAAACTCAGGATGCTGGGACTCTGCTCCCGCTGGGCCTCGAATCGGTAGTAGTAGGTTCGGCTGGCCAGTGGTAGACGGATTTTTAGAGGAAAGAAAAATGGCTTGATGTTGAATATATAATGAGATTTGCATAACTGAATTGAAATAGAATGAAAGGGTCATATGTTTACACAGTGATGTGTGCTCAGTACTGAAATGGGATCCTCAGGGACATGTGGACCTCTGCTTCTCAGAATTTCTGCTAGAGATGGAGAAAAGTTTCTGAGGGGGTGGGAATGGTTTTGGGGTTGCCTGTCAAGGGGCGAAGGGATGCTAATGACAACGGTAGTTTGCTGAGCACTTCCTGGTACCAGACCATGTGCTGAGGGATTTGCGTAGATTTTCTTGTGGAATCCTCCTATCTGCGACATGGGTACTTATTACTGTTCCCCTTTTACCGATGAGGAAACCGAGTCTCAGGTGGTTAAACTGTTAAGGGATGGAGGCAGGACTTGAACCCAGGCAGCCAAGGAACCCAGGAATCCGAGCCATTCTCTGTGGAACTGAGTGGCTGGGCTCAGGCATTCTGTTGGGAAAACACGCAGACATGTTCTACTGTGTAATCTTTGTGACTGACCCTGTGTTTCTGCTATCACTTCTATTTAGAAGTTTGATCCCTGCTGTTATTTTGATCTGAAAATAAAATGTCAAAATGTACCAGTCAGAAGGTGTGTGCAGGGAACAAATGATGAGTGATGAAGAGTAACAGATGTCCATGCGGTACCGAGCCGTGTCCAGCAGCCATGAGGGACTGCGCTGCCCAGCAGTGCCAGCGTGCACTCGGGGAGCCCCAGGCTGTCCTCTTTAACTGTGTGTGTTTCTCTGACCAGCTCCTCACCTGGCTTTGGTATTCGGCGTGGAACGTCCTCCCTAAGACAGTCAACCTGGCCAAGCCTTGACAGTTGTCGTAATTATGATCGAGACACTGACATTTCTCACTCACACGAACGTGCCTCAGGATCAGTCTGTGTCTCAGCTGGTAAAGAGAGGTCTGTCATTCTCAAGGTCGTGGGGCAGCTCTACCTTCTTGTTATTCTGACGTTGTCTATGTCTGGAAGAGAGTCAGAATGCTGTGGAATTTCCAAATGAGGGCCTATACCCAGCGTGCAGATGAGAAAACCGAGGCTGAGAGGGTGAAGGGACCTAAGGAAAGTTACACAGTAGCTGGGAGCGCAGAGCAGTGAGGAGAAGAGGCTGTCTGGGTCCATCTCTTGGCTCTGCCTCTTGGGAGTGATGGTGGTAGATGTGGGGTATTGTCTTGGGTCTGCACTCCATCCTGGAATATAATTAAGCATCTAGATCCTTGGTATGGCGGAGTGCATGCTCGCCTGCACACATCATGGTTACCTGGCTTGGCCATTGGAATGCTGGCAGATGTGATGTGAACAGAGGCTTTCAATGTGCTTCTTTGGTTTGGCTTTTGCTCTCCTGTGCTACTTGATCTGTCATTTGGGAGCTGCTGACCCTTCAGCATGGACCACAGAATGAAGACTCATGGGAAGATGTGACTCTGACATGAAGTCTGGAGTCCAGTCTGTTGCAGCCAAGCCCAAACTAGATTAGCCAAATCGTAGCTGACATGCGCACTTGGAAAAAGAAATATTTATTATATAGGGCACTGAGATGTATGAAGTTATTTGCTATGCGGCAGAAACCAACTAGCACAATGGCCCCGGGCAACTCACTGACTCTTTGGAGCCTCCATTCCTTTATGGATAAAATAGAAACACCAATACCAGCCTTGTAGAGCCATTGGGAGGCTGAGATGAGATAAGCACAGTTCCTGCCGCATAGTAAGTACTTAAGAGATTTGTTTTGTTTTCTTAGGGTGGATTTTGATGCTAATGCTGTGTTGGTAGAGGAGGACTCCCTGACTTTGGAGTAGAGGCTGATTCCAGCAGGCTTTGTCCCTCCTGGCTCCCCAGCCCCCAGTGGGTCTGGCTGGCTGAAGCAAGTAAAATGTAGCATGGATTTCTCAGGCCCCACCTGGGACTCTGCTTACCCTGAGTGACAACATGCAAAGGCTTACAGTGAATTCATTTTCATTCCTCTTAGTTGTTGTAAATGTCATGCGCTTCCCCTCGCAGAGTCAAAGGCTGGCAGAGGGCTGGGCTTTGGGAGCCTGGGTTGCAGTAGGTCCCAGACCTCCACAGCACCACACCACTGACTGCCTTTCCTTCTAGCTTCATTGCGATTCTGTTCCACAAGGTGTGGACCTTGTCACCATCATCCTGTGAAGGAGAGGTCAGAGCAGCTGATGCCTTGGCTTCAAGAATACATCTTTCTCTTTGAAGTGAAGGCAAAGCTCTGTGCCCGAGTGCTGTGGGTTCCTCTCCTTTGAGGAGACCCACCAGGTCTCAGAACTACTGCCTGGGCTCTCTAGGTCTTGTTCTACCTTGTGGCCGTTAGTCCCTCCAGAACTTTGGCCATCACTGTGAGCAGATCCAAAGCTCAGGCTTCTCAAGGAGCTTTTTAGAACAGACCCGGGACCTTCTCCCTGTCCTGGTAGTGAAGCCACCTCTCACGTGCTGGGCGCTGGCTCTGCAGGTGTGATGCTGGGCGCTGGCTCTGCAGGTGTGGTGCTGGGCGTGCTCCATGCACGCTCGCCTGGGATTTTCACAACAACTCCATCACGGGGTACTGTTTCTATTGCTGTCTTACAGAAGAGGAAATGGAGGCTAAGGCAAGTAGGGAGCCTTGCCCAGGGTCACCTGGCTTATAAGTGGCAGAGCTGGGATTAGGAGCTGGGTCTGTGACTTCACGCTGTGCGCGTCCTTGCTGCAGAGATTGTCTCTGTCTGGCTGCATCTGTCCCTCTTTCTTTCCCTGGAATCTCGCAGACGAGATCCAGCCCTTCAGTACGGATGCTCTTCTGCTGCTCTGGAAGTTTCTGGCCTCTGGAACATTGCTCCTCCAGTTTCCCTCGGGACCCTACTTGATACTGTCCGAGTACTTTCTGGAAGCCAGCGGGTGTGAGTTTTAAGCAAGGTTTCAAGTTGTTTTCTCTGTGTGGCTTTGTTTGGCAGTCTGGGCTCAGAGACTCTTCCCCTTTCTGATTTCTTCCATGGAGCCAGGCACAGAGTGAGTACTTGATCAATCCCCATCGACTTAAGTCAAAAGGAAAGAAAAGAGACCAGCCTCAAAGTTCTAGAACTCCGTTGGAAGTAAAGCTGGTATGCTGAGCATTAAGACTTGGAGATGAGCCCTCAACTATTTGAGCTGTCTTTTTTCTGAAAACTTTTCTTCCCCTGGGGACAGGAACAGACGCTGGGAAGGTACGCTGAGGCAGGCGTTCGTGAACAGGGAAGGAGTCGTCAGAAATCTCAGCATGTCCTGGCGCCTCGGTGACTTTGCGAGGCTCTGCTGGTGGGTGGTCTCACAGCTTGGTCTGAAGGTGGTGACCCTCCCTGGGGCTACAGGCAGCTAGCCTTCCCTTCCTGTGTATCTGAGGACCAAGCACCCTGGTGCTGTGGAGAGGATGGCTGTGTCATGCCAGGGGGGGCCCATTTCAGATTGAGTTTGTAAATTCAGCCTCTTAAGGAGGAAGAGATTCTGACTGTCTTTTCCATTGCTTTTGAGGTTGAAAGTGTCTTTTAGTTGGGGGAAGAGGCAGGTGTCAGCACGGCCTGGGGCTGAGGGCGAGGCGTCCACTGATTCTCCTCTCTGGCTGCCTAGCGTGGCTGGTGGAGGCTCTGCTCTGGGCAGCAGGGGCTGAATTGGGCGGTGGGTTTCGCCTCAGGGTGGCCTCAGTGGACTTGGATCAGGCTGCCCGGGCCCTCCCTCACGGCGGTGGATGGGAGAGCATCCTGTGTGGTGTCTCCTGGCCCACAGCCCGCCAGTGCCAAGGGCTCAGTCCTAACAGCGCATTTGCTGCTTATGTAATGCCTTTGCTATTCACTGGCAGGGACAAAGAGGAGAGTTGCACAGAGGATGTGCCCACAGTTGCCATGACAGTTTCCAAGCCCCCCTCACCGCCCTCCACTAATTCCTCCTAATCGTCCTGTGTTTCAGGCACTGCAGCTGAGGTTGTCTGGCCTGTTGTCTGGCCCAGCATCTCATACTAGGTGTTGGGTTTCCTCTCCCACACAGGGTCCTCTGCGGCAAGCACAGGTCCAATTAAGCTTCAGGGGCCCTGGGCCATGGGGCGACCCATGGGCTGCCTCTCAGTCTCACACCTGGATCATTTCACAGCAGAGTTTCAGACCTCCCCCTTCTCCACATGCATGCGTGCTTGTACACACACACACCCCTACTGCAGAGACAGTCGGGTCAGGGAGGTACTTACCCCCAAGGGGGCTGCCAGCTGCGGATTCCTCCTCCCTCCCCACCACCCTTCTTGCCTCAGCCAGATGAATTAGAGCCACAGGAGGAATCTGTCTGTCCGTCTGCTTGCCCAGCCATGTGTACAGGTAGCCACTCAACAGATACTTTTTTTGAGGCCTGGCCACGTGCCAGGGAAGTGTACAACACAGAACTGGTCAGAGTGGACCTTTTGACAGAGGAGGTAGACGTGCATAATTGAAACGAGGAATACATGGGCTAAAAGGAGAGCACAGACAAAGGACCCAGGGCCCTAGAGGAGAGGGAGCTCCAGGTTTCCAAGACACTACAGAGGAGCCCAGGTGGGCAAGGGGATCACGAGACGGGTCAGCAAGAGCAGAGGCACGGTGTCGTGAGGCTGGGTCTGTTTAGGGCCTTGTGAAGGGTTCTGGGGGCCTGCAAAGGGGCCAGTGGGTGGAGCAGTCCCCCAGAAGGACAGTCACCAGGATGTCATCGGGACCCTAAGGCAAAGCTGGGAGCTGGGCACCAGTCCTGCTCTCAGAGGCCCCAGACAGAATCAGGACAGCCAAAGACCAAAGATGCGGCCTCCCCTGCCCTCCCTCCCCTATCCCAGCCCCGCTCCGAACCCAGGAGTGAGCAGGGGTGTGGGAAGGGGAGAGGGCACAGTGGGGATGTCAGGAGCCTCTGGAGGCAGATGGACCTGAGGACCGTTCCCTATGAGCTAGCTGTGTGATCAGGGACCTGCTTCATAGCTTCTGAACCTGTGTCCTGAGGATGAGGGCCATGTGCGCACGAAGATTAAATTAGATGGTATAGAGAGAGCTCAGGCACAGACTCTGCCGACATATTGCAGTGGAGATGGAGTTTCAGTTGAGGTGTGGCTTTCTTTCCGAGGAAAGGAGATGGGAGAGGGAGGTGGGTCTGGGCTTGACCATGCGTGGAACCATCCGAAACAAACAGTGGGATCGGGCTTTATTTTGTGGGCAGGAGAAGCCTGCCCCCGGCTGCCGTCAGTGGAGGCCGCTCACGGTCTTGACTCCCACCCTGTCCCTTCCCCGCTGCCCACATTCTCTGCTCCCTCCTGGTTTTGCAGGCAGGGGACACCTTTGGTCTCAGGCTCTCCTGGCTCTGGCTGGGGCCTCTGAGGTCAGCACCTGCTCTGAGCTGTGCCAGGCTCCTGCTGACGTCAGGTTTAGAGGGTGTGGCTGAGGCAGGCGCTGGACTTGAGTTTGGTGGCCCCCCAGCACCCTCCCTAACTGTGGCCACTACCCTGTAAATCCTGGGTCATTGCCATGGGGCCTCTAAGCCTCTGGCCTCTTTGGTCTTAGGGGAAAGGACTGCTTGGAGGGAGCTATGTTTATGTACAAATCCCTCGAAAAAAGTGACGATTTAAGGAAAATAAGAGCCTTGGCTGCTTTGACATTTGGGAAGCCTGCCTCTTCCTCTGCCACGTGGCAGCAGGGCTGAGCCTCCCTGCCCTCTGACCTTGCCGTGCAGGGTTGGGGTGCCAGGGGTTGTGCTGGGCGCCAGGGTGACAGACCACCGCCGTGAACCAGAACCTGATAGGCACCATGGCGTTAACAGTTTGGAAGCAGAGGGAAAGATGAGAATGTGCTAGCAAAGCGCCTTTGCTGGTAGGTGCTCAGCAGCTGGTAGCCTCCAGGACATTAGCGGCGATCCTCCTGAAGAAGGAGAGGTAGAATAAAGAGGGCTACGGTCAAGTGCAACATCATGGCAGCCTGGCAGGGCCGCTGTGTTCATCCCCATGGCTGATGGGATAAACCTGGCGGTCCTAGTTGTCATCTGGTGCCACAACAAGGATGACTCAAAACAAGATGGATGGTAACAGATGTGGAAGAGAAGCTGGGCACGGAGCACTGGGACGGCCCTTTGTGGGACCCGTGGCCATGTACGTACTTGGGAGAATGCTGAGCACTGCCTGTTGCCCCTGCTGGACTGGACTCCAAGAGGGCGAGAACCAGGTTAATTTTTCTCCCCATTGTGTCCCCTGCACCCCCAAAATGCCTACACACAGTACACTCTCAGTTAGTATCTGGTGAATGAATGTCGTTGAGTGAGTGGATGTGACCAGGGAATTTCCAGGGCGTGCAGAGAAAATTGTGGATCATCGAGGCAAGGGCAGCCTTAGGCTCTAGGTGGACATGGGCCTTAGTAGCACTCACAGATGAGGCCCACCCTGGGCCTGGGGACAGAGTGATGCAGATGGGACACCTTTGGAGGGCAGGGCCTCCCTCTCCTCTCCCAGGTTCTCCCCCATCCCAGGCACACGATGCAGCACTGGATGGTGTTTGTGGCTTTGCAGGGGACCAGAGGGGGCACTGGTCTGGGACTTGGAGTCTTTGGACCTCCATACAGAGCTTGGGTAGGGCTCATAATGCCTGGCACAGGAAGGGCTTGTCCATAGTAAGGTGGCTGGCAGAGCCCTGGGAGGACAGAGCCAGGGCAACTGAGTCAATCAATTATCAGTCAATCAATTTATCAGTAAAACATGGTTGCTGACATTAACCCATGCTGATCCCCCTCAAATTCCAAATCAGAACCCCCCACCTCCCTCTAGGTGGAAATAGAAATGCAATTTTCCTAGGTTGTTGTAATTTGGGAAGATGCAACCCATTGTTTATAATTGTATAATTTAGTATATAAGTTTTTTGTCATAGAGTGTGATGATGATAGTTCTGTTCTCGTAAAAGGCTCCCTAATCTTCTAATTATGAAAGGATGTTTCCTGGGCTCCAGAATGGTCCATCTTTAAAAGCTTTTTTTAAAAAAAAATTTTTTTTTTTAAATGAGACTCAGTATTGAGTTATTGAGTTTGGATTCTTCTGGCTATATGCTTTTCAGTGGGTCCACGTCTTCTGAGCAGAGCAGAGGCAATGGTCCTGTCCAGTTCCTGGCCCCATCTCCCAGGAGGATGGCCAACAGAGAGAGACCTTTCTCACAAATGGAAATCTTTCTATATCTGCCAGAAATGTTATCACCTGAGACAAAGTATGTGGCTGACTTTATTTCACATCCATTAAACAAACACTAACTAGCCACAGCAGATGATGGTGGGCCTGACCTAATCAGGGAAGCCAGAGAGGGCCCCTGAGGAAGTGACCTTTGAGTTGGGCTTGAAGGATAAGTGGGAGTTAACTGGATAAAGGGTGGGGGGAGCGCTCTAAGCTAAGGGAGCAGCACAAGGTGGGAGAGAGTCTGACCTGTTCTCTTCTTCCACTGGGGGAGACACCAGTTCTTCCCCCCTCCCTCCCGTGGCCAGAGCAGCAAAGATCTCATCCTGGACCACCTGGAGCTCGTGTCCCTGCTGGAGAGGTCAGAGCTTCCATCACCCTCTTTCATCAACGTCCTCCAGAAGGGTTTCTTCTTGTTCAGCTTGTCCACTTTGCACACAGCCACAGCTCTGGAGACCGAATCCAGCTGTGCTACACAAGTCCGGGCCACAACCATCTCTTGCCATAGCCCACCTGGATTGACAACAGCCCTCCTCACCGTCCCTCACAGCCAGAGGGGTCTTCATGTAGGACTGATCTGATCACATCACACCCTGCTCAAGCCCTTCAGTAGTTTGATGTCATCAATGTACGGAATCCACGCTCAGGCCCTGTTCTACACACTCCAGACTCCCGACCTGGCTAGAGCTGAGAGATATGCCCAGCTCTCCCTCTCCTCAGGGTCTTTCACATGCCATTTACTCTTCTTGCCCCAACCCTTATCCATCTGGCAGATTTCTTCCCATCCTTCACTTCTGAGCTTAAAAGTCACCTCTTCTGGGAGGCCTCCCGTGACTCCTGCTGCAACCCCTTTCCAGCTCCTGGATCTAGTCCTCCACTCCACTTTGCTCCAGATGCTTGTTTAGTATTGGCTTGCCCCTTCTGACACCAAGCACACGTCTGTCTTATTCAGAGCACAGTGTGTCTTCAGGGTCTCTAGAGTACTGGCACACAGTGTGTGCTCAGCAAATGAGTGAATGGGGAAGTTACAGCCCACTGGCTGTGTCCTGCTTCTTCCCTCTCACTGGGATGTTCACCACAGCCCCTTATCCCTTCACGGGCTCTGGCTTCTTGTTGACGTCGATTGTGGAGCATCCCTTGGGTACCATTTCTCTGCTTGTGGAGGAGTCGGTCTAGGGGACAGACAGCCCTCCCTGCATTTACCCCAGCCTCGAGAGTTCAACTGCTTGGGGATGGGTGGGAGCAGGTTTCAGTGGGAGACTTGGACTTATGGGGAGTTCAACAGTAGCTCTGCCTCAAATCCTTTCTGGGACAGAAGGGAGGAATTCAGGAATGAGTAGGGAAATGATGTGAGGGGTCCATTCCCTTAAGTTCTCAGCTCTGGGCAGCTTAGTCGGATCACAGCCGACTCGATGGCAAGACAAGCCATCTGGGCGGGCCATCCAACTGGCAGGCATCTGCCCTGACTGTTGCTAGCCACACAGGCCTCTGGGAGAAGACGTTAGAGACACATTGTTTCTGGAGGCTGCAACAGAGTATATGGCTGGCAATTATCTATTTCTGATCCATTAAAGAATGCTTTGACATAGCAAATGCAGTTTAGGAGTGCAATTGTAATATAATCAGATTGCCTTTTTATGGAAAGTACTACATTTTTCTCTAAATAAAATTCAGTAATGAAATTTTATTTGCTTTTCCCCCAAAATGCCTTTCCAAATTGATTTTTCGGAGAAACCGTGAAAACCAATGTGGTTAAGGGGAAGAAAGGTCTAAATCAGAGGCCTCTGGTCCAAAAAACAGCACGGCTATTATTGGTGAGCTCGGGATACCCTGGGCTCAGAGCTTCTCTGAAACCCAGTGCACTCCTAGCTGGCTAGCTCATCTTTCACAGAGCTCTCTGGGAGATGGCATAAATCCTGAGGTGCCCCTGCCAGAGTAGGGGAAATGTGACAGCAAAGGATGGCTTGTTCTTTCTGAGTCATCACATGGTAATGGAGCAGCAGGCAGGTGTTCAGAGGAAAATTATTAGAAGAAGCAGATATAAGCTTCAGAGTTTGGAAATTGCTAGAGAAGAGGATGTGCAAATTACTTTCTCTATGGGCAAAGGTTTGCAAAAAGGATTTTAAGCTGTCCATGCATGGCCCCAGAACGTTCATATGAAAAGTTAAAAATTCAGTTCATACAAAAAAATCAAACATTCAGGGTCAGTGTTTGCCCTGCATCTTTATACTTGGAAACATCTGGATTATCATTAGAATTGATCATCCAGCCAGATGCTTGACATTCCTTGTATGGGGCCAGCTGTACACACACAAGCAGGAATTGAAAGTGATTTATTCTTTTTGTAATAACTATAATCAGCCATCAGGTTTTCAATAACTGTACTCAAACATCATGTATTTATCAACCTCTTATGCTAAGCGTATGCAGGGTATGAGAGATAAGTCATGTCCTTTACGTAAGGAAAGTGGCATCTTGTTTGAGAGACAGAATCAGTAAGTATGGCACACTTCACCCTTGGTGCCCTTTTGTTCTGCCCATGAGGTCCTTCCTGGGTGTATGATAGGGACCAGAGAATGCTGGGCAGCCAGGAAGGCTTCTTGGAGGAGGAGAACTAGACCCACATCTGACCTTATGAATGGAATTTAAGATAGTGAGTGGGAGGAGGGTGTCCCCTTATGTTAGGGAGAGAAGATGGGCATGTTCACAGCAGGGCAGACGAATGAAGGGGAGGATGAGCTGATGGGGGAAAGGGAGTGTGGGTGGGGAAGTTAGAGCACTGAGAGCACTAACTTGATTGTGACTGTGGGTTGAATTTTGAGGAACAAGCAAATAGGTAGGGTGGGGCTGGATGGACAGGGACCTGAACCCTTAAAGAAAAGTCTTCCCTTTATTCAGGGGACTGAGTTTCCCAATGAGGAGTCAGCGTTTATGCAGGCAGTCCTTCTTCATGCCCAGCACAGCACCGTCTGTAGATGGAATAAATAATTATTCTTACATAGGTACCCACAACGGTACCTGCATACATTGAGGCTGGTGTGAAAAGAATGCAATTTTATTGAAAAGGATGGCTGAATTTCAAGCAGCTGCTTGGCACTGCAGATGGTCTGAAGCAATGTTTTCCAGACTTAGATAATTACCTTCAGGTTTAGGAGTTCATTTTGCTGTTAAGAGGGGAACCTCCTACCTTAGAGGAAGGGCACCCCTGCCCCAGGTAGAGTCAGCGTGGGAGAGTGGTGGTCCAAGATGGGCTCTGAGGACGTGGTTCTGGAGCTGAGTCAAGGGCAGATTGGAGAGGTGAGAGAGAGCACACTGGCTGGCCATTAGGGGCGCTAGGGAGAGAATGGGGTGCAAGGGGCTAGGAAGGTGGGGTGTAGAGCAGGGGAAAACCCAAAGGACCGTGGGGAGGGGCAGGTGGCCAGGGCACTGGCTGCAGGCCTCTGCTCAGGGAGACAAGAAAGGACATGGGTGCCGCTTCTCTTCCTGAACGGCATCGCTCCTATCACCCTGAGTGGGTGGCTGCCACCCACGCCAGGAGCTAAAGGACCAAGCAGTATGAGAGGCCTACAGGGTTTTGTTTTCTAGGCTATGAAATTCGATTTCCCCTCACTCACCTCAGCAGAGTACTGGGGGCCCGGCCTGGGGCTACAGCTGATGGCATGAGTGGCCTCGTGGGGGACAAAACAGAAAGTCAAGGGAAGTCAGCAACTAAGCACCGGTTTCTACCCTGCAGACCATCAAAACCGTGGGCCCTTAATGTTTTCCATCAAAGTCACATGTTTACCAAGGAAGTCAGAGTAATTGAATTCAGAAAAAAATGAGTCCCAAGTCAGGCCTATTTATTCCTCTTGAAGGTTAAATCCAGTTGTCTGGCTCTTGTGTGAGCTCTATCTGCAGAATCTTTGTTCTGTCCTCAGAATGACTAGGACAAGAGAAGTGGAGAGCAGCAGCTGTTTGGAGGCTAAGATGGAAAGCATTTTCAAGTCAATGGCAAAGCACAAAAGCCTTTTTTTTTTTTTTTTTTTGCCAGAGAGACGAGTTATCCCACAACATCTATCCTCTCTTCTCCAGAACCATCACTTTTCCGCTGGCCCACGGCTGCACTTGCCAGCGCTCCTGCCAGCTGGCTCTGCCCACTTCCCAAGTGCTGGCCCACGGGAGGTGAGCCCAGTGATGTGAGCCACTTCCCAGATGTGCCCGTAAACCATGTGCCTTGATCTCCGCCTGTTTTCCTTCCCATTTTGTCTGGATGCAGAAGTGGTGGGGTGAGCTGGCCAGAACCCCGAGGACAGGGCAGCCCCCTTGGGGTGGGTGGAATGATTAGACAGAAGGGGTCTGAGCCTCCGGCACCCTGGAGTCACCATGCCAGCCTGGACTGATTGTGCCCAAATTGCCGTGCACGAGAGAAATAGATATCTCTCTTGTTGAAGCTACTGTTATGTTGCATCTCTCTTCACAGCAATTCCATCTAGATCCTCATTTATAATTCTTTCTTTCAAAAGTCGAATATGTATAGTTGGAGAATAAGGAAGGCGTATAAATAAACCACTTTAAGGTTTTGGCAACTCAAAAATGTTTGGATTTGCTGCCTTGGGGCGTTCCTAAAGACCTGCCAGTTGGCAATGAGTTTTGAAAACTCACCGTGATGGGAAGTCCCCTTGGTTATTCTCCAAATTCATTCCAATGGTCACCTGGCTGAGAAGTTCATCATCTCTTATTGGGTTGAAATGTAAACTCCAAGAGAAGAGGGATTTTTGGTTCACTGCATATCCCCACACTACAAAGATTACCTTGCAGATGATAGGTGCCCCACCCGTGCTGAGTGGATTAGCATATGCAGAGCTCAAACTGTCTTCTGGCTTCTGGGCTTACTGCTCTCTTATCCTAGTCTAGTCTACACAATCATTTTCTTCATCTTGCTACCATGCACATCTTACCACCCAGCCCACTCCTCGCCCCAGCCTGTCATCAGCTCCCTGCAGGATAGCGTCTATACTCCTTGAGTTACAACACATGGGCTCCCAGTTTCTCCTGGGGCATGGGCTCAGTCCTTGGTACATCTCGCAGTGCCCAAGTCATGGTGCCATTGCCTACATCCATGCCATGCTGGGTTTGCTTCCTCTATTTGCAATGCCATTCCCAACCCCTTTACCTGATGAGCTTCTCATCCTCTAAGACTCAGCCCTTACTGGCTGACCTCTCCCCACCCACCACGTCCTACAGAGCTGGCCCTCCCTGCCCTGCTGCCCCAATCACCCTTCCATTGCAAAATTTCCTTCCATTGAAGTCAGTTCTCTGGAGTTTGCCCATCTGTCACCACGGCTGCATGAAGGCAGAGCCCAGGTTACGTACGTCTTAATTCCTGGCCCCCAGATCAGAGAAGACATCAATGAAAGTAACAAATGAGGCAAGCGACTTGGGTTTTGTCCTGTCCTTGTAACCCTGCATAAGTCATTTCTCTTAACCTTCCGGCCTCAGTCCCTTTGTGTATGAAATGGGGGTAATAACAGTCCTCTGCCCATCTCATCTGGACTTCATAGGTATGGTGGGAATGTACATGGATAAACGTCCCCTACTCCCTGGTATGGATATGCACATCTCTTCTCCGAGGCGTGATGCTGGGGTGGCTTCTGAGGCACATCCAACAAATATGGTCAACTCTGACACTGAACCAACTGAACAGCCCAGAGGATGGGGCTCATTTATTTGTACAAACGCTTATAAAGCACTTGCTGTGTGCCAGACACTGGTTAAACCTTATTCAGCATCGTCACATTTAAGCCTATCTGCCACTCTCTGAAACGGGTACCTCTCTTATCCCCATTCTACAGATGCAGGAACTGAGAGGTTGAAAACACTGCTTGAGGGCAGAGTTAGTGAGTAGAGGAACTGAGGTCTGAAGGCAGGCAGTCGGGCTCTGCAATCCGGGCTGTCTACCTTTGCACTGACTATCTTTCCAAAGCTAACAAGGGCCAGAGGGCTGGTGGCTCTGTCTTGGCAAACGTGTGGGATGGTCATAATTGTGATTTTTATTTGGCATCAGAGGAGAAAATAGAAACCCCCAAACAGAGTCTGTCTGGTGGGCTCCCTTCAGACACAGAGCTGGTAATTTCACAGTAATAAATACAGACCTCTTAATCAGGTGATCTGACAACTGCGCCGTTTGCCAGGGAAATTATGCCCCTCTAGAAGTGATGGTGGGGAGAATAAGAAAAACAAATGAGTTGGGAGTATGTCGGAGCTGATAAGCCTCGGGGACATGGCTGGAACACATTGAGGACGGGCTTTTTAAAAGCAGTCACTGGCAGAGCGATTGGGATGGGTTTCACATATATCCATCACCGGGGAATTGTGGCCAGCGTGCCTCTTGCCAGTGCTGGTCGTGAGCCCACATCTTCTGGCTCAGATCTGGGTAGTTATTCCAGACTTCCATTACTGTTATGACTGGCACAGGGTGGATGCATAATAGGGCCTGGATAATTCCACTGAAGCGTCTGTGGGTGAAAGAAGAAGAGGACTGAGGTAGTTCTATCTTAGGCAAGGCTTGTGGAAGCACCAGAAAACAGCAGGAGTGTTACAACTTTGTCATATAGTCACGGCAACAAGGCGTAACTGTCCCTTATATTAACACAGCATTTCACTATTTCTGAGTACATGCACATCTCTTGTTTAATCTGCCACATTCTGTACTTCTGTTGTTTTTTTTTCTTTGTGTAAACACAGCATATACTGGGCCCTTGGTGACCACTGCCATTAGTCAGAAATTTTGTTCTTTGGGCCATTTCAGCTTCCCCTTCCCAACTCAGCCAACCAAGGACCTTGCCCCAGTGTAAGCTTCTGTGTTCCTTCTGAGACGCCATATTGAAAGCCCACAAACTTTGAATTGAATGGGAAGGGGGTAGGGTTTGCCACCTCCAAGCTGGATTTCTAGCAGAGGAAACAACGCACCATCTGGGAGAGTGATGGCCTAATCTCAGGAGAGTTGCTGAGTCCTGGGGGGTGAGTTCCTGACACCAGAGGAGCTGTTGCCATTGTCCTCTGAAAATTAGGACTGTGTATTTCTGTTGCTACTGGTTGGTTGACCTTTGCTAGGGCTGGACAGACCCTGTGCACTTGGTCAAGAGGTCAATGCTGACATTTAATTCTTTGTTAGAGAAGAATTTATAGGCTGTTTGGAACAGGTCCTCTGGGTATAGACTAAAGCAACGTGGTTGCCATTTAAATGTTGTCACAAGTATATCTCAATCCCTGGGGCTTCTTTTTGGGAAGAAGCAGGATGCCTTATAAAACAATGAATAATAATTTGCGGATGTTCATTATTTATAGCTGCCCCAGGTCACCCATAAATTATGCAACCCTCAATTACACTTGATTTTTTTCTTTCCACGGGAGCCATCTCTCCAGACTGCCATCACTGTGGGTGAGATCTATGCACCAGCTAATTACACCACGAGGGCAGTCTCCCATTTCCTGAAATGCTTCGAGTCCCCTGGTTGAATGATTTTGTTCCACAAACTCTGTATCTCAATCATGAGTCCCTGGATACTTGGAGGCAGAGAGTAAGACCAGGGATTAGGCTTGACAGAGAGAGTGCGTGCCTCTCTCTGCCGGGCATCAAAGAAAGCCTTCAGTGGGTACTTGGGGAGCAGCAGTTGCCTGGGGTGAAGGACGGGGTCAATGCCAGCGGCTGCCTCTCTGAGCTGGGGAAGCTCAGGGTGGCTGAGAAGCAACAAGTGAGGGAAGTGCAGTGGGGTTGCTTCACCTCCCAGAGGTGTGCAACCAGTTAGTAGAGTTGGGGTGCAAGCCCCCGCTCCTGGTGGATGCTCTCCCTCTATAACCACCCCAAGCTGACCGGGATGGTCGGTGGGGAGGACAGAGGAGGTGGAGGTGCACAGCAGCGTCTGGCCAGGCAAGGTGAGCATCCCCTCCTGCCTTTTGCTTACCCATCACTTTCAGCTCTGTGCTCGGCATGTAACTGAAAACAAGACCTTTCCTTAACACAGAGCTTAATGATCCCTTTAATGCCCTAGCTGTAGCATCGCTTCGCTCTCAGGCCTGTTCCCTGTCAGCCATGGGGCATTAAACCGGTGATAAAAATGCCTTTTTCATATGGTCCACAAACTCACCAAGAGGCTCCTGGTAGCAGTATAGCCATCCAGCATGAAATCAAGAGGCAGTGACCGTGGATGAGGCGAGATGAGCTATGAGTGGGAGCAATTAGCAGAGCCCGCATCCCGGGTCCCGTCCTTCACCATCTCCTTGCTCGTGTACCCACCACCTCAGCCCCAGCAGGGAGGGCTCCCACCGTGCAATCCCGAGGCCCAAGTCCAGTTCTGAAGTAGGTGCTTTTCCTTTCCTGTCTGCTTTTAGGGCAGTGAAAGATGCTTCATCACGTCTTTAATCCAATTGAATACAGCATTCCTGACCCAGGTGGCCCCTGGGAACAAATGTCCTTGGTTATGTTTTCAACCCAGAAAATATAAAACACAAAAGAGAAAAAAAGGAAAGAAATGGCCAGTTATGAATATGCATTAACATGATGCCACGTTTGGAGCTGGAAGCAGGAATCATTTATTTTAAGCAAATAGGATCTTGATACATGGCCGTGAAGGTGCCGACTGCTCTATCACGCAAACACGCTGGGCAAGTTTGATTTATACGGTGTGGTTGGGAGGTTTTTTCCCCCAATTAAAAACAAACTGAGAAAAATCATTAATTTAACTACTGTATATTAAATTTGCATTAAAACATCCGTTTGTCTGTATTTATATGTGAGTTATCGAAAATGTGAGCTCATGAATTCTAATTTCTAAGATCACATGCCAAATATTGAAGATTAATTTTATTTATTTCTGCAATTAATTCTATGAGAACAAATAGCTCTAATTTAGGGGATGGCAGATGTAACTGTCCGCTGGTGCCCTCCTGCATAACAAACATAACATTCATCTTTTCTCATTAGGGTTTTCCTGTGCCTGCTCTCAAGATATGCAAACCTTGGCTATCTTTCTGTACCTTGTGCTTCCACCCTCAGCAGACATGCCTAGAAAATACTTGGGAAAATATGGACCATGTCAAATCTCTTTTTTCTGCTTCTCTGTGATGTGCAAAGACTTCAACTATATCCCAAAGGCTTAGCAAACATTTCTTCAAAGGATATCTTGACATTAACCACTTGCGTGGAGGAGTTGGTGCCTTCAATATCAATACCTGGATCATAAAGAAGGGGGGCTGTCACCCAGTCTCTTCATCTGAGCACCAGGACCTCTGGTTAAACTTAGGATTTTGCATCCCCTGTTCTCTCTCTGCAGGAGGCCACCCAGAAGCCCACCTTTCCTGGGTTGGACTGTATGCGTTGAGGATTGCAGGCTGAAGGGTGGTCATAGCCTGTCAGGACACAGTGCTTCTCAGGACATACACAACTCAGGGCTCCAGTCACATGGCTGCAGTGACAAAAACACTCCAGGTGTGTTGTTCTCAGAAGCTCTACCCCAGGGCAGCCAGATGCTGTTCGTCATCACCCAGGTGCCTAGAACAGGCTGCCTATTCACTATAAAGGCTTTCTTCGGGTAGACGTCTATAGTTGTTGCCAGCGCCGGTATTAACATGTAAATGCTCTGCACCCACTGGGTTGTACATGAGGTTTATGCCATTTTTAGCCATTAGTTTGAGTCAGTCCCTACCCTCAAGGAGCAAAACAGGCAATGACAGCGCAGTGTGATGGGCGCCGTGACCAGCGCCAGACCAAGGGAGTTGAGAGCAAGAACGGGGAGGACTCCTGCGTCTACTTGGGATGCTGTCAGCTGATTGGGTGGCTGAACTTACACTTTTGCCCCTGAGGAGTTTTCACTGCATCAAGAGTCCCTTTCAACTCTGATGGTTGTCAGGTCTGTATAGGGGTTGATGTGCCATATCCCTGGCAGTGCTCTGGGCGGGGCTCTCACGGTGTCAGGATGATGGTTGGGCCAGGAAGAACTATGCCACCTAGGGGTGAGGTCCGTTTACTGCACCATGAGATGCAGAGTTTCACTTGCCCTGTATCCTCTCTGAAAGCGGGGCTGAAGCCTTTCTTCCACGGGCTCATCCACCATGAATCCATTAGCAAGAGGCCACGTTCTCCACGCCGGGAGTTCATTTCCTGAGTGTGGCTTGCTGGTCTCATCTTCTGGGTGTGATTACAAGGCAATTCCAAGGGCAGTCTTGGCCGTGGCCTCTGTTGGGGCCAAGGGGCTGCTCTCAGCAGTCACTTCTATACAGGAGGGACCCAAGGCTGAGTTGGCAATGCTGCATCCTTCAAATACTAGGTCCCTCCTGCTGGGGGCAAACCAGCAGCCGGAATTTCCTCTGTCCTTGCTCCTCTCCCAAGGAGACTCCCGATTCCTCTATCTGATTAGCAGCCTTTCTAAAATCACAATTTGTAATAATCACCCCCGGCACACGCAGGTCAAGTACATCACATTACCAATGACAATTGTCATGTCAAGGTATTTTTTTCTTTTCCCTCAGTAACAGGATGATCAGATGGTCTCCCCTTTGTTTTTCAAAGAGTATGTCACTTACATTTGGCTTTAGAATATCTTACCATATCCAGGAACAGATCACAGACTCAATGGGGCTGCAGCTGAGTCCTTCTGGTGGCTCCAGATGGGAAGCCTCTGACTCAGGGCTGTTGGAGTCAGGAAGGGCTGTAATAATCACCTTTTATTTCCCTGAGGTTGGAGAGCATATGCCTGTGGGGTGGAGGCTTGCGCTGCTTTACTCACTACTCCTGGCGCTAACCTCACATCATTTGGGGGCAGCTCAGGAAAGCAGAGGGCGGGACGACCCCTTGACATCGTCTACCTGGGGTCTGCCTTCCCTGGACAACTGGACAGCTGGAAACAAAGCCAGAAAGAGGATGAAGTTAGGGTGGTGCCGCCCCACCCGCCTGCCACCTCTCCTCCCACATTTGCCCTGCTCCGGGTGGCTCGTGCTGTACCATGAAGTGCAAATCATCAGAACACAGGAATCAGCGTAGGGAGAGAGCCCATCACACCCATTCGGGCACGCCTGCGCCACGCTCCCCTCTGCCTGCCCTGGCTGCTCCTGCTTCGTCCAGACATCTGGCCTCAGCAGAGAGACCACAGCACCCAATGGGAAGGACTCTGGCTCTAGACTCCCAAAGATCTAGGTTCAGTTCTTTTTTTTTTTTTATAAATTTATTTATTTTATTTTATCTTATATTTGGCTGCATTGGGTCTTCGTTGCTGCAGGCGAGCCCTCTCTAGTTGTGGCGAGCGGGGGCTACCCATTGTTGTGGTGCGTAGGCTTCTCGTTGCAGTGGCTTCTCTTGTTGGGAGCACGGGCTCTAGGAGCGTGGGCTTCAGTAGTTGTGGCACACGGGCTCAGTAGTTGTGGCTCGCGGGCTCTAGAGCACAGGCTCAGTGGTTGCGGTGCATGGGCTTAGTTGCTCCACGGCACGTGGGATCTTCCCGGACCAGGGCTCAACCCCATGTCTCCTGCACTGGCAGGCGGATTCTTAACCAACGCGCCACCAGAGAAGCCCTAGGTTCAGTTCTGACTCTGCCCGTGAACAGCTTGCATCACCTTGAGCAAGTCACTGCCCTCATTGAGCTTTAGTTTCTTCACCTGTAAAAGAGGAGTGATGAACAGTGTCTATTTGAGGGTAACAGGAGGTCACACGTGATTTTATCAACACAGGACCTGGAAAGCTGTAAATCTTTGCAAATGGTGGCTGTTGTGATGTCAGTATTTATTCTGCTATAACCAGATTACCGCATTACTTTGTGTCCACTTTTTCTCTCTGCCGGAGGTGGGGTGGGGTGCCTGTAAGGAGGGGCTTTGTCCTGTGGTCTGATAAGAGGTTTTCATTAACAGTTGTGTGCTGAGGACTCACTGGGAATCAAGCTTGCCTGTAATCATGGGTTGTTTCTTGTCCTTAGTGATATCCTGGTGGAGAAGAGGCAACCAGAGAGTGAGATGGTAATCCTCTAAGAAGTGGGCCCCGTGCTATGGGAACCCTGGACAGGGAGTGCTTGCTTTAGGTTGATTGGAGCCCACAGAAATCTGCCTGGAGGAGGCGGCATGAGGCATGGCTGGAAGGAAGAGGGCCATCTCTTTAGGGAGGATCCTGTGTTTGGAGATGTGTTTATGGCCCCCAAGCCCAGGCATTGCACATATGGTGGAAAGCCTCAGTTCACAGGTGTGCCTTCTCCCTCAGCCACGTGCTTCTTGGGGTGGGACTGGGGTGAGGAGAGGATGATGTGCTGTTTGTGTATCTCTAGAATCCAGCACAAGGCCTCATAGTAGGTCTCAGTAATGTTGAAGAAATGAATGAAGATGTGAGTGAATGAGAAGGCATGAAAAATTGTGCCGTTTTGTGGAACACAATCTGGGATTTATTATGTAGACTTTGGGGTACCAGCAAAGGTTTTTGGAAATGATCAGACTTATGATTTAAGGAATCAAAACCAAAGAAGACAGCTACCTGCCACTCCGACATCCCAGCTCATCTCATCATCTTGACTTTGCTGAGTTCTATTAGAGTCTTATACCTGACTATACAGGTATCTTACCTACTGGGATCACCCTGGGGCAGACTGCCAGGGAATGTGGAGACAGGAAACTACCTGGCTGGAGGGAGAGGAAGGCTAGTACCCAGGTTGTCTCCATAGTCCAGGGAAGTGGGAGCTAAGAGCTAGTGGGCCTGGGGCCAGAGGGGGTGAGTGAAGCAAAGGGGTAGGTGGGGGGCCACGAGCCGAGAGCTTCTGCAGAGAAGGGCATCTCCCATCCACGCAGGACCTGAGCAGATGCCTGCTCTGCTAATAGGTGACCCATGTGGCCTTTTTGCAGATACTCCCAGGGAGCTGACTTTCAGGAAGTTGCACCTGAGGCCTGGAATTAATCCAACCAACTTTCCAGCTCTCTGAGCCTTTGTCTAGGCGGTCACCTCTCGGCTGCCCAAGTGCTGGACTCATCTTCTGGGGCTTTTTAAGAGTTTGGGTACCCAGGTTGCTGAGAAACAACTCAGGACCAGCATTTAGTCCTCAGATGCTTGAGGGAGCACAGTTCCCACGACTCAGGGAGGAGTTAACGTTCTTCCTAGACTGCTGGCCTTAGAAAGCTCCACCTGCACGATTGCACTTGGCTGGCATCTGGGAACGTGGCTGGTCAGTAGTTCCCTACACTGATCTGAAACTTTCCCTGAATGAGAAAGGTGGCTCACTGTGCCCAGACTGTTTGCACAATACGGTTTATGCTGAACACCAGCTTTCCTCCTGGGAGTCAGGAATTTTGGTACGTGCTAGGCAGAGGGTGTCTGTGTGACCAGCCCAGATAAAAACCTTGGCCTTAATGGGACTGCCTGGGAGGAACATGACACACATGATTCTGTGTTTTCCTCACTGAGGGAAGAGTGAGCTCTGTGTGATCCCTCATGGGAGGGAAAGAGCATAAGGACTCCTGTACACGGATTCCTCCAGACCCTGCCTGTGTCTTTTCCCCTTATGACCCAGCAGTATATCCTTATATGCCATTTTATATCCCTATATACCATCTAACTGTAATAAGCCTTAACTCCGAGCACAGCTCTGTGCTGTTTGTTCTAGTGACACTCTGAATGGAGAGGGCTCTTGAGGACCTCCGCCAGACCCCCCATCACCAGCTTCTCCTTCTCCCAGGCTGTGAGCACCTCAGGACAAGGAGCCTGCCCCACACCTATCTCGATACCCTCGTTCCTTCACCTGGCCACGCACGTCATCACTGCCCATTGCCGAAGGCCAGTTAGATGGTGGCAGGAGGTGAGGCCAGACAAAATTTGTCTCGTGAAGAAAGTCATCATAATAATGACAGCAATAGTAGCTGCTCCCATTTATTGAGCACTTCTCTGTGGACAGCCCTGAGCCAAGCTCTTTTCCTCCGAACTGCAAAAGCTAAGAGTCAATGCTCCGGTCTCATCTTCTGCAACCTGAGTGGCATTTGATAAAGGGAATCACTGCTTCCTTCCATCAGAGTCCAGTCAGGATCCAGTCGGGAACACAGAAAGCACACCAGGTATTGTGCTTCTCTGACTTTTATTCATCGTCACTGCAATACTACCCCATGGCTGGGGAACAGAGGGAAGAGGTTTAGAGTGTCAGAAGCTAGAAGATCAGAGGAGGGGCCCATGGAGTTAAGTCTCAGACATCTGAGCAGGGGCATTGCTCAAGGGGAGCTGGAATCTACTGTCACTGCCAAGGGTGAAGTACCTCTAGTACCGCTACAGGGAAAACCTAGTGGGAATCCAGGTGGCCAAGGAGAACTAGTTTCAAGTCCTGGTGCTGGCATCACAGAGCAGATTCTAGACAGAGGGTTAGGGGCTGAGAGTCAATAACTTATTCACGGGCACAGTCTACCCGTTGAATTGTCCAGCCTCCACACACACCCTGCCATGCACGTCTATGAATTTTCATACAACTTGTGTGTTTTCCTAACAAGGTGCAAGTATCCTTTGTACAAACAAATGTGCTCTCTCCCTAAAAAGGGGAGGCACGACAGCTCAGCAGTCACTGTATCCATACCTGGTGAAGCTAACTATTCTTTTAATTCACTTATGGTTCCACACAACTGTCTGTAACGTAAAGACTAAATTTTAAAGTTAATCACCACCAATAATTCCTCACAGCAAATGTGGGAAAGAAGAGCAAGGAGAGATGAGATTAGTTATTACAGTTACATATAAACAGGCAGGAAAGAAAACAGGCAAAGCTACAAAGGTCTGTGTTTCTAAAACTGGTCACAAGGCTGTAATTGATACAATTCTTTTCTCTCGCTGCCCTTTCCATGGTGGGGTTCTTTACTGGTGCGGTATTCCAAACTTGCATGCCTGAAGGTCTTCTTCCGCAAGGGTCTTGTCTTTTTTGGTGGCAGGAGTTTTCCATTAACTTGGGGCGGACATGGAAGTACCAAGAGCTGCTGCAGAGAATCCTCTGGATTCTAGACAGTCCTTCCTGCCCTTTCTGTGCAGCTGCAACCTGATTTGGGCAAGCAGGGTCAATAATCTCAGGACAATAGTCCTCTGTTAGTTGGCCAGGGAGCTGTCTCAGCTTCCAATTCAGTGGCATCATTTTTGTGCCTCCTGGTGGACATTCTTCTCTTGAGTTCCAAGACCTCTGAACCAGCAGAGACCAAAGTTGAAAGAACGGAAAGAAAAATTTTGTGAGTGTGTTATTAGCTGTAGTGAGAGGAGCCACTCCCATCTCCACCCCTTGATTCCAGAGCCATGTGTTCTGGCTGTGGGAAAAATAGTACCATGTGTTGGTTGCTGATCCAGAGCATACACTGAATCCTGTAAATCAGATCCCAGCCTTTCCGGGTGTGGTCGTAACTGATGCCATACGTCTTGGTTTTCCACTCTCTATCTCCACCACTCCTACCCACCCTGTCACTTCTTCTCAGCCTCCTTTGCTGGCTTCTTCTCTTTTACAAGCCTCTAAAGATTGACTTATCCAGGACTTCATCATTGATTCTATTTTCTTCTGCACCTACAATCCCTCCCCAGGTGATCTCGTCTAGTCCCAGGGCTTTACATACCTTCTATACAATGATGATTCCCAAATTCATATCGCCAGCCCTGACATCTCCCCTTGAAATCCATGCTCATATATCCAACCATCTACTCAACAGCTCCCCTTGTATACTAAATAGGCATCTCAAAATGAACATGTTCAAAACTGAACTCTTGATTTCCTCCTCTGGACACACACACTCCCCCCACATACTCATACACAGATCTACCCCTCCCCCAGGCTTCCCCACATCAGTTACTAGTCCTGACACTTACATGGGTGATGCTGAGATCTATAGTATCGAGATTATCCTTGCTTTCTTTATTTTCTTATACTCCACCTCTAAGCTCTCAGCAAACGTTATTATCATCTTCACTTTCAAAATAAATCTAGAGACTGAATAGTTCTTGGTGTTCTCCTGCCAACCCCGAAAGCCATCATTATCGTTTGTTTGTTTGTTTGATTGATTTTCTTTTTAAAATGAAGTATAGTTGACTTACAATATTATATTAGTTTCAGGTGTACAACATAGTAATTTGATATTTTTATGGATTATACTCCATATAAAGTTACTATAACATAATTGGCTATATTCCATGTGGTGTACATGACATCATTTTAATTTATCTATTTTATACTTAGTGGTCTGTACCTCTTAATCCCCCTCACCCATTTTGTCCCTTCCACAACCCTCTCCCCTCTGGCAGCCACCAGTGCGTTCTATATATTTCTGAATCTGTTTTTCTTTTGTTATATTTCTTTTGTTATATTTGTTCATGTGTTTTAGTTTTTAGATTCCACATATAAGTGATATCATACAGTATTTGTCTTTCTTTGTCTAACTTATTTCATTTAGCATAATACCCTCAAGGTCCACCCATCTTATTGCAAATGGCAAAATTTTGTTCCTTTTTTGGCTGAGTAATATTCCATTGTATGTATATACCACATCTTCTTTATCCATTCATCTGTCATTGGACACATAGGGTGCTTCCCTATCTTGGCTATTGTAAATAATGCTGCTCTGACCATTGGGGTGCCTATATCTTTTCAAATTAGTGTTTTCATTTTCTTTGGATATATACTTAGGAGTGGAATTGCTGGATTATATGGTAGTTCTATGTTTAATTTTTTGAGGAAACTTCATACGCTTTTCCACTGACTGCAATTTACAGTCGGTTGTTTTTTGTTTGTTTGGTTTTTGCCTTTTTTTGATATTGAATTGTAGGAGTTCTTTCTATATTTTAGATGGTAACCCCTTATTGGTTATATGATTTGCAAATATCTTCCTCCATTCAGTAGGTTGTCTTTTCATTTCATTGATAGTTTCCTTCACTGTGCAAAAGCTTTTTAGTTTGATTTGGTCCCATTAGTTTATTTTTGCTTTTGTTTCCTTTGCCTGAGGAGACAGATCCAAAGAAATTTTGCTAGGACTAATGCCAAAGAACATACTGACTGTTTTCTTCTAGGAGTTTTATGGTTTCAGGTCTTACATTTAGGTCTTTAATCCATTTTGACTTTATTTTTGTATATGGTGTGAGAAAATGTTCTAATTTTATTCTTTTACATATACCTGCACAGCTTTCCCAACACCACTTTTTGAAGACACTGTCTTTTCTCCATTGTATATGCTTGCCTCCTTTGTCATAGATTAATTGATCATATACACATAGGTTTATTTCTGAGCTCTCTCTATTCTCTTCCATTGATCTATGTGTCTGTTTTTGTGCCAGTACCATACTGTTTTGATTACTGTAGCTTTGTAGTATAGTCTGAAGTCAGAGAGTTTGATGTCTCCAGCTTTGTTCCTTTTCCTCAAAATTACTTAGGCTATTTGGGTTCTTTTGTGGTTCTATACAAATTTTAGGATTACTTGTTCTAGTTCTGTGAAAAATATCATGGGTATTTTGATAGGGATTGCATTAAATCTGTAGATTGCTTTGGGTAGTATGGACATTTTAACAATATTAATTCTTGCAGTCTATGAACATGGGATATCTTTCCTTTTATGTGTGTCATCTTCAGTTTCCTTCTTCAATGTCTTATAGTTTTCAGAGTACAGGTCTTTCACCTCCTTGGTTAAATTTATTCCTAGGTATTTTATTCTTTTTGTTTTAATTGTAAATGGGATTATTTTCTGGATTTTTCTTTCTGATAGTTCATTATTAGTGTATAGAAATGCAACAGATTTTAGTATGTTAATCTTGTATCCTGCAAATTTACTGAATTCATTTATCAGTTCTAGTAGTTTTTCTGGTGGTGCCTTTAAAATTTTCTATATATTGTATCATATCATTTGCAAATAGTGGCAGTTTTACTTCTTCTTTTCTAATTTGGAAGCCTTCTATTTCTTTTTCTTGTGCGATTGCTGTGGCTAGGACTTCCAATACTATGTTAAATAGAAGAGCCATCCTCATCTTGTTCCTGATCTTGGAGGACAAACTTTCAGTTTTTCACTGTTGACTATGATGTTAGTTATGGGTTTGTCATAAATGGCCTTTGTTATGTTGAAGTATATTCCCTCTATACCAACTTTGTTGAGAGTTTTTATCATATACGGATGTTAAATTTTGTCAAATGATTTTTCTGCATCTATTGAGATAATCAAGTGATTTTTACCCTTCATTTTGTTAATGTGGTGTATCACATTGATGGATTTGCAGATATTGAACCATCTTTGCACCCCTGGAATAAATCCCACTTGATCATGTTGTATGATCCCTTTAATGTATCGTTGCATTTGGTTTGCTAATATTTTATTGAGGATCTTTGCATCTATGTTCATCGGGAATATTAGCTTGTAATTTTCTTTTTTGTGGTGTCTTTGTCTGGTTTTGGTATCAAGGTAATGCTGGCCTCATAGAATGAGTTTGGAAGTATTCCATTCTCTTCAACTTTTTGGAATGGTTTGAGAAGGATAGGCATTAACTCCTCTTTAAATGTTTGGTAGAATTCCCCTGTGAAGTCATCCAGCCCTGGACTTTTGTTTGTTGGGAGTTTTTTGATGACTGATTCAATTTCAGTACTAGTCAACTTCAGTACTAGTCATGTTTTCTATTTCTTCCTGATTCAATCTTGGAAGATTCTATGTTTCTCAGAATATATCCATTCCTTCTAGGTTGTCAAATTTGTTGGCATATTTGTTTGTAGTATTCTCTTATGTTTGTATTTCTGTTATATTTCTCTTTCATTTCTAATTTTGTTTATTTGGTCCCTGTTGGGATTATTCATTAATATGTCTTCCACCTCCCTTGAGGTTGTTCTCAAAACAGTAGCCAGGGTGATCCTTTTAAAATATTTTCTTCATAGTACTTATCACAACCCAACATAATCTTTGTTCCTTTGTTTATCTGTCTCCTTGTGTTAAAATATAAGCTTCATGAGAGTCAGGACTTTATTGGTGTGTTCACTGCTTGTCTTCTCAGCGTCTAGAATAGTCCCTGGTTTTTGGTGGTTATTTGTTGAAGAAATAAATCAATAAACACAACAACTTGTTTAATCCTCACAATAACCCTTTGTTTGAAGACATGAAAACTCAGAGTGATTAAATAACTTGACTAAAGTCATTAGCTATTAAGTGGCAGATGTGGGATTAGAAATCTCTTTTGAGTCCCAAGTTGTAGATGTTAATGCTCTGCTAGACTCTCCCATATGTGTGTCAACTTTCTAGGCTGCTCAGGCCTGAAGAGAATATTTTCCTAGGATCAGAAATGAAGGATGTAAATCTCTATTTATGAGACTGCCTTATTCCCAAGCCTTTGGTCAGTGTCTCCAGTGGATATGATCCACTCTGCTCCTTAACTGATGGCTCTCCACACTAGAATATTCTGGTTTCTAACCGGGCCCCTCCCTCTGAAGTCAAAATGGGGTAGAGACCTCAGATATCATTAATGTACAGTCTCTGGGCAGTGAAGCTAAAAGGTGTTCCTGATTTCATATCCATGCCCATGCAGGGGACAAATCGTAGATAAAGCTGCCCAGACCCCATGGAATTCAGCTGAATGACCTCCAGGACTCAGGACATGGGTCTCTAGATTGCATCCTAGGAAAAGAGTCTTAGAAGAAGAATTTTTATTGGAGGGGAAAGTAAATGTTTTAGATTCATGCTGATGTATGTGAGAATGATTCTCTATTTGAGGATTTCAGCTTTTAAACAGAGACACAATTTGTCAATTTTGGTTTCAGTTTTACAAGCACTGTCTTTTCCGAAGACTAAATTTGTGTGAGCATGAATATAATAATGAAACATGACATTTTCCTCTATTAAATGCAACTTCTCTGGGGAAGCGTTCTAAAAGAGTTCATAAAACTTCTCATGGCATTTGGGGAAGCACATCATTATATGTATAGATGTTTGAAAGCAGAGCTAAAGCCCTCGTGGTGGAAAAGTACTCAGAGTAATTTAAACTATTAACATCAAAAGACTAAACAGAATACAGAATTAGATGAGAGAAGTACAGGGTTTCACACTTTTCTCCCTTCCACTTTCTGATAAGGGACTGGCTTGCAAGTGTGAGAAATTTCCATTATGACAATATTCACAATTTAGTTTTCAGACTGACACAAACTTGACTAAATTTTATCCTAAGAAGCCCAGAAGAACAATCTATTTTTTAAACATCTGAGCCTGTAGATTTAGTCAAAAGCAAAACCTCATGGTGTTCATGCATCTTCATGTGATAGAAAATTGGCAACATTAACACTAACGTGTTTTGCTGTTAAACTCCAAACTGGTTATTATCCAACTCTTTCTAAGCCTGAGGAAAAAAGGCTTTTCTAAGCAAAAGAAAAATGCAGGGAGAACAGTTACATTTCAAAGCATTTTTGAAGGACTGGAATCTTGAAAGAAGAAACTAATTAATAAAAAGTCTTGTTAAAAGCAGAATTACTTTCGGAGAGCTAAGAATACATGGAATTTAAAGTGTTCTTAACAAAAGGTATTGTTATAAATTTTTTCATCTGAAAGTAGTTGAAGAGTAACCAGAAAAATCCCAGGAGTAGTGTTAGCTCATGGGGTTACAAGATAGCAAAAAAAGTAAACCTCATTTCTTCAAACTAATGTTAGTGTTACAGTGGTTTTTAAAGAAATCCTTAGGATAAGATATTTCTTAGAAAACAAATGTGATGAGCAGATACTTATCCCCTCACCCACTATTATATTTTGCTGTGGTCTCTAAAATTCCTCTGCATCCTCTAGTCCAGTAGAAATTAAACATTCTGTTTGATTCATTTATACATTTGAGGGTCCCCCAGTCCCCTGGGGTCTGGCCAAGGAGACTGGGGTGAGGAGGGGTTTTCCAGATGGGGAAGTCACCAAGGGCAGGGCTCGGGAGCACCCCAGCTGGTCCCAGGGTCTGTCCCCTGGGACTGACTCTGCAATCCTGGGGGAGGGTCCGGGCCTGGAGGCCAGACAACAGTGCTTCCCACTACTGATGCTGTCAGGAACAAGGGCAGCTGCTTCCTGCCCCTCACTGACATGTTCACAGAGATCCACCCAAGTGAGATAAAGGAGCTGTGCTCACTGACTCCTTGAATTTTTGTGTATTCCTCATTTTTGTGTATTCTCAACCCCAGCCAGTTTAGGGTGATGGTGATGGGCTTATTTTACAAACCAGCCTCTAAGGGTTAAATCTCAAGTCTTGAGTCCGGACCTGACCAAGGACCTTTGCTCGGTCCATTCCAGTAGGTGTTTGCGACCCTCTCCTTCCTGCCAACAGGCTCTGTACAGTGTGAGGCACTGACAGCACCAAGCCCTAATGTTGATACAGTACATCATCTCAGCTGATCCCAAGAAACCCTCCTGTGGGTCAGTGGCATTGGCCTTTTTAGGTGGAAATGGGGCAGAGCGGTGAGTGGCTTGCCCAGGGCCCACAGTGAGCAGGGGGCCTAGCTGCCCCATATACCCTCCGACCACCACCTGGGTTGCAATGAATGGGTGATTTCAGAATCAGGGACTTCTGCTCACTGCATCAAGTTGAGATGGGGAGACAAATATCACTGGCAACAAATATCACTTTTTTTTAAACTGTCAATTTAAAAACATTCTTCCCACAATTTAAATTATTCCATGTTCCCATTTCCATTCCAAGCTCTTTCTCACATTAGATCCCTTTTGCAAGCTGTTCCTTCTGCGCTAATGCTTTTCCTTTAACACTGATGGGAAGAAACTACTCATATTTCTGGTGTCTGCTTAAATGTCATTCCTCTGAGAGGCCTTCTTGGATCGGCCCCCGCCCCAAGTCTAACCCACTCCCCCAGGCACTATCACATCACTGTTTCATTTTCTTTATAGGACAAATTACAACCTGATTTTTAAGTTTGCTGATTCATTGTCTGCGTCATCACTGGGATGCAGTCTCCCTGCCGTGAGCCCAGTACCTAGACTAGTGCCTGAAACATAGCACGAACTCAGTAACTGTGTAGTGAATAGCTTTCTTGGCCAAATTAATGAATATGTGATTATAATCAGAAATCTTCCAACTTATGTTGAGAAGAATATTTAATTTTCTACCCTGATGCCTATGAGCAGGTTCTCTTTTCTTTACCCACACAGCCCATGGGATTGATCTAATGGTATTCAGTTTGCACTTACGGAGCACCTACTGCATGCCAGGCATGGCGTTCTGACGTACACCATCTGTGATCTCCAGTCAGCAGAACAAGAAGGGTCTCTGCTAGTTCATATCCACACGGCTTCTATTAACTCACATACACATATGTGTGGACGCCTCCTTGGTCTTTCCTGCTTCATTCTCGGCGATTTTTCAGGTTTCTTTTGTCTTAATGGGATCTGAATCAATAAGTTTTGCTTCCCTTATTTATTACAGTGTGTAGAGAACCTTTTCCTCTCTGGTTACTTTGTGTGAAGGGTGGATCCTCGGGGTGACCAGTAGTATTAGAAATGATAATAGTCCAACCCCCCTGTCCCTGCAGGCCAGAATTGCATTGACCTCCACCATCAAGAAGACAGCTGAAAGCTTCGAAGTGGGTAGAGGGGAAAATATCTCATGGACGGGCATGTTGTTGTCATCCAGCTGATGCATTTTACTTAGTGGAAAGGCAGACAGACCTAAGTATGGAGACCACCGTGTGTGACAGAAGTGAGCAGGATAGAAGCAGTGGTCCATGTATGAACACTTGTTCACAGAGGGAGACAGAGGTCCCCTCAGATGATCGAGCCACCTGGAGCCTCCGCAGGTTACCACCCTTCCTACAGTGGGGACCTCTGCTGTTGCTGTATCCCTGCCTTACACTGTAATTATTGTTATAGTGATTACAAACATTTAATTATGTTTCCAAGACTGCTCATTATTGAGGCAAAACCAATGAGAATTGCATTGTAGAAAATTATAATAAAAACAGACAGACAAGTAGGTCCTGGCGCTTGAGAGGAACGTGGAGAGCTTGAATCTTGCTTGCCCTGTTTTCTGGTTACCTTTGTCCTTCTAATACAGCCCTTATCATACTTGGCCTTGCATGAAGGTCCCTTTTACTTACATCTTTCTCCCTTACTAGATTGTGAATCCCTGTAGGGAGAGAGGATGTTTTATTTATTTCCTGGCCGTAGCTCTGTGCACATAGTAGGCCCCAGATAAGCATTTGTTGATTTGCATAGAATTAAAGTTTGGTATCTGGAAAAGTCGCCTAAACTGGAGAGTTCAAAGTGGAGGCAGATGAGTTGAATTTGAATCCACAGTTGCTGGCGAGCAACAAGAGATGTCAGATTCAGGACATGAGTTGATTAATCAGATGATCTTGGTTATTTTTGTTGAAGAGGTTTGAGTGACAGGAGTGCTGAGAAGCCATCCTGATTGAGAGGAGGAAGATCCAGCAGTGAGCAGCAGCCAGGGTGGTCAAGCTGGGAGGAGATGCCCCTTCTATGGGAGAGACCCTGATAGCCCAGTCGGGGGCTGCCCCTGGGCGGGGTCACTGCTGAGGCTCCTAACCCACAGGGAGTTGCCTCACCCATGTTCATGGCTACCAGGTCATGCCTGCTTTGAGTTGCTTCTGCAGAGACCTTCCGATGGGAGGCAGAAGCCAGCCCTCTTCTCAGCTCCGTGGTGCAGCTCTGAAGGGCTGTGACGGGAGGGACCTCATTCCCATACTCCCTCCGTACTTGCTTTGCCTTCTCTTTGAACTCTGGACAGAAAATTTGTTCTTCTGACCTCTGCTGTCTCAACTGCATTGATTTGTTGTCTTTCCTCTTTTTTTTTTTTTTTTTTTAATCCCATTTCAGTTAGCAGTCTTGGTCTGGCTTGTCCTTTGGACAAAAATCACTTATTCACCCGTTCACTTGTGGATAGGAGCATGGGCTTTGGAATGACACAGATATGAGGTTCAATCCTCACTCAGCTGCTGTAGCAGTCAGGATGGGCTAGGCTCAGCTATAGTGATTATCCCAAATCTCAGTGGCTTAAACCCAAAAGGGTTTATTTCACTATTATGTGTGATGTCCATTGTGGGTTGGCTGGGAGCTGTCCTCCAAATCACATTCAGAGACCTGGATGGAAGGCACAGTCACCACTTGGTACATCACTGGTTTGGCAACAAGAGGAAGGGAACGTGACAAATCACACATTTCCTTTAGAGTCGTTCTACCAGAAGTGATCCACATTGCTTCCACTTAAGTTTTTGTCCAAAACAAATCCCAAAACTCTGTTCAATTTCAGTCTCACCAAGTGCCTGGAAGGAGATCCAGAATATTGGCACACAGCTCAGATGACTACAAGGCCATTTGCTAGCTGTTATGATCCTAGATAGTTTTGAGACTTGCTCTAAGCCTCAGGTTTATCTGTAAAACAGGGGCAATGGCCCCTATCTCTCTGGTTGTTGTGAGAATCACAAGAGATGATGTATGTGTATCAGTTATCTAGTGCTGTGTAACAAATTTCCGTGACTTCAATGGCAAGCTCACTGTGTGCAGTTTGACAATTTAGGTGGGGCTCATCTGGACAGTTTTTCTGGTCTTAGCTGCACTCAGTCACTATGTGTGATCAGCTATAGGTCATCCATGCCGTGTAACAAATCTCAGTGACTTCAACGACAAGCTCACTGTGTGTGGTTTGACAATTTAGGTGGAGCTCATCTGGACGGTTTTTCTGGTCTTAGCTGCACCCGATCACCATGTTTGATCAGCTATAGGTAGGCAGCTCTGCTTCTGGAGGCAGTGAGGTCGTCAGCTGACTTTCCCAGGCTCTGCATCCTGTAGCAGGCTCGCCCAGGCTCATTCTCATATTGTAGGCAGGCAACCAAGGAAGACAGCTGGAGAATAGAAGGAGCCTTGAAGCCTGGGTTTGGAACTGGCACACCATCAATTCTTCTGCATCCCATCAGCCAAAGAACGTTCCCGAGTCACCCTAGAGTCAGAGGGTCTGGAGACAGATTCCACATCCTGAGGGGTAGAGAGGCCAAGCCATACTGGAGAGTCTATGGACTCAGAATTGGGCCATTTGTGCAATTGACCCATTAACTAAAAAAAGACAATGCAGAATCAAAACTACAATGAGGTATTACCTCACACCAATCAGAATGGCCATCATCAAAAAATCTAGAAACAATAAATGCTGGAGAGGGTGTGGAGAAAAGGGAACCCTCCTGCACTGTTTGTGGGAATGTAAATTGATACAGCCACTATGGAGAACAGTATGGAGGTTCCTTAAAAAACTAAAAATAGAACTACCATATGACCCAGCAATCTCACTACTGTGCATATACCGTGAGAAAACCATAATTCAAAAAGAGTCTTGTACCACAATGTTCATTGCAGCTCTATTTACAATAACCAGGACATGGAAGCAACCTAAGTGTCCATCAACAGATGAATGGATAAAGAAGATGTGGCACATATATACAATGGAATATTACTCAGCCATAAAAAGAAACAAAATCGAGTTATTTGTAGTGAGGTGGATGGACCTAGAGTCTGTCATACAGAATGAAGTAAGTCAGAAAGAGAAAAACAAATACTGTATTCTAACACATATATATGGAATGTAAAAAAAAATATTCTGAAGAACCTAGGGGCAGGACAGGAATAAGACGCAGATGTAGAAAATGGACTTGAGGACACGGGGAGGGGAAGGGTAAGCTGGGATGAAGTGAGAGAGTAGCACTGACATATATACACTACCAAATATAAAATAAATAGCTAGTGGGAAGCAGCTGCATAGTACAGGGAGATCAGCTTGGTGGTTTGTGACCACCTAGAGGGATGGGATAGAGAGGGTGGGAGGGAGGGAGACACAAGAGGGAAGAGATATGGGAACATATGTATATGTATAACTGATTCACTTTGTTATAAAGCAGAAACTAACACACCATTGTAAAGCAATTATACTCCAATAAAGGTGTTAAAAAATTAAAAAAAAGAAGATGTGGCACATATATACAATGGAATATTACTCAGCCATAAAAAGAAACAAAATCGAGTTATTTGTAGTGAGGTGGATGGACCTAGAGTCTGTCATACAGAGTGAAGTAAGTCAGAAAGAGAAAAACAAATACCGTATGCTAACACACATATATGGAATCTAAAAAAAAATGTTCTGAAGAACCTAGGGGCAGGGCAGGAATAAAGGCACAGATGTAGAGAATGGACTTGAGGACGTGGGGAGGGGGAAGGGTAAACTGGGACAAAGTGAGAGAGTGGCATGGACGTATATGCAAATGTAAAATAGCCAGTGGGAAGCAGCTGCATAGCACAGAGAGATCAGCTCAGTGTTTTGTGACCACCTAGAGGGGTGGGGTAGGGAAGGTTGGAGAGAGACGCAAGAGGGAGGAGATATGGGGATATAAGTATACATATAGCTGATTCACTTTGTTATACAGCAGAAACTAACACAACATTGTAAAGCAATTATACTCCAGTAAAGATGTTAAAAAAAATAAAAACTTAACTGGAAAACTAAAAAAGACAGTGCAGGAGGCTGCAAATAGAAAAGAGTTTATTTGGGGTCTTAGGAATTGCAATTCGGGAGACACAGATTTAGGTAGTCTCAAAAGAGTGTTCCAAGGAAGAGAAAGAGTCAGAAACTTATAAACACAAAAAGTCACAAGGCTGTTGCCTGGTAAGAATTGTGATTGACTTTAATACAAGTCAGAAAACATTTGTCCTTAAGGAATCACAAGTTGTTTTAGGGCCGGGGTCCAATAAGTATCTGGCAGGTGTTGTGGATGACTTCATCAGGTCAGTAGGTTAGATTCCATCCAGGCTTGGATGTGCATAAGTCATACTTCCTTAACAGCTTCCTGGCTCCATTTTATTATTTTTTTCAAGATTTATTTTATTGAAGTATAGTTGATTTACAATGTTGTGTTCATTTCTGCTGTACAGTAAAGTGATTCAGTTATATATATACATTCTTTTTCATATTCTTTTCCATTATGGTTTATCACAGGATATTGAATATAGTTCCCTGTGCTATACAGTAGGACCTTATTGTTTATCCCTTCTCTATATAATAGTATGTGTCTGCTAATACCAAACTCCCAATCCTTCACTCCCCCACCCCCTCTCCCCCTTGGCAACCACAAGTCTGTTCTCTATGTCTGAAAGTCTGTTTCTGTTTCATAGATAAGTTCACTTGTGTCATATTTTAGATTCCACATACTGTATAAGTGATATCATATGGTATTTGTCTTTCTCTTTCTGACTTACTTCATTTCATATGATAATCTCTAGGTCCTTCCATGTTGCTGCAAATGACATTATTTTGTTCTTTTTTATGGCTGAGTTGTATTCCATTGTATACATGTACCACATCTTCTTTATCCATTCATCTGTCAGTGGACTTTTAGGTTGTTTCCATGTCTTGACTATTGTAAATAGTGCTGCTATGAACACTGAGGTGCATGTATCTTTTTGAATTATAGTTTTGCCTGGATACATGACCAGGAATGGGATTGCAGGATCATATGGTAACTCTAGTTTTAGTTTTTTGAGGAACCTCCATACTGTTTTCTATAGTGGCTGTATCAATTTACATTCCCACCAACAGTGTAGGAGGGTTCCCTTTTCTCCACACCCCCTCCAGCATTTGTTATTTGTAGACTTTTTAATGATGGCCATTCTGACAGGTGTGAGGTGATACCTCATTGCAGTTTTGATTTGCATTTCTATAGTAATTAGCAATGTTGCTGGCTCCGTTTTAGAGAGCTCTCTTAGTGATATCAATTCTATTTTGATTTTCCTTTCACAGATCTCCCATAGTCTGTCCTTTGTCAGAATGATTCACTTTCCTTCTGTTCCCCTTTGAAGATTCTCCCCAAAGTCTTATCCAATCATGGCATAATTTTCAAAATCCAGGATCATGTATTCTACAGAAAATCCACATGTAGCACTTTTTTTTTTTTTTTTTTTTATGCGGGCCTCTCACTGTTGTGGCCTCTCCCGTTGCGGAGCACAGGCTCCGGACACGCAGGCTCAGCGGCCATGGCTCACGGGCCCAGCCGCTCCGCGGCATGTGGGATCTTCCCGGACCGGGGCACGAACCTGTGTCCCCTGCATCGGCAGGTGGACTCTCAACCACTGCGCCACCAGGGAAGCCCTACACGTGTAGCACTTCTTGATCTGGAGACCTAAAGAACAAAAAAAAGACAGGTGATCTGCTTCCCACACACCCAGCATACCGTGGTGAAACAAGGATAGCATAATAAGATAGCATCATAGCAATAAATATTCCCTTTCAAAACAGACTAGCCACCTAGTCTGTTATCTGTAATATAACATTATTATCTGTAATAATTCTGAAATCCTGCTGGGCAGAAATGTTGCCTGGGATTGCCACTCTGGGATAGGGAGTGTTCCTCTATTAGACCACAGTTCTGCTCCCTAGAAATGATGCTCCAGTTCCTTATTTTCTCCAGCTCTCGACTCTACCATCTAGGTTCTTAGCTCTGCCCTCTGAGATGAGCTTCCTTTTCCATCACACTCTGTGGCTACTTCTAAACAAATGGTCTATGTTGGTGGCTCAGTGATTTTCTCAGCCTGCTTCCTGGCCATAGAAAGTTAAGGATCAGAGACCTTTCTGCAGTTCGGACAGTCTTGGTTCCTTTTAGCCCAGACTGGCAGCACTTTTATTAGTACAACTCACGTTAACAACATTGTGGAGTTTCTGTATATGTTGTGATTACCCACTTCATGCTTAAAGAGCCGCTCCCACTTCACCATTATCTCAACGTGCACCTCTCTGTAAACTTACTGCTATGTTGAGATCAGGTTTCTGTGGGATCTTGCCCTTAAGCTTCCTAAAGCCCATTTGTTCATCTGGGAAGTTCTACTGGACAGTGCATTAATCGTTTTACATGTCTTAGCAAAAGATCTTATAGCTACACACTGATTTGATTGATGGGCCCGGGCTTCATTATTTTTAACAGCTGTATGGGGAATCACTGACATACAATAAAATGCACATATTTGAAATCTACGTTTTGACATACGTCTATACCTGTGACACCATCACCACACTCAAGATGAGGAACATATCCATCATGTCCAAAAACATTTTTGGGACCCTTTGTGTCTCTTCCCTCCCACCCACGCTAGTCCCTGCTCCATCCTATGCAAACACCTTCTGCTCTCTGTCTCTACAGGTTAGTTTGTATTGAACAAATGGAGTATAGTTACATTTCCTAGAATTTTAGGTAAATGGAATGATACAGTATGTACTACTTTTTGTTTAGGTTCTCTTACTTGGCACACTTATCTTGAAATCATCCATATTGCTGCATTTATCAATACTTTATTCCTCTTTTTTGGTGAGCAGTATTTCATTATATGGATATAGTAAAATTTGTTTACCTATTCACCTCTTAATAAATATTTTGGTTTTTTCAGTTTGTGGCTATTACACAGAAAGCTGCAATGACTATTCAAGTACAAGTCTGGGAGTGGACATGTGCTTTCGTTTCTCCCAGTTAAATACCTAGGAATGGAGTGACTGGGGCATACGATAGGTCTATATTTAACTTTTTAACAAACTGCCACACTATGTCCCAGAATAGCTGTACAGTTTTATATTCCTACCAGCAGCCCAAGAGTTCCAGTGGCTCCACATCCTCACCAGCATTTGGTATATAACAGTCTTTTTAATTTTAGCCATTTTATCTGTGTGATGTGGTATCTCATCGTGGTTTCAATTTGCATTTCCCTAATGACTAAAGATGTCGAATATTTTTTCAAGTGCTTAATTACCAACCATGTATCTTCTTTCATAAATGTCTGGTCAAATATTTTGGCCATTTTAGAATTGAATCGTTTGAGAGTTTGTACTGAGAATACTTTCTATATTGTGGGTACAAGTCCTCTATCAGATATATGATTTCCAAATATTTTCTCCTAGTCTGCTGCTTGTCTTTTTATTCTTTTAACAATGATTTAGCAGATCAGAAGCTCTTATTTTGATGAAGTTCACTTTGTTCTTTTAAGGATCATATGTTTACCATTGCATTTAGTATCTTTGTCCTCCAGGGTCCCTGCACATCTTGTCACTACCACCTGTTTCAGTCTGCCCAGTCAGTCTTAACCTGGATCCTCACTTCTTTAGACTGGCTCACCAACAATATGAATGAAACTCTCTAGTACTAATATTCTAGTACTGTCTAATATTAATAACCTCTCATAGGACAACAATGATGTGTCATTACCTTGAAAAAAATCACAGTCAGAGAGAGGATGGGGAGAAATAGTGTATTGAGAGAAAGCACTTTCTTCCCACCTTCAAAATAGAACTAAGTTTCAGTGATTTTAAGGAAACTGATTAAGTTTACAAAGGTGATTTGTTCTTTTCAGGATCGTATATTTACCACTGTATCTAAGATCTTTGCATATCCAAGGTCATGGAGATTTTCTGCTATGTTTTCTTCTAGAAATTTTGTAGCTTTAGGTTTTACGTTCAGATCTATGATCCTTTTGGCTTTTCTTTTTTTTTGTATGGTGCATGGTATGGATCAAAGTTCTTTTATTTTTATGTATTGATTGATTGCATGTGAATATTTAATTGTTCCAGCCCATTTTCAGAAAGACTATCCTTTACCCAGTGAATTGCCTTTGCACCTATGTCAAAAATCAATTCACTGGCAAGAACACTTCTGGACTGGCAGAGTAAGGACCTTTGAAAACCTACTCCTTCAAAAAAGCAATGAGAATACTGGTAAAAAAACTGTCACGATTAACTTTTTCAGGGCTCTGGAAATTAACCAAAGTCTTGCACCAATATGAGGAATACTTATTAAGGAAAAACAGCTGCATCTCAGTAAAGCAAGCTTTCTTGTGTTTTAACTTACTCTATCCCCGCCCCATTTTTATATCCCATCCTTTGGGAGCAAGACTTAGGCTGCAGCTCAAATGCCTGGGAGCCTGAGATGGAGAAGGCTGTGGTTGTCAGAGGAGAGCACATAGGTCCTCAGTAGTGTGGGCATCTTGGGAGCTGTGCTTGTAGCTGGACACAGGGCTCATGTGGGAAGGTGGTGAGAGGAGGCCTGAGAAGGGGCAGGACCTAGATCTTGTGCAACTAGATATACCAGGCCAGGATGTGGGTCTTTTTCTTGAGCTTACTGGGGAGCTATTTCTGACTTTTAAACTGAGAAATCAGAGCAACTCAGTCTAGCACTTCAGAAGTCCCTCTGGCTGCTTTGGGGAGATTCGCATAGGGCAGGGGGTAGATGGGGCTGTAGTGCCGGGAATAAGCTCACCTTCCCCGAGTGAGGGTCACAATTGAAAGCAGAGGCACTGGGACCCTCAGCATTATTGCTTGATCTGGGGCTTATCTCCTCTAGACTTGTCTTGTTATCAAAGCATGAGGGTGGATATCTGAGATACGTCATACCAGGATCCTTTTCTTTTCCAGAGGCTCAGTAGAAACCTGGCTGAAGGGAGGCAGGGGGACCTAGTAGGTCCTCAGATGCTCTCTGACTGGTGCTGTCAGGTGGAGCTGCTCAGAGAGCAGGGCACACCCCTGCCCTTCCTGACCCCAGACCATGACAGGACTGTTCCCTGGCTGAAGGATGTCCCACTGCACAATTCCTGCTGTCTCTCCTGTGAATTCCCAGAAAGCATTGTCCTCCCAAGCACTTTTGTCTTCAGCAGGAACAGGTCAGACTGTGAAGATTATTATTGAAGGCAGACAAGCCTCCTGGTGTGCAGGGTGGCTGCCTAGAACCTCACTTCCCACACTCAGTCTTTGCTTTGGGACTCTCATCAGCTCCGCCCACTCTCCGGGGAGGGTGGGCCTGAGTGGCTGACCCCCACCCCTGGGAATGTGTATTCAGAGGAGGAACCCGGGAAGGGTCAGCTGTGTCCAGCCCTGGTAGGTGACCTCAGGCAGTTGAAGAAGCGATTTGGGAACAGGGATTTTTCTGGTGGCCCTTAAATCCTATCAGTGAGGCAGCCAATTATGATACCTATGTGAGGCTCTAATTATTAAAGTATCCTGAATTGTGATGCCAATAGAAAATTTGTTAAATGGAAATGAATTTTTAATATCATAATTCACCTTTTCCTCTTCATCGGATTCATTTTCTTTCTAGATGTCACTTCATAAGAGTGAATGAAACTTGGAAACATTCCTTGCCCTTTCTGCTTGTGACATATTTAGTTAGATTTCGTCACATCTTGGAATTTTTCAGGACTTGTTAAAAGCGGCACTCTGATTTATTTTAGTGACACGGGTCCCCATCCCCAAGCCTCACCTCCAGGTTGATGAGCATCCAGGACTTGGCAGAGCTGGTAATGTCACCCAAGTGGGGTCCAAGTATCCCCAGACCCGGCCAGTCTTTGGCTACTGATGAGGTCATGTTAGCAGCATAACCCGAATGTCCAAAGGTCTCATGCATCCCCAGCTGCTTGGGCCCTCGGCCCTTCCTGAATGTTTTGGAAGGTCTCCAGGAGTATCTCTTGGGCCCACAGACTAGTTCGTGCCTGCAGCTCCCTGAGCCTGCAGGAGACAGAGCTGCATGGTGTCTGTGGTGGAGGGGAGAAATCACTTCTCACTTCTTCAAATACCTGTCTGCAGGCATACTAGCACTTAGTGAAACAAATCTACATTTTTACTTATAATCCTCCCCTGGCCAAAAAGGTATGGAGACAGTCTCATTTACTCATATCCACGTGGCTGTCTTCAGAATCTCCCCTACTCTCTGACCCCTGCAGCTCTGTCTTCTTGTAAGATGAGTGGTCTGGAGCTACCTCAGTCCCTGGTGTGATAGACTTGTACAGAACCCCACCCCAGCCCATCAAGATGCCTGCAGTGACTGACGCTGCACTGCGAGCCCAGCTCAGAAGTGAGATCCAGTGGGTGGCCTACGAGTACATTCAGATGTTGAAAATCATACACCTAAGTTTCAGTTACAAGTTTAGCACCTGCTGGTCCTGTCACAAGGAGCCCCTCGGCCAGCCATGGGTTCACGTGCCACAAATGTGTGAGTGAGAAGCGCTAGCAGGCATGAAATGTGAGGATGAGTCCCTAGTTTAATCAAATGTATTGAGTCACTACTGAATCTCATTTATTCATTCAACAAATATTTGTGAAGTGCCTACTGTGTGCCAGGTAATGTTACTAAGCGAACAGACGTAGCAGTGAACAAAGCAGTTAAAAATCTCTGCCCTTGTGCAGTTTATATTCTAGAAGAAGGAAAAGATAAAGTACAATATAAAGTATGTTAGATGACAAGAAATGTGAAGGAAGATGCAGCAGGGAAGGGAGAGCAGGCTAGGAGTGAGGATGCTATGGCTGCAGTTGTCGGGATGATGCTGGAGCAAGAACTTTGCAGATATCTGGGCAGGAGCATCCCCGGCAAAGGAACAGTCAGCACAAAGGTCCTGGGGTGGAAATAGACCTGGTGAGTTTGAGAAACAAATGCCCTCAGCTGGAGCTGAGGGAGTCAGGGGAGAGTTGTAGGAGGTGAGGTCAAAGGGAGTTTTATGGGCCATTTTAACATGACTTTGTTTTTTAAAAACCTTTATTTTATTCAAGTATCTTATTCACAGCGAAGTGATTCAGTTATACATATATACGTTCTTTTTCATATTCTTTTCTATTATGGTTTATCACAGGATATTGAATATAGTTCCCTGTGCTATACAGTAGGACCTTGTTGTTTATCCATTCTCTATATAAAAGTTTGTGTCTACTAACCTCAAACTCCCAATCCATCCCTCCCGCACCCACTCCCCCTTGGCAACCACAAGTCTGTTCTCTATATCTGGGAGTCTGTTTCATAGATAAGTTAATCTGTGTTGTATTTTAGATTCCACATATAAGTGATATCATATGGTATTTGTCTTTCTCTTTCTGACTTACTTCATTTAGTATGATAACCTCTAGGTCCATCCATGTTGCTGCAAATGGCATTATTTCATTCTTTTCATGGCTGAGTAGTATTCCATTATATATATATATCTCATCTTCTTTACCCATTCTTCTGTCAATGGACATTTAGGTTGTTTCCATGTCTTGGCTATTGTGAATGGTGCTGCTATGAATCTTTCTGAATTATAGTTTTGTCTGGGTATATGCCCAGGAGTGGAATTGCTGGATCATATGGCAACTCTGTTTTTAGTTTTTTGAGGCACCTCCATACTGTTTTCCATAGTGGCTTCAGCAATTTACATTCCCACCAACAGTGTAGGAGGGTTCCCTTTTCTCCACACCCTCTCCAACGTTTATTATTTGTAGATGTTAAATCATGGCCATTCTGATCAGTGTGAGGTGGCACCTCATTGTAGTTTTGATTTGCATTTCTCTAATAATTAGTGATGTTTAGCATCTTTTCGTGTGCCTGTTGGCCATCTGTATCATAGGACTTTGCTTTGACACTGAGAGGTCATGGAGAGTTTAGAGCATTGAAGTGGCATGACTCTCTTTATCTTTTCAAAAGATCATTCTAGCTGTGGTGTTCAAATTAGACTATAGGAGGGCAAGATCAGAATCAGTGAGAAGATCAGTGCAAAAAATGTAGGCAAGCCACATGGTGGCTTGGACCAGAGTAATGATGATGGTGGAGGTGATAACACATGGTGACATTCTGGACAAATTTTGAAGATGGGGTCAGTAGAACTTAGCTGATGGATTGGAAGCGGACTGTGAGAGAAAAAGCAGAAGGAAGGATAACTGCTAGGCTTTTGCCCTGAGAAACCAGCACACAGCGCTGCCCTTTGCTGAGAAGGAAAAAGTGGGGGAGGAGCAGGTTTGCAGAAGATCGGGGATTAGGTTTTGGACATGCTCAGCTTGCAATGCCTATGAGAAACCAAGTGCAGATATTAAATAGGCATTTAGCCGTGTGAGCTGAGGACACAGGGATGGAGACAGAAAAGGGAATCATCAACATTTTGTTGGTGTACATGGCCAGGAGATTAGAGAGGAATAGAATTCAGATATTGGGGAAATCATGATACTTTAAACATACATCTGTAGCAGTGTTTTCAGCACATAAAGAACTTTACTTAAGATACCCTTTTCAATATGGGAACAACTTTCTTAATTTCTATTCATTTCTTTGTCCAATTGTCTGTTTTGATTCTGAATAAAAGGGAAAATAGTTTTCACTGTTAAAAAAAAGGTGATTAACATAGAATTGCATTGGACAGGAATAAAGACGCAGACGTAGAGAATGGACTTGAAGACACGGGGAGGGGGAAGTGCAAGCTGGGACGAAGTGAGAGAGTGGCATGGACTTATATACACTACCAAATGTAAAATAGATAGCTGGTGGGAAGCAGCTGCATAGCACAGGGAGATCAGCTCGGTGCTTTGTGACCGCCTAGAGGGGTGGGAGGGAGACACAAGAGGGAGGAGATACGGGGATATATGTATACATATAGCTGATTCACTTTGATATAAACAGAAACTAACACACCATTGTAAAGCAGTTATACTCCAATGAAGATGTTAAAAAACAACAACAACATAGAATTGCCTCAAAATCAGATTCAAACTGTGATCCCCACTTGAGGTGTTTCAGGGAGGAGAACAGCCCAGGAAAAATGGCATCGTATGAGACGGTGCTTCTGTGCAGTCATGAAAGAGGGCTAAAACTACCAGGGTTCTGGAAATAGACTTTTTTTTTTTTTTAAACAGTGAACAGTTGAGAAAAAGCTTTTAACATTTTAAATGTCCTTTAACCATGTATATTTATTTCTGTGAACTGATTTACATATAATTAGAATACCTACAGGTTCTAAGGGGAAAATACATCCTTATTCTGAGCTATAGAAATACAATGTTGGAGGCTTTTCAGAGAATAGGGAACAATAAAATAGGAGAAAAATATCAGAGTTCAATTTCTTTTATAATTCACCAATATTTTCAAGGTTTCCAAATAGATTTTTTAAAACTAGCTATAGGGAGGTAGTTCTAGATTTTCCATCAATTTTCTAATTAAAACAGGAATTGAAAAAAAAAAAAGGACTTTGTTCACTGAATTGATTCTTTACGTTGAAGATGCTAACATGAATTCCATTATAGTATAATATCTGAGCAGCTTGGCTGGTTCACTTGCAGATGAGATGCTGCTGCATCTTACAAGCTATTTCTTTAGTGATTACCTTTTTTTTTTTTTTTTTTTTTGTAATTGGCACAAGAGATACGATATGTAGGACACTCCCATGCCCGACTTTCCTATTGGGGACTTCGGCCGGTATAAGCCAGTGAGGTCAGGGTCTAGAGAAAATACCACACCTGAGCGGCCATGGTCCCGAGTGGCCAGGTGTGTGGTGCCTTTGGATTCTGTCTCAGCCCAGCTCTGCAGGTTTCCTTTAGAGTTGCCTCCCTGGGCATAGGGAGCAAAGGGCTGTGCAGAGGCATGGCTGCGCTCACTTGCTCTGCATTTCTTTGCTGGCTGGGTGTTTTCAGATTTGAATACAGAGGAGGAGGAAGAGACTCTTGCAGCCCCCTCTTCTGTGTGCCCCAGGTCAGCCAGATGTTCTGGGGTCCACTACATCTAACTCCTGACTTTGCTTCCAGAAGAGGCTTTCTGGGCTGTAAGTCCCAGTTCTTTTTCACTCACAGAAGTGAGGCTGCTTTCCCAGTCCAGCTTGCACACCAGAACAATCCTGGACCCCATGGTGACAGATCAAGTTGGGATGGAGGCGCTGAGAAAGCCATTCTCAGGGGCTTAAGCCCTGTGGCAAAGGCATTTGTTCTTTCTCAGTGCCCAGGTGCTCCCTGTTCCTCAGACCTTGCTGTCAGGTACTGGGCTATGTCTAGTTCTGGCCAGTGAGCTGTGAATGAAAGCAATGAGTGACACTTCCAGGCCCAGGAATTTAAAAGTGGGCGAATGTCATCAAGGAAATTAAGACAATACGTAATGAGACACTACTACGTATCTATTAGAATGGCCAAAATTTGGGACACTGACAGCGCCAAATGCTGAGTTCTCATTCCTTGCTGGTGGGAATGCAAAATGCTTTAGCCACTTTGGAAGACAGTTAGGTAGTTTCTTACAAAACTAAACATACACATACCATACTATCCAGCAGTCACGCTCCTTGGTATTTACCCAAAGGATTTGAAAACTTATGTCTACACAAAAATCTGCACACATGTGTTTACAGAAACTTTATCCATAATTGCGAAAAGTTGGAAGCAACCAAGATGTCCTTCTGTGGGTGAATGGATAACTATGGTACATCCAGACAATGCAATATTAATCAGTGCTAAAAAGAAATGAGGTATCAAGCCATGAAAAGACATAGAGGAGCTTTAAATGCATATTACTAAAATCTGAAAAGGGTACCTATTGTATGGTCTCAACTATATGACGTTCTGGAAGAGGCAACACTATGGAGAAAGAAAAATATCAGTGTTTGCCAGTGATTGGGGAGGAGAGATGAATAGGGAGGGTACATAGGATTTTTAGGGCAGTGAAAATACTATGTATGACACTATAACGATGGATACACGTCATTATGCAATGGTCCAAACCCATAGAATATCCAACATCAAGAGTGAACCAGAATGTTAACTATGGACTTTGAGTGATTATGATGTGTCAATGTAGGTTCATCAATTGTAACTAAGGTACCACTCTGGTGGGAGATGTTGATAATGGGGGAGGCTCTGCATGTGTGTGGGTAGGGAATATATAGGAAGTCACTGTACCTTCCCCTCAATTTTGCTGTGAACCTAAAATTGCTTTAAAAAAATAAAATCTTAACATGACAGAAAGGAAGGAAAGAGAGAAGGAAAGAAGGAAGGAAGGGAGGAAGAGAGGAAAGGAGGGAAGTGGGTGGAGTTCTTTATTCCCTCCTCTCTTCCTGCAGTAACAAGATGGAAGAGGACAGGATTGATTCCTGAGTCATTCTGAAATGAGGCCTGACCAAACCTCACTGGAAATCTGATGAGAATGAGAAATATATGTTTGTTGGGTTAAGCCATTTAAGGGTTTAAGTGTTACTGCATCATAGCAGAGCCTACGCTAACTCATACAACTCTTTTCTCATAGCCACTCTCATACTTCATGGAGTCTTCATCACTGGTGTGTTTGGGCCCAGGAGGACATATGTTTCAGAGAAGGAGCTTCAAACTGCTTTGTTTGGGACCATGACTTCCCTGCATGTTGATGACAGATTTCCCAAGTGATGGTAACCAGATGGGTGCTGGAGTCAACCTCTTAGCTCTGGCCAGGTGGGTGCACAGGTATGCCGATGTCATTCACTTTTCATAATTTGCATGAAGTTAAAGTGATCTCAATCCTAATCAAGGAGACATCTTCAGTAGAAAGAACAACATCTCATGTAAAATTCCGTGTATTGGATCATCTTTCCTCTACCTTTGAAATGATTCATGACTCTCTAAGCTAATAAAACACCTTGCTGAAATAAAAACGATTTGTCCAAGCAAATAAAAACCCTGACAGAGTTACTATATGGCATTTCCTAGGGAGCTATAACTGTGAGAGCTAGTTCACTGAGAACTAAGTAGAAACCCCAAATACTGACAAAGCTGCAGGGGAGAAATGAATCACCATGAGGGGGAGTCTGTGCCAAGAAGCACTCCGAGGTCATAAAATATATGGACTCTCAGTGCAAGAGGACTTCAGCGGGCAGCCAGGCTGGCTTCTTGCCTCGGCCATGCCAAAGCTATCATTCACCTGGCTTCACATGTTTACAGAGCTTCCCTTCTGCACCCACCTCGTGCCAGGCTCTGTGGGGGAGGAAGGAGCAGTGCAGGCAGTGTCTCTCTTAACAAGAGGCCGGGAGATCTACTGGGGAGGTGAGATTTATTTTAGGATATGATGAACCACCAAAGAGTTAATGTGTTCAGGAAAGCAGATACACAGTAATGGAGTTTGAAAAAATTAAAAGGGAAGAGCTGCACTGGATCTTGTCTTCAGATCAGGGTCCCCTACCTCCAGTGTCTTCATTGTTGGTATCATCTTCTTAGAATGGAATGGAGGCCCTTGATGGGGACCCCTACAGCATCCTCAACAGGTGGTCATTTGATCTATGTTCAAATATTTCCAGTGTCTGGAAACTTATTACCTGTCAAAGAAGGTCTGTTGGACAGTTCTTTATATTGAGTTGAAACCTGCTTTCATCTAGCTTCTACTTGCAGATATAAGACCTGCCCTCAGAGTTAATATAGGGCAAATCTACTCTATCTCCCACACAACAGCCCTGTAGATATTTGCTTACAGCAGCCAGGCCATACCTCCTGACATATACACATGGCTCCACACCTTCTTTCTGGGTTGAGCATCCCAGCTTGATTCAGAAGCACAACGTGGCTTTCAGACCCCTCACCTCCTAGGTGGCCTCCCTGGTTTGCTTCAGTTGTCAAAGGCCCTGATGAAAGCCTGGCTGTCTATGTTTGCCCTGGCTGCTGTGCTGCCTCAAGGTGTGACTCTCTCAAGTTACCCCCTAATAATCATATCCTTCCCCCCAGCCTTGGCAACCTCTTCTATCACTGTGTTTTGGTCACTTTGAGAATGCTGTATCAGTGGAATAGCACACTATGTAAGTCTTTGAGACTGGCTTTTTCCACTCTACGTAATGCCCACGGGTATCTTCTGCTTACACGTACTCATGATCCTAAATCATTACATTTTATATCTCTTATTTTGGACGATGTGACAAGGCCTCTGCAACGCATACAGTGACTCATGCCACCATGGCCAGTACATGGAGCATTGGTAGCATGAGCTGGGTGATCCCAGGGAGGCTCTCCTGGTGCAGCGCATCTTTGCGGAGTTCCCCGGGGCTCTGGAACTATGAAGGGATGGATTCGAGTTTTTGCCTTCCTCTTCTAACTATCTCTGTGCTTTAAGACACCAATATTTTTCACTGCCTAAAGGTTTTAGCATTTTCAAATGGTGGGCATAAAAATCAAGGGTAATGCAACTTGTCAACCTATAGGTTTTTTTCAGAGATATATTCTAGCAGGGATGATGGTTCTCATATTGCTAGCTCCCTCCATGGTATATGCCTTCAAAGGGTGTGTGTACTCTATGACTGTCTGATCTGGAGAAAAGTTGTACAAATTCAGATTCCAATCTGACTTTGTTAAACTCGAAAGTGATTAGCCACAGAGTGAAAATATCCACAGTGATTTGGCAAATAGTAATATTGCTGCTGAGTAAGTCAACTGTAAATGAAAAAGTAAAGTGTGTAAAAATTGAGGTTTAGATGGAAAAGAGAGCTGCTCATGTTTTAGGAATGAAAATGATTATTTAGTGAGCTTATATATGTACAGCATTGCACTAAACAAGGAATTTGGGTTTTTTCTTCCACCTTTGAGAAATCTGAGAGGTTTAATGGAATGAAAAATTTCTAATGCAGTCCTCAAAGAGTAAAAATTTATTGGATGTAGATTAGCTAATTTGTTTCAGAGGTCAAGCAAAGTAAAACTCAAGAATTTTGTGAATGTAATTAAACATGCATATATATGTGGTTGGATTCTGGTAATACAATTATTTTTTAAATTCAACAAACATTGTCAGGTGCCTACTTTGTGCAAATGTCTCTTGATAGGTATCCGACAAATATTTGTTGAATAAATGATGAATGAATGAATGAATGAACAAGGACAATTTAATAAGGGTGTGACCAGATACCTTGGATCCTTAAATGAGCAAATAATGCAAACTTCAGGACAACACAAAAATCCATAAAGAATCTATCTGAATCCCTTTACTTAATTACAAAGTTATTTTTATGAACTAGAGCTTTGTATTTTGTTTAAACCAACTCTAGGAACTGATTAGTAAATGTTATAGATTAGGTATCATGCATCCACCGGAAACCACTTCCCATATTTTCTCGCCATAGAAAATAACGATACAGTGTCCTTCATTAGTACTCCCAGGTTAGGCTGTAATATAGTAGTTCGCATGCTAATGCTAATGGTAACACTAACACTAAGCAACTCCCTTTTTGAGCCCTTGTTAAACCCCAGGCTCTGTGCTAAGTGTGTCACAAGCATGGTGCTGATTAATTTTCACCACCTTGTGAATCTGTAACCAGTGTCTTTACAGATGAGTTAACTGAGGCTCAGAGCCCTTCAACCATGCTCCCAAGGTCACAGTGACGAGAGCTGTAAAATCAGGGTTTGAAGCCAGGTAATTGTCTCCAAAGTGGGAGCTCATAATCTCTTCTACTCTTTTCATACTCTTGTCTCTTTCTATTCCTAAAGCCAGTGTGGATGGCATTTGAAATGGGCCTCACCGAACTTACCATAGCTCCTTATTGCTTTTTGCCTTCGGTTATTTCCTAACTCAGACTCCTTCCTTGATTCACCTAAATTAGTAAGTCTGATTATGCATAAAAGAAAATTAAGGCCTGGAGCAAATATGTAGACAACCTACAGAGGGGCATGGTGGGCCTCAGGAACCAAGTGGTCACATTGACACCTTACACATTGACACAGCCTGGGGAAACGGGACAGGGTAGGGACCTTGTGAATTCTGAGCATGTGTACCGAGAGGACCTGAGCTGTTTATAGATACATGGCTTCATGATGAGTATAAGTACCATGGCCTTGACCACATGGGTATGGCCTCCCCACAGCCCCATAGGATGCAGAAGACAAGTGAGCAGCAGGGCAGCAGTTTCGGCCAGCCTCTGCCCTTGGCACCCACTGGTGGAGGAGTGATGTCTTTCCAACTTCAGCTTAGGTATCACTACGTATGGGAGGATTTCCCTGATTCCCACAGGCTGGATGCTTCCAAGGTGCCTGTACCTCCCCTACTCTGTTGACACTGCATTTATTATAAAATTTTTTTGAAGTACAGTTGATTTACAGTGTGTTAATTTTTGCTGTATAGCAAAGTGATTCCGTTATATATATATTCCTTTTCATATTATTTTCCATTATGGTTTATTACAGGATATCAAATATACTTCCCTGTGCTATACAGTAGGACCTTGTTGCTTATCCGTCTTATAAATAATAATTTGCATCTGCTAATCCCAAACTCCCAATCCTTCCATCCCCATCCCCATCCCCCTCCCTCTTGGCAACTAGGAGTCTGTTCTCTATATCTGTGAGTCTGTTTCTGTTTCATAGTACATTCATTTGTGTCATATTTTAGATTCCACATATATGTGATATCAGAGGATATTTGTCTCTTTCTGACTTACTTTGCTTAGTATGATAATCTCTAGGTCCATCCATGTTGCTGCAAATGGCATTATTTCATTCTTTTTTATGGCTGAGTAATATTTCGTTACACACACACACACACACACACACAAACACACACCACATCTTCTTTATTTATTCATCTGTTGATGGACATTTAGGTTGTTTTCATGTCTTGGCATTGTAAAGAGTGCTGCTATGAACATAAGTGTGCATGTATTTTTTGAATTATTGTTTTGTCTGAGTACATGTACAGGAGTGGGATTACTGGATCATATGGCAACTCTACGTTTAGTTTTTTGAGAAACCTCCATACTGTTTTCCATAGTGGCTGCACCAATTTACATTCCCATCAACAGTGTAGTTCCCTTTTCTCCATACTGTCTCCAACATTTGTTATTTATAGAATTTTTAAAATGATTTTCTTACCTTAAATTCTTTAATTAAATTATTTACATGTGAATGCATTATTACACTTGTGAAAAAATTTAAATTCAGGTAACACTAAATTTTTTGACCATCATTCCCAGCCCTGGTTCCTTTCCCACCTTCCCAGAGGTAACCACTGTTACCAGTTTTGTGTACATTCTCCCAGACCATTTTCTGTGCATTTAATGCATATGTATGTAACCATAGGAAACAATTTACTGTTTGAGGCCGTTGATTTGTTGTTGGTTATTTCATTTACACCAATACTAGGGTACATTATCGATCATTCTTCAAATTGCCTTTCTCACTAAACAATCAGTCTTGGAGTGCTTTCTGTATTGATACTTATAGAACTACTTCATTCATTTTGGCTGTTGCATGGTATTCTGTGTTGTGACTATACCATGGTTTATTTAGCCCGTGTTTTATTAATTGACATTTAGGCTGTTTCCACTTTTTCTCTCTTACAAAAGACATGATCATAGATGCTTCCTTATGTAGCTGTGTGAGTGTATCTCTAGATTCAGAGAAATGGCATCACTGGATCTTAAGATCACCTACATTTTCTATGTGTGAGTGAGAGGAAAAGCTCTTTTGAAGATCCTGGGGGAGAAAGAGCTTAGTTCTTAAAAGTCCGAAAAATGATTTTCCCCCCTAGTTTGTTCTTGACGTCTAGTATTATCCTGAGGTTTCCAGCTAGGGGGGATGGGTACAACTGAACAAGTAAACAGACATATCAGGATTGAGAGGAAAGATAACAATCAGGTTTGGCTGAGTTCAAGATGCTGTGTTCTCACTCCCTCTCTTTTTTTTTTTTTAACATCTTTATTGGAGTATAATTGCTTTACAATGTTGTGTTAGTTTCTGCTGTATAACAAAGTGAAACAGCTATATACATAAGTAGATCCCCATATCCCCTCTCTCTTGCATCTCCCTCCCACCCTTCCTATCCCACTCCTCTAGGTGGTCACAAAGCACCAAGCTGATCTCCCTGTGCTATGCGGCTGCTTCCCACTAGCTATCTATTTTATATTTGGTAGTATATATAAGTCCATGCCACTCTCTCACTTCGTCTCAGCTTACCCTTCCCCCTCCCTGTGTCCTCAAGTCCATTTTCTACGTCTGTGTCTTATTCCTGTCCTGCCCCTAGGTTCTTCAGAATATATTTTTTTAGATTCCATACATATGTGTTAGCATACAGTATTTGTTTTTCTCTTTCTGACTTACTTCATTCTGTATGGCAGACTCTAGGTCCATCCACCTCACTACAAATAACTCAATTTCCTTTCTTTTTATGGCTGAATAATATTCCGTTGTATATATATGCCACATCTTCTTTACCCATCCATCTGTTGATGGACACTTAGGTTGCTTCCATGTCCTGGCTATTGCAAATAATGCTGCAATGAACATTGTTGTACAAGACACTTTTTGAATTACGGTTTTCTCAGGTTATATGCCCAATAGTGGGATTGCTGGGTCATATGGTAGTTCTATTTTTAGTTTTTTAAAGAACCTCCATACTGTTCTCCATAGCGGCTGTATCAATTTACGTTCGCACCAACAGTGCAAGAGGGTTCCCTTTCTCCACACCCTCTCCAGCATGTATTGTTTGTAGATTTTTTGATGATGGCCAGCTGACTGGTGTGAGGTGCTACCTCACTGTAGTTTTGATATACATTTCTCTAATGATTAGTGATGCTGAGCATCCTTTCATGTGTTTGTTGGCAACCTGTGTACCTTCTTTGGAGAAATGTCTATTTAGGCCTTCTGCCCATTTTTGGATTGGGTTGTTTGTTTTTTTTGATATTGAGCTGCATGAGCTGCTTGTATATCTTGGAGATTAATCCTTCATCAGTTACCTTGTTTGCAAATATTTTCTCCCATTCTGAGGGTTGTCTTTTTGTCTTGTTTACGGTTTCCTTTGCTGTGCAAAAGTTTTTGAGATTCATTAGGTCCCATTTGTTTATTTTTTATCTTATTTACATTTCTCTAGGAGGTGGGTCAAAAAGGATCTTGCTGTGATTTATGTCATAGAGTGTTCTGCCTGTGTTTCCTCGAAGAGTTTGATAGTGTCTGTCTTTACATTTAGGTCTTTAATCCATTTTGAGTTTATTTTCAAGTATGGTGTTAGGGAGTGTTCTAGCTTCATCCTTTTACATGTAGCTGTCCAGTTTTCCCAGCACCACTTCTTGAAGAGGCTGTCTTTTCTCCCTTGTATACTCTTGCTTCCTTTATCAAAGATAAAATGACCATATGTGCGTGGGTTTATCTCTGGGCTTTCTATCCTGTTCCATTGATCTATATTTCTTTTTTGTGCCAGTAGCATACTGTCTTGATTACTGTAGCTTTGTAGTAGAGTCTGAAGTCAGGGAGTCTGATTCCTCCAGCTCCGTTTTTCTTTCTCAAGATTGCTTTGGCTATTCGGGGTCTTTTGTGTTTCCAAACAAATTGTGAAATTTTTTGTTCTAATTCTGTGAAAAATGCCATTGGTAGTTTGAGAGAGATTGCTCTGAATCTGTAGATTGCTTAGGATAGTATAGTCATTTTCACAATGTTGATTCTTCCAATCCAAGAACATGGTATACCTCTCCATCTGTTGGTATCATCTTTAATTTCTTTCATCAGTGTCTTACAGTTTTCTGCATGCACGTCTTTTGTCTCCTTAGGTGGGTTTATTCCTAGGTATTTTATTCTTTTTTTGCAATGGTAAATGGGAGTATTTCCTTAATTTCTCTTTCAGATTTTTCATCATTAGTGTATAGGAATGCAAGAGATTCCTGTGCATTAATTTTGTATCCTGCTACTTTACCAAATTCATTGATTAGGTCTAGTAGTTTTCTGGTAGCATCTTTAGGATTCTTTGTATAGTATCACGTCATCTGCAAACAGTTACAGTTTTACTTCTTCTTTTCCGATTTGGATTCCTTTTATATCTTTCTTCTCTGATTGCTGTGGCTAAAAATTCCATAACTATGTTGAATAACAGTGGCTAGAGTGGGCAACATTGTCTTGTTACTCTCAGAGGAAATGGTTTCAGTTTTTTACCACTGAGAACGATGTTGGCTGTGGGTTTGTCCTATAGGGCCTTTATTATGTTGAGGAGGTTCTCTCTATGCCCACTTTCTGCAGAGATTTTTTTGTTTTTTTTTAACATCTTTATTGGAGTATAATTGCTTTACGATGGTGTGTTCGTTTCTGCTTTATAACGAAGTGAATCAGCTGTACATATACATATGTTCCATATCTCTTTCTTCTTGTGTCTCCCTCCCTCCCACCCTCCCTATCCCACCCCTCTAGGTGGTCACAAGCACTAAGCTGATCGCCCTGTGCTATGTGGCTGCTTCCCACTAGCTATCTATTCTACATTTCGTAGTGTATAAATGTCCATGCCACTCCCTCACTGTGTCACAGCTTACCCTTCCCCCTCCCCATATCCTCAAGTCCATCTCTAGTAAGTCTGTGTCTTTTTTCCCATCTTACCCCTAGGTTCTTCATGACCTTTTCTTTTTCTTCTTAGATTCCATATATATGTGTTAGCATACGGTATTTGTTTTTCTCTTTCTGACTTACTTCACTCTGTATGACAGACTCTAGGTCCATCCACCTCACTACAAATAACTCAATTTCATTTCTTTTTATGGCTGAGTAATATTCCATTGTAGATATGTGCCACAACTTCTTTATCCATTCATCTGTCGATGGACACTTAGGTTGCTTCCTTGTCCTGGCTATTGTTTTTATCATAAATCATTGTTGAATTTTGTCAAAAGCTTTTTCTGCATCTATTGAGATGATCATACGGTTTTTATCCTTCAATTTGTTAATATGGTGTATCATGTTGATTGATTTGCGTATATTGAAGAATCCTTGCATTCCTGGGATAAACCCCACTTGATCATGGTGTATGATCCTCTTAATGTGCTGTTGGATTCTGTTTGCTAGTATTTTGTTGAAGATTTTTGCATCTATGTCCATCAGTGATATTGGCCTGTAGTTTTCTTTTTTTGTGACATCTTTGCCTGGTTTTGGTATCATGGTGATGCTGGCTTCGTAGAATGAGTTTGGGAGTGTTCCTCGCTCTGCTATATTTTGGAAGAGTTTGAGAAGGATAGAAGTTAGTTCTTCTCTAAATGTTTGATAGAATTTGCCTGTGAAGCCATCTGGTCCTGGGCTTTTGTTTGTTGGAAGAGTTTTAATCACAGTTGCAGTTTCAGCGCTTGTGATTTCTCTGTTTATATTTTCTATTTCTTCCTGCTTCAGTCTTGGAAGGTTGTGCTTTTCTAATAATTTGTCCATTTCTTCCAGGTTGTCCATTTTATTGGCCTATAGTTGCTTGTAGTAATCTCTCATGATCCTTTGTATTTCTGCAGTGTCAGTTGTTACTTCTCCTTTTTCATTTCAAATTCTATTGATTTGAGTCTTCTCCCTTTTTTTCTTGATGAGTCTGACTAGTGGTTTTTCAATTTTCTTTATCTTCTCCAAGAACCAGATTTTAGTTTTATTGATCTTTGCTATTTCTTCCTTCATTTCTTTTTCATTTATTTCTGTTCTGATCTTTATGATTTCTTTCCTTCTGTTAACTTTAGGGTGTTTTTGTTCTTCTTTCTCTAATTTCTTTAGGTGTAAGGTTAGGTTTTTTATTTGAGATGTTTCTTGTTTCTTGAGGTAGGATTGTATTGCTATAAACTTCCCTCTTAGAATTGCTTTTGCTGCATCCCATAGGCTTTGGGCCATCGTGTTTTCATTGTCATTTGTGTCTAGGTATTTTTTGATTTCCTCTTTGATTTCTTCAGTGATCTCTTGGTTATTTGGTAGTGTATTGTTTAGCCTCTATGTGTTTGTATATTTTACAGTTTTTTCCCTGTAATTGATATATAGTCTCATAGTGTTGTGGTTGGAATAGATACTTGATATGATTTCAATTTTCTTAAATTTTCCAAAGCTTGATTTGTGACCCAGGGTATGGTCTATCCTGGAGAAATTTCCATGAGCACTTGAGAAGAAAGTGTATTCTGTTGTTTTTGGATGGAATGTCCTATAAGTATCAGTTAAGTCCATCTTGTTTAATGTGTTATTTAAAGCTTGTGTTTCCTTATTTATTTTCATTTTGGATGGTCTGTCCATTGGTGAAAGTGGGGTGTTAAAGTCCCCTACTATTATTGTGTTACCATCGATTTTCCCCTTTATGGCTGTTAGCATTTGCCTTATATATTGAGGTGCTCCTATGTTGGGTGCATAAATATTTACAATTGTTATATCTTCCTCTTGGATTGATCCCTTGGTCATTATGTAGTGTCCTTCTTTGTCTCTTCTAATAGTCTTTATTTAATTTTATTTGTTTATTTATTTATTTTCTGTGGTATGCGGGCCTCTCACCGCTGCGGCCTCTCCCGTCATGGAGCACAGGCTCCGGATGCGCAGGCTCAGTGGCCACGGCTCATGGGCCCAGCCGCTCCGCGGCATGTGGGATCCTCCCGGCATGGGGCATGAACCCGTGTCCCCTGCATCGGCAGGCAGACTCTCAACCACTACGCCACCAGGGAAGCCCTAATAGTCTTTATTTTAAAGTCTATTTTATCTGATATGAGAATTGCTACCCCAGGTTTCTTTTGATTTCCATTTGCGTGGAATATCTTTTTCCAACCCCTCACTTTCAGTCTGTATGTGTCCTTAAGTCTGAAGTGGGCCTCTTGTAGACAGCATATATATGGGTCTTGTTTTTGTATCCATTCAGCCAATCTATGTCTTTTGTTTGGAGCAGTTAATCCATTTACTTTCAAGGTAATTATCAATATATATGTTCCTATTACCATTTTCTTAATTGTTTTGGGTTTTTTTTTATCTTTATTGTAGTATAATTGTTTTTCAATGGTGTGTTAGTTTCTGCTTTATAGCAAAGTGACTCAGTTATACATATGTTCCCATACCTCTTCCCTCTTGCATCTCCCTCCCTCCCACCCTCCCTATCCCACCCCGGTAGGTGGTCACAAAGCACCGAGCTAATCTCCTTGTGCTATGCGGCTGCTTCCCACTAGCTCTCTACCTTGCGTTTGGTAATGTATATATATGTCCATGCCTCTCTCTCACTTTGTCACAGCTTACCCTTCCCCCTCCCCATATCCTCAAGTCCATTCTCTAGTAGGTCTGTGTCTTTTTTCCTGTCTTACCCCTAGGTTCTTTATGACATTTTTTTCTTAAATTCCATATATATATGTTAGCGTACGGTTTTGTCTTTCTCTTTTTGACTTACTTCACTCTGTATCACAGACTCTAGGTCCATCCACCTCATTACAAATAACTCAATTTCGTTTCTTTTTATGGCTGAGTAATATTCCATTTTATATATGTGCCACATCTTCTTTATCCATTCATCCGATGATGGACACTTAAGTTGTTTCCATCTCCAGGCTATTGTAAATAGAGCTGCAATGAACATTTTGGTACATGACTCTTTTTGAATTATGGTTTTCTCAGGGTATATGCCCAGTAGTGGGATTGCTGGGTCATATGGTAGTTCTATTTGTAGTTTTTTAAGGAACCTCCATACTGTTCTCCATAGTGGCTGTACCAATTCACATTCCCACCAGCAGTGCAAGAGTGTTCCCTTTTCTCCACAGCCTCTCCAGCATTTATTGTTTGTAGATTTTTTGATGATGGCCATTCTGACTGGTGTGAGATGATATCTCATTGTAGTTTTGATTTGCATTTCTGTAATGATTAATGATGTTGAGCATTCTTTCATGTGTTTGTTGGCAGTCTGTATATCTTCTTTGGAGAAATGTCTATTTAGGTCTTCTGCCCATTTTTGGATGGGGTTGTCTGTTTTTTTGATATTGAGCTGCATGAGCTACTTGTATATTTTGGAGATTAATCCTTTGTCCATTGCTTCATTTGAAAATATTTTCTCCCATTCTGAGGGCTGTCTTTTCATCTTGTTTATGGTTTCCTTTGCTGTGCAAAAGCTTTTAAGTTTCATTACCTCCCATTTGTTTATTTTTGTTTTTATTTCCATTCCTCTAGTAGGTGGGTCAAAAAGGATCTTGCCAGCTTCCGTGGTGGTGCAGTGGTTGTTCCCTTGGCTATGGGAACAGAGTTTAGGTGGGGGTGCAACTTCAGCCTGGGTGGGGTTTAGGGTGGGACAGGACCTAGGCAGGTGGGGGGCTGACATTCAGGTATGGGGCAGGGCCTCTGCTTAGGACCTGCGTGGAAGGAGAGAGGCAGCAGGTCCAAAGGAGGGCCTCTGGAGTGTGGAGTTCTGGAGTTTGGAGGTAAGGTCCTGGGTGAGGGTGTGTGGGTGGGGTTTAGGCCCAGTGCATTGGAGGGGGTCTCCAAGTGTAGATGTAGGGCCCTGGGTGGGGGTGTAGGAGTGGGCCTTGAGTTCTGCGTGGCAGGAGGGAGGCTCTGAGGGCAGAGGATTAGGCCCAGGAGCCCAACAGGTTCCCCGGTGCCTAAGTGGACAGGGAAAGCACTGGCCACGTTCCCTTCCATTCCTCTGTGCTCCACCCCCACTGTCTCCCCCAAGGTCTCCCCTGTCCCCACTGGACCCCTAACCATGGGTGTGTCCTGCTGGATGTAGGAACTCCTCCCCTCCCCCAGCTATCTCTCAGGTGTGCAGGTCCTGGAGGTCCAGCCTTTACTTATGCTTCCCCTTCTCCCGCTCCCATTCCCTCAGAACCCATGCAGCTGGAGGGAGCCTTGGTGGGCAGAGGATCAGGCCTGAGATCTCAGCAGGGTCCTGGGAGCCCAAGTGGGCAGGGGAACCGTGGCCATGCATTCTTTTGATCCTCTGCCCTCCCAGTCGTTCCGTAACTTCCCTGTTTGGGCATGGGATCCCTTCCCATCCCCCAGCTGCCCCTCAGGGACACCATTCCTGTCCCACCTCCACTTTTCCTCCCCTTTCACTCCCCCCACATCCCACATCCTTCCTGGTCACTGGAGGATCCTCCCATCCCCTTAGGTGTCCATGGTCCCCCACTGGTGCCTTGTAGGTGCCCTAGTTGTGTGGAGATGCGAATTCCACATCCTCCTAGTCCTCCGTCTTGACTCCACCCTATAGAATTTTTAAAGATGTCTCTTTTGACCAGTGTGAGGTGGTACATCATTGTAGTTTTGATTTGCATTTCTCTAATAATTAGTGGTGATAAACATCTTTACATGTGCCTCTTGGCCATCTGTATTTCTTCTTCAGAGAAATGTCTATTTATGTCTTCTGGCCATTTTTGGATTGGGTTGTTTGTTTTCTTGTTACTGAGTTGTATGAGCTTTTTGTATATTTTGGAAATTAAGCTCTTGTTGGTTGCATCATTTGCAAATATTTTCTCCCAATCTGTAGGTTGTCTTTTCGTTTTGTGTATGGTTTGCTTTGCTGCGCAAAAGCTTATAAGTGTGATTAGGTCCATTTTTTTATTTTTGTTTTTATTTCTATTGCCTTGGGAGACTAACCTAAGAAAACATTAGTACAATTTATGTCAGAGAATATTTTGCCTCTGTTCCCCTCTAGGAGTTTTTTGCTGTCATGTTTTATATTTAAGTCTTTAAGCCATTTTGAGTTTATTTTAGTATATGGTGTGAGAGTATGTTCTAACTTCATTGCTTTGCATGCATCTGTCCAACTTCCCCAACACCACTTGCTGAAGAGACAGTCTTTTCCCCATTGTATATTCTTGCCTTCTTTGTCAAAGATTAATTGACCATTGGTGTATGGGTTTGTTTCTGGGCTCTCTATTCTGTTCCATTGATCCATATGGCTGTTTTTGTGCCAATATCAGGCTGTTTTGATTACTGTAGCTTTGTAGTATTGTCTGAAGCCTGGGAGGGTTATGCCTCCTGCTTTGTTCTTTTTCTTCAGGATTGCTTTGGCAATTCTGGGTCTTTTATGGTTCCATATAAATTTTAGATTATTTGTTCTAGTTCTGTGAAAAATTTCACAGGTAATTTGATAGAGATTACATTAAATCTGTAGATTGGTTTGGGTAGTATGGCCATTTTAACAATATTAATACTTCCTGTAATTGGTTTTTAAAGTGATTTATTTGACTGTGAGCCCTAGGAGGGCAAGGAGAAGGTCTACTTGTTCACTCCTTTTTCCCAGGCTGGACAGAGGGCCTAGAACACAGTGGCTGCTTAGTAAATAGTTATGAAATAATTTGTAATGCTTTCCCAAGCAAGGGAAGAAAGAAATGATCTGGAGACATTACATGAAAGGAATGAATGAAGCCTAGGGGTTTTCTCACTGTCTGAATTTGATCATGCTGGGTGTGCAGGACTCCTGACTTTATTCCCTCAGACCCTAACTCTTTTTGTTGATTTATGGTTTTTTTCCCCTTTTTCTCTGTTTCTTGCTGACCTCTTGCTCCCTCATTTACTTTCCTCCTTTTATCTTTTCTCTGTTACTTTGGTTTGGTTTTGAATGTCTATTTCTCTGAAATTCTTTTTCTGGAGGAACAGATACATATGGATAGCTTAAAAAGTTGATAAGGGAAGAAGACATTGTTCTTAATAATGTAGGGACAACTATTTTAAGAATAAAAATAAAATGTATAACTTTTACACCAGGAGAAGAAAATTCCATCTATTCAACAGAATATAGGGAAAAAAGGAAAGGATAAAAAAGGAGGCATGGAAAATTTGGAACATAAAAAAGGGCAGAAATAAATATTGATATAAGAGGAATTCAACAAATGTAAATAGTTAAAAGGCTTCAAAATATAAAGAATCTCTAATTGAATTAAAAATATAAAATCAAGCGATATATTGCCTACAAGATACATATTAAAAACAAAAACGTACAGAAAAGATAGACAGGAAAAGATTTATCAAAAATAAGTCAAGATAGAAATTGCAATATGAAAGAAATATTAATTTAAGGCATGAAATATTAAAAGAAGAAACTGAAGATGTTATATATTAGTGAAACAAATAGTACATCAAGAAATATAGTAATCATGAACATGTATGCCCCTGACAATATGACATCAAAATGAGTAAAGCAACAACTGATAGATCTAGGATAGAAATAATAAATAAAAAATCATAGTTGACAATTTTAATATACCCTCTCAAAAACTAGTAGTTGAAGCATATGAAAATAAGCAAAGATATAGAAGACTATACTGATGTAATCTGTCCCTATCTTTCCCGAAGAAACAAAATATTTTCTTTTCATATACCCACGGATGTGCTAGGCCACAAAAGAAACTTTAGTAAATTTAAGAGTCAGCGTCATATATACAACACAGTGTTCCTGACCATGATGCAATTAAATTAAAAATCCTTTGTCTAGAAATTTTAAAAATACTACCATATATCATTTGGCTATAAAAGAAATCAAAGCTAAACTATTAAATACTTACAGAGGAACAGCAATGAAAGTACCACAGGCCAAATTTTGTGGATCATATTCAAAGTAGTACTCAGAGGTAAATTTATAGCTTTAAATATGGCAGAAATTAAGAAGAATGCAAAGAAGAGAGTTAAGCTTTCCACTTACAAAGTTCAAAGAGACAAATAGAGTAAACCCAAATAAACAAGAAGGAAGGGCATAAATAAGAACATGGACAGAAATCAGTAAATGTGGATAACAAAAACAAATAGGAACTTAACAGAACTGAACATGTTCTTTAAAAAGACTAACAAAATAGATGAGCCTCTGGCAAGACTCATGGGAGAGGGGAAGACGAGAGGAAATGTGAATAAATAAAATATGAGTGAGAGAATATAAGTATAACTATCCACTAATAAAGTGGATACTTAGGTGAACTAGATGAAGTTCTGAAAAAAACATAAAAATGCTAAAAGTGGCCCAAGATTGTAAAACTATAACCCTTAAAGAAACTGTAATGGAATCATCATCACCCTTTCAAAGAAAGCCCCAGCTCCAGATAGTTTTACAGCTAAATTCGATAATACTTTCAAGGAAGAGGCAATCCCAACCTTATAAAGTTGCTGTAGAAAAATAGAAATAGAGAGAAAATTGTTCACATTATTTTATCAGGTTAGTGTAAACTTGATTCCAAAACTGGATGTAAGCAATTCAGGAAAAGAACATTAGAGCCCAATTTCTCTATGAACATAGATGTGAAAATCCTAAATATGATATTAGCTTATGAAATCTAATGATTTATTTTTTAAAAATACATACAGTCAAATTGAATTTATCCAAGGAATTTAAGAAAGTTTAAACATTAAAAATATCTATCATTGTGATTCAATATATTAATGAAATAAAGGGGAAAATCTCATGATTGCTTCAGTATATGCAAATGATGTATTCAATAAAGTTCATCATCTATTTATCATTTAAAAAGTACTCTGAGTAAACCAGAATAAAAGGAAAATTTCCAATCTTAACAAAGTCTACCTACTAAAAATTAAGTTTTTAAAATGTGATTTCTTACAGCATCATTTATAAAGGAGGAGTTTGAGGCAGCCCAAGTGTCCCCCTTTAGGAGAATGGATAAGAAGATGTAGTCTATACACCTGTTTTTAAAAAACAAAACCCAAGAAACCCACTACACAACACCTGGTCAAAATAAACTAGATTTACATATAGTAATGCAAATAGGTCTTAATACAGAATTGAGTAAAAAAGAATGAAATTTATAATTTTTGAATTATAAAGACAAACATATATAAAACAATACATATTTTTCATGGATACCCAGATATCTAGTGGCATTGATAAATGGGTTAGAGAGGCTACCTATGGGCAGGGAAGAACAGATGTGGAAACAGGGGTCTAGGAGAAATAATAAAATACAAAACCAGAGACAAGCCCTGTGCGGACCAATGAAGACTTTGCATCGAATTGAGTAACATGAGCCACTCAGCTAAAAGCTCCCATCTAGCTCATGTAGTGAGGTAACCTGGCTGCACGCCACTGTCTCCTGGGGCTAAGTTTTCTCCTGGTTATCTTGTGCTCAGAGCTGCTAGTCTTGATACATTCCACCTCTCCACTGTGTTTTAGAATCCACTGTCCCTCTTCCAAGCTATGTGAGCGCTCTGCACCCCAGGCTAGGTACTGCCCCAGGAGGGCTCTCCGGAAGGTTTAGAGCAATAGAAAGGCAAGGGCAGGTGGGGTTGGTCACAGCACAGCATAGCAAATATAACAAACTTTTCTTCGAGCTCCAGACTCATGTATCCAACAGTCTACTAACAGACATCTCAAACTTATTAAATGTCCAAAACACTTCTGGATTTCCCCACCCACTGCTCTGAATTGGTGTCTCCCTCTAATCTCTCCATCTTAATAAATGACTCTTTCATACTTCATGACCATTCCATCGTTAATTCTGATACACTGTAAATTTAAACTATAGCCTGAATCCAACCACAATTTAAATGCCACCCTAGTCCAAGGCTACAGATCTGTCACCGGAACTGTCATAGCCTCCTAAATGATATTCCTTCTTCTATTCTTGTCCTCTACTGTCCATCCTTCACCCAGCAACCACAGTGACCTTTTAAAGACGTAAATAAAGTCACTCTCCTACTCTAAAACTTTCCATGGCATCCCCATCATACTTTAATTAAAATGCCAATTTCTTACCATGATCTCTGAGTCCCTACATGGTCTAGCCTCTGGTGCCCTCTCTGAATGCAATTCCCACCATCTCAGTCACTCAGCCAGCCACAGCCTTCTCTTTGCTGTTTGAGCACACCAACGCTGATCTCACCTGTGGGCCTTTTCACATGGTGTCCCCTCTGCCTGGAATGCTCTAGCAGCTGCTGCTGGCACCTTGACCATATCCTCTTGGGCCTCCACATCTCTGTGCACAAAGCCAGAATTCCACCTGTCAGCAGCTGTTTCTGGGTATTCTCGCTGGTGAGAGCCTCATCTGCCTCTGTAAATGGCCAGTCAGAAGGGCCAGAGAAGTCATGCCCCTGAAAGCAGCCCTCCACCAATGAGATGGGAGTTGGTGTATCAATATCCCAGCTCCCTCAGCCCTTTGGGTGGGAAGGAGATTTAGAGGCATGTGTTTTCCACTGGATCCCAGAGGTCCTCCCGCAGGTTTAGGCTCCATCTGCCCACACTGGTATCTGGCTTGATGACATGCCCTTTAGAGGCTGCCATCCCGTCTCTCTTTCCCAGTCCTCTGCCGAGGTTTCCTGGGGTCCTCTCTTAAATAAGCTGCCTGCCCATGAATCTTTGTCTCAGTTCTGCTTCTGAGAGAACTCAAACTAAGACACTGCCAACCCCAACAAGTCTCACCTGAAACATCACTTCCTGGAGGAGTGGCACAGCACAATGGTGAGGAGAGTGGATTCTGGGGTCAAGTTACTGGGGGAAAAGCCTGGCCCCGCTGCTCACTCACTTTGTGGACTTGGGCTCTTGTGCTTCATTTTCTCAGCTGTGAAATGAGAAGTAATAATAGTAACGAGGCCAAGAGCTATTTTCATTGTGGTATTCAGGGTTCACAAGGTAACAGTTACTGAATGCTTACTACACACCAGGCTATGTTCCTAAGCGCGCCATGTTTATTAACGCGTTTAATCCCCGTGGCAACATGTCACTAGCTGATATTATAGTTTATCCTGTTTGCTCATTTGTTGCTTTCTGTCTTCCTCACTAGCATCCTTGGTCCCCAAGCACATGGACTCACTGTGTAGCTCCCCACTGCACGCCAAGCTCCTGGCCTGGCTCACAGCTGATACTCAGGCACATTTGTTTAGTAAATGACTCTTAGTCAACACCTTCCTTTAAAGGCCCTTGAAGAGGTCCCCCATTGTGTACCTCCCACTACTGCTGCTGAAAGTGCTGTGTGCATTGGGGGAGGGGCGGGCATTGCTGGCTTTGGGGCGGGGAAGTGACTTGATGCAGTGCCGTGCTTCCAGGAGTTCGCTCTGGTGGTGGGTGAGGGTGACCTGTGGTCGCTAGAGGCTGGAGGCGGGGGTTCTGTGGGAGGCTCCAGCTTAGCCTCAGGCAGATGGGAGGTGAAAAGATGAGGCGGGTGGAGGTCCTGGACACAGGGAGCAATTGTGGGGAAGAAGGAGGGCCTGTTGGGTGAGGGAGGACAGGGAGAGATTCCAAGATCTGGAACCTGGTTCCAGACTAGACAGAAAGGGATAAGAAACACAGGAGGAAACAGGCATAGGTAAAAGATGGTGAATCTAGTTTGAACTGTGTTGGGTGTGAAAAATAGAGATCACCTGGAGCAGACGGATGTTGGGGCCCCGTTAGATACACTGGTCTGCAGCTTAGAACCGAGGTTAGGCTTGGAGACAAAAATTTGTGGATATGTTGTTTCATGGAGAAGGTTGAAGCAATGGAGGGGAATGTGATCACCAGCTTCTGTCCGAAGAGAATCCCAAGCAATACCAGAGGGCCCTCAGAAGATCTAGATGGGCCAGGGAGGCCCTGAGGGCTGTGTTCCCACCAGAAAGGGCCTGGACCCCTACATCCCTGTGGATTCCTTGGCACTTGTCCCAGCAGCTCTTCATCAAGGATGTTTGCCTTTCTTCTCCTCCTTCCTTTCCCTTACCTGGTATCCCTGTGGCTCTGCACCCAGCCCTGGGAGGACTGAGGCCAGGTCAGGAGAAGTCCCTTCCATGTGATCCACACCATCAGCAGAGGTCTAGAAAGAAAGACAGCAAGAAGACTTCGCCCGGAGACACCAATGAGCTGATGGTGGAAACGGGGAATGCAGGCAGTGACCGCTTGTGACCCAGGGCAGTCTGTGAAGTGAAGGCTGGCCCCAGGGTTTGCGGGGTGGGGAAGAATTCGGGCTCTGAAGTCTGACTGTTTGGCCTGCGCATCCCTGTTTCGTAGCTTGGCAGCTTGGGCAGGTTGTGTAACTGCTCTGAGCCTCAGACTTCTACTGTGTAAAAGAGCAAATAAATTGTATTCACTTCAGAGGGTTGTGGTGAGGATTAAATAAGGTCATTCAGGCAAAGGACCCAGCCTAAGTGCCCATAATAAATCTCAGTACATGGTGGCTGCGATGATTTCAAGCACTGCAGGCTAGAGAAAGGGAACAGGTTTGCATAAGACCAGTTGACCTGTGAGAGGCAGAGCTGGAGGTGTTAGCAATTTCTTCAAACACACACTCAGATTAATTACTGCCAGACTGTTTGCCTTAGAAATTAGGAAATTTAGCCCCCCAGGAATCTTCTTTCTGCCTAGTGCAAGACCCTTTTTAACAAGTCCAGAGCTGATGAGGAAAGGTTGAATGAACGAATGAATGAAGGAATAAGGAATAAACAAAGGAATAATGAACCTTCTGTTATGGCCTTTCAGCGCTGACCTTTCTCTGATTTCACACTACAAATTGGTGGAGTCGAGTTTGAGATGCAGTCTGGTGCAGTCTCTCATTAGCTGGCATGTGTGTTTGTGGTGTGTGTGGTGTGTGAGCGGGTGTGCATGTGTGTGTTGAGTTAACATAGGAATAAATCACAGATGTTTAATCTTCTTTGTCCCTGACAGACCAGTTAAGCAGAAGCTATCAAGATGTAATTTCACGTGTACTTTTTTTTGGCTTCCATCCGTCTCAGCATGGACAGTGGTGGACTGCAAAGTGCCTCATGAATTAATAAAGAGACATCAGCTTATCCAGCCTCCACTGCTAGATTGACTTCATTTTAGGATTTGACCACAATAAACAGCAAAGAGCTCATTTCCTGCCCAAGATGCAGCATAGTTAATCCTCAGCGGGAAAGAAGACTCAGCATTGGAGCAGGGAGGGATACTTTCCTGAGGAAGAGATTTCCAGAGCCAGTGTTCAAACAGGGCTGTCTCCTTGTGACCCGAAGAGTTTGGGGTTCTGTAGAGGCCTTCAACGACTTGACTCGGGTGCCTAGTGGGGTGAGCTTCACCTCGGCAACTTTGTCTGCTGAGGAGACAAGGCCTCAGGGACAAAATGCTGTGTGAACTACATAAGTCTGGGAGTCGGGATGATGGTATTTGACTTGGAAGGGATTTTCAGATTCCTTTCCCTTCCTTTCACCTGAGTTTCCCACTCACAGATGGAGGAGGCTGAGCCATTTCATTGCTAAAAGCCTTTCTTGTACTAAAAACTTGCACCTTGACTCAACACGCATGTGCTCTGGGCTATGAACATGCATGTGTGGTGTATGACTTGTTTTGTCTGAGGCCTAAGGCAGCATTACTTGACACAGGGAATCAGCATGTATGTACAGGGTAACTTCTGGGTATATGAACCCCCTCCTTGCATGGACTGTGGGCAATTTTATAATCAAAATGAAACGCCTAATAGATGGGCTGTAGGCAGGGTACCCATTGTCACCATGATAACTGTGGGCGCCTCTCCTAACTTGCCATTGTCACATTTATGTTTACTTAATACATCTATTGGAATATTGTCGGGATATCAATGTTCATCAAAACAGGTATACATCCTTGTTTCTAATTGTAAAAAGTCAGCACCGAGTCCCTTGGTCTGGCCTGCAGTGTCAGTGCCCAGCAGACCCTTTGAGGCCAGGAGAACTGAGGCTGATCAACACCCCATGACTCAGCAGGCAGCTGTGCTTGGCTTCTTGCAGGCTTGGAACTGTGCTGGGTACACCACTGGTGCATGCATGATAAATGCCTACTTTATTGCGTTGGTATGTGACAGCCCTTTTGTGGGGTCAGCCTAGAGACAGAAAGTTCATCATGGAAAAAGTTGGTCCTGACAACTTTAGTCAGAGGAGACCCTCTTTGCCCAGTAGCTATACTGGTACCACTAATTATTAAACCATGCAGCAATTCAGTGCTGCCCCCTAAGGTTACTGAAATGAATGGGATTGTTTGCCCTGGTACTATTTGGCCCCAATCTTTTCCCATTCTTATTTCTGCTTTTTAATTTCTGTCACTTCCTTTGTTCTCAGGCTTTTAGCTGTCATTCATTGGCATATACCTCATTCTAGAATCACCTCTCTTCTTTTCATAGTTATTGTTGCTAGCTTCTTGTGAGTTGGGAAATCAGATCATCAAGAATGTTAGTATCGGGCATAGCCTTAAAATAAGATATTAAATAAATGCTAAGGAGGGCAGAGTGAAACTAGAGTGAATGGATTTATGATTGCTGGTGAGAAATACGCCTAAACCTTTGGCTAGTGGTATGAGGTCCCATGTGTATTTTGCCTTCTTCCTGGATCTTAGTGGTATGCTGTATGTTAGAGAGGAACGAAAAGCATGACCTACATGCAGATTTGGGAGGTGATTCTTCAGATACCTTCTCCATAAAGAGTACCATCTATGATTTTAATACAAGACTTCAGCTGCATGGCAGGCCCCGAGCAGGCTCCGTCACTGTAGGTTTCCTTGTCTCTGTTCCCTGGAAGGCAGGTGAGTAGTTGAGAAAGGTTTAGACCATGTGTACGTGCTATCCTTTTATAGGGAAAGTTTCTCATAATATATGTTTGGACGGAAGATTGGGAGGGGTAGTCATTTTTTAGAACTCAATATCCTGGGGTGACATTGACCTAAAACATAAAATATTTTAGTGGAGTGTTTGGTAGTACTTTGTTCAGGTATTCAGGATATAGCTTTCAACAACTGTTTCTCCCATATCTTCTCATGGTGCCTCCAACAGGGTCAAGATCATGGTGAGTGGTTGGAAGAGTCAATTGGATAGGGTGTAGGTGTTATTCAATTAGATCCCAATCACTGGAACCCTTAATTACAGCAGACTCCGGATGCAGCATGGGAGACCGGAGAGATATGTCCTTTAGAAGACCCTGCTCCCTGCTTCTGCTGGTTGTCTCTGCATTGTTGTGTTGTGGATGGTATTAGGGGACTAGATCTAGGCGACCAATGGTCCTAGTACCCCTTCTGCAGGAGCCAGGATACTTTTCCTTGGGTCCTCAAGACACCAGAAACTGGGATAGGTTTCTGTATCTCAGAAGACTTTATTGACACTCTAACAGGAGTGGGAGGACCTTTCCCAGTTTCTTTCCTCTCCTGTTGTGCTCCTCGACCCCTCTTCCTCTCGTCTTAATGAATGGTACCACATCCACCCAGTTACTCAAGCCTAAAATCTTGTTTTCATCCTTAACTCATGTCTTTCTCTTACACCCAATATCCACCAATTCTTGACAGTTCCATCTCCAAAATACGTCTTCAAACCATCTCCTTCTCTCCATCTCTAAGGGATCACATAGTCCATTTTCAGTGCTTGAGTAGAAGACTTTAAGAGTGTAGTAACTGGTCTTTGTGCTCTCCCTTGATCCCTCTCCAAGCTGTTTCCCATCAATAACCAGAGGAATTGACATAAAACCTTAAATTAGCCCAAGGTATTCCAGTGCTCTCAACCATCAGATGCCTTTTCATCACATAATAAAATACTGAGACCTTACCCTGGCCCATAAGCCCTGTGTGTCCTGGCCCTCCCCACCTCTCTGACCTCATTCCACCTATACTGGGCTTCTTTGTGTTTCTAGAACATGTAAGTCTGTTTCTTATCTCACAGCCTTTGGCTTGTTGTCTCCTCTGGTGGACACTCTTTCCTGAGAGCTTCCTATGGCTGGTTCCCTTCCATCTTTCAAGTCTAAGCTCAAAGGTCACCTCCTCAAAGATGTTGGCCCTGACCTCCAATCTAAATAAAGTACTCCTCTGCACTCCTCTCTATCTAAGGACATTGTTGTACTCATCATAGTTTGTAATTACTCATCTTTTTTCACTTGTTCATTGTGTGTTTGCTCCCCTAGACTGTATATTCTAGTGGGTAAGGGACCGTGTATGTTTTGATCAGTACCGTATCCTCAGAACCTAGTGTATTAGTTTCCTGGAGTTGCTATTATAAAGTACCACAAACTGGGTGGCTTAAAACAAGAGAAATTTATTCTCACACAGTTCTGGAGGTCAGAAGCCCCAAATCAAGGTGTTGGCAGGGCCGTGCTCCCTCCAAAGCCTCTAAGGGAAGATCCTCCCTTGCCTCTTCCAGCTTCCGGTGGATCCCAGTGTCCCTTGGCTTGTGGCTGCACCACTCCAGTCTCTTTCTCCATGTTCACACTGCTTCCTCCTCTTCTGTCAAATGTCCTTCTCCCTCACTCATATAAGGACAGTTATCATTGGATTTAGGGCCCACCCTGATCATTCAGGATAAACTCCTCCTCTCAAAATCCTTGGTCACATCTTTTGCCATATAAGGTCATATCCACAGCTTCTGGGGATTAGGACGTGGACATATTTTGGGGGCCACTAGTCAGCCCACTGTACCTAATGAAGGTCCTGGTACCCATTAGGTGCTCAGAAACACTTGTTGAGTGAATGAATGAATCAACCAGCGCTGCTGTGATCATAGAAACCAGGCAGCTTGTTGCAGTGACCCTCACCTTTGATTAGAAATATTTGCCTTCTGGTGTCTTTTCCAAGTGGGTGCTGGGCTTGCTGCATTAACACTTGCCTGTATACCTGAGGTGTGTGCTTCACCCATCATCCACCATGGCTATCTCTTAGGGCTTCTCTTTGTTCAGAGACTGTCTGCATCACCCACGAGGGAAGAAAAAGCAGACTCTCAAAAGCAAAAGGATGGCAGATGTATCATTTAAGATCTTGAAAGGAAACAGTATCCTCTCATATGGGTCGAATGAAGAGGCTTTAATGAGAAGACTACTTAAATTAGTGTGGGAAGGGGAAAGGGAACAAACAAGGGATGATGAGGTCCGCAGGGGGAAGGTCTCACCACCCTTAGGACCACGGGGACAGGGAGAGGAAATAATGCTAACAGAGCCCCGTGAGATCTAAGCTATGGAGCTGCCTGGCAGGTGATATAGTCATAGAGAGAGATGGTGTCAAAGCGGGGAGGGAGTAGGGAGAGAAATATGTAACCTGTCTCTCTTTCCATCCTCTGATCTACTGGTGTTCTCAGTGGGCAGAACTGAAACAGAACCAGAGGAAAAGGGTCTTCTAGGTACTGCCCATAGTCCATAGCCCTCAGCCCCTGGGGCACAGAGTCAGGAAGCAGACAGGGCAAAGGTCCGGAGGAGACACAAATGGAAAATTACCAGCAGGGCAGATTACCAGCAATGACTCCATCTGAAGGATCAGAGAGGCAGGAGGCGGAAGGGGCTGTCACTTGGTCTAAACAAGGCAACAACAAGTAAGAAACTTCCCTCCCTCCCCCATGATCCTCCCCCACCATCACCACCCTCCCTGTAAGCAGAGAGACTACCTCAGTTGTTCCAACAGTTGTGACACTGAGGGTGGGGGACAGGAAGAGCCCAGCTACTGAGCCACATTTGCAAGAGGCTCTGGAGGGTGAAGATGCTTGTGGAGAGCAGGGGCTGAAGCCCAGCAAGACTTTGCAGCAGGCAGGGAGAGGATCTTTACAGCAGGATCTTTAATTCTACTGTGGGGTTCACAGATCAGTCCCTGCCCACCACAGGGTTAGAAAGAAAAAGAGAACTTTAACTTCTGGCTCGCAAGCTGGAACCAAGAAAAGGATGAGAACTGGAGTGGTCCTTCTCAGCACAGCTGCCAAGTTGAACTCTAGCAACCAGAAGGGCTCTTCCAGCTGAAGGCAGATTCCACATCTCTCTTGGACATCCAGGCATCCAAGCGGAGTGAACCCTCTTTCCTCCTAACAAAGCACATCCCTGTGGCCCTGGGAAGGACACATTTTACAAAGCCCAACACCTTCACCCTTTTCTCACCATTTTATTTTGATAGATGCGTGAATTTAGGAAATCTTTTTTTTTAAATTTATTGGAAGAATAACAGAACTATTAGAAATGGTAGAAAGGATACGCTGCCTCCCTGCAAGGCAGTAAGATAAGAATAGCTTTGTTCTGTCCTCGGGTCTTCTTTGCATGCTGTTTCATTTCTTCCTGAGTTTCTGCCAGGCTCTCCTTTCCCTCCTTGTAAGCGGGGGGGAATGCCAGCTTCAGTCTCTTTTCTCTCTGATCCTTGTGAGCTCCGTGGCCCATGGTGCCTTTGGGGCAGTCTTGCACTTTATTAAACAGAACAGTCAATTAGTTTTATTCACCCTGAACAACACTGTCGGGCAGTTTCTCTTAAGTTCTTGTGTCTATTGACAGTTTTATGGGACCTGGTGGGTGACCTGCTCTGCCCTTGATGGTGGTAGAACTCTCTGTTCATTGTGCAGAACTCCAGAGGTCCACCATGGGAGTACATGCCTACTCCCTAATTTTAGAGATCAAGACATAAGGCCCAGAGGGGTGGCATGACAGGCATGAGGCCACACATCAGGCTGCAGGAGGATCTCCCGAGGCCCAGGGTCTTGGACTCATCCCTATACAATGGCCCCAGGTCTTAGAAAGCTCTGAAGAGCCATCACACTCATTCTTCACAATGGAAAGACCTTTAAGGTTTCTGATGATTCTAGTAGTAAAAGTTGCTCATTGCAGCATTTGAAGCAGTTCAAGTCTGTGTGAAATAGCCAGTGAAATTCCTTTACCGTCTCCACCTACAGAATTAACACGTTTTCGGAGCTTGCAGGTATAGTTCCAGATTTTTTTAATGTTCATATCATTGTTTTAAAGCGAGGGTCAAACCTTTGTACACTTTATCCTACTTTATTTTACTTTAGAAGGTACGGGCAGTCCTACTTTCACACACAAGGCATTTCTGAAAAGATGTTCAGAAGTTAAATACGCAAAAGTAAAAAGTCAACATACATTTTCTAAGGTAATTGCAATCTCAGAAATCTAAATGATTCTGCCATCCCGTTCACATTCTTAGAATTTGTTCTTATACTTTGCAGCTGAACACAAAGTCCACCAGCTTAAGTCCATGAGCAGCAAATCAAGGCTGAAGACTTTCTCCTTGCAGTGCCCAGTAATTTCTTTGTTTCAGTTTTATTAGGCATATGAGACCTTGTCTTCTTGTTGTAAATATCAACATTTTAATTTCTCTTCTTATTATTCATTTTAGTAAAACAAAGGGGCATGTTGCAGTAAAATATACAAGGATAATTGTACAAACCTGCCTGGCCATGCTCCTTAAACTGGATTGGAGGCTGGCGGACAGCGCCACCCTGCAGATCTTGAACATGCAACCTTTTGGTGAATTCTGAAGGTCTAAAGCTGGTACCTGAGTGATGGCTTAGAGGGTCTCCACGTGTGTTGTGCTTAAGTGTGGGTTATTCACAAGTTGAAATTATAAAATCAAGGATACCTGTATTGTGGATGTCTTTGAGGGCAGTGGAAGCTGACTTAGCTCCTTAAGAAGAAAATGAACTTACTAAAAAAGACTGGGTAGCTCAGAGAGGTGCTCGGGGCCAGACCACTAGGTCCAGAGCTCTGCTTTGAGGAGCAATGGCCAAGCCCATGATACAGAGCTGTGCTGATGAAAAAACACTACCAGGAAGCTCTTGGTGCTACAGCTGGCTGTGCTGGGAACTCACCTTTGCTGAAAATAACCCTGCCAGTAGCACTGATAGGACTTCTGTATCAGAAACTCAGCCTTGCAAGTCCTAAAGCAGGATGTCTCAGGCACTCTCCTCACCAGCAAAACGCTGCCCCTCTCTGAGCCTGTTTCCTCACTTTCTTTTTGAAAACTTGTGTGGTGTGTCTCTTTGGTAGAGCCAGGTTACATCCCTATGTCCTAGATGCAGAGGAGGCTGGGAAGTGGGATTTCTGGCTTCTGCTGTGGGGAGAAGGTATCATAAGACAGCTGATTTTCCAAACATTAAAAGATGTTCAAAATTTGCTGGGACTCCAGAAAAGGAGGAGGAGGAGGAGGAGGAGGAAAGGAAGGAGGAGGGGGAGGGGGAGGGGAGGAGGGGAGGGGGAGGGGAGGAGGCGTCCTCTACAAGTACAAATAGCTATAGCAGATTATTTTAACCTATGCATAGTATTGCATTTTATGCATATAATTCATTTAGCAAATTCCTTATTAACATATATTCAAATGATTTCCTTTATTTTTGCTGTTAAAAATCATATTTGTGTATGTGTATGTATACACACATATATACACAGAAGTACAAATATATTGGTATATTTTAACTTATTTTTGTAGGATTAATTCTGAGGAGTAGAAGTGCTGGTCACAGGATATTTAAAATCTTATATTTTGATATGTATCATAACATTGTCTTCCTAAAAGTTTGTTGAAGTGCCTCTCAACAAATATAGGTCATGTTTAAAGGAGTTGTCAAGTTTATAATAATAATCAAATAATTTAAAAATTAATCATTAACAATGCATGTTTCTACATGATAGCTATATTAACCAGAATATCTAGAATAAATGGAACGGCCCCTTGCCCTACGGAGCCCGATAACAGAAAATTCACTGTACTAGTAATCTGTGAGTCTATACATAGATTTTTCAGGCTATCCGTGTGGATGCTGTGTTCTTGGGTCTCTGTGATCCATTTTTGTGACACTCTGCGAGCCCTTAGGAGTATTAACTCCAAGTTGCTCAGTCACCCACAGGGCTGCTTGCATATGGTTGTACGGAAATGACTTCCTGACTCCAGGAGGTGCTATTTCACAATGTAGTCTATGGAAATTGTGCCCCCCTGGAGTTGTGCAGTAGATAACCTGCACAACAGTACATAGCACCCCTGCCAAGCAAAGCAAAAGAAGTCACATGGAAACCCTTCCCGTACTTCTTTTGAACTTTTAGTTCATTTGTCTAAGGCAACTGATTATGAAACATTAAGCCCGTTTCCTTTCCTGAGCAGTGAGGAAGCTATGGTGACAGTTCCTAAGTACATAAGAAATGCATCTTGAATTCTGTGACATTTTTACATTCCCACTCTGCACAGCGGCCAATGGTTTCTTCTTCCAAGTGACATGCTGATTGTACATACATGCAGGGTGACTCTGACAGTGTTCAGTATTTTGAGCTCATCATCTGTTATCCCATTCTTATTGTCATCCTAGGCCCAGACAGTATCAAATTGGAAGCAGTAGTGCAGAAAGTTACAAAAAAATCAAAAAAGACTACAGCTGTGAAATGAATCAGGCCATTGCTCCACATTTAGTATTTCCCCTGATGTAAACACACTGCTTCTTTCTTTGCCCCGTTAGGAGGTCTCAGAGCCAGAAGTGTGCTGGGATAATTAGAGCTAAACTCTGACCTTGCTTTGGAGTCAGGTACAAGGTGTCCCCAAGAGCAGCAGATTCTGCTGTCCTAGAAAACGTGTCACATCTTGGAGGCCGTGGGGTGGCTCACCAAGGTGTGACAGTGAGGAAGTGGGGATTAACACGTGGTGATTTATGTGGCTGTGAGTGGCAATTTCACTCTTACAGGGCACCAGGGATGGCCCATTCCCCCAGGTTTTATGAGATTCTCATTAATCACACCCCTCCAGGTGGATTTGTAACCAAGGGGATAATGAGAGGATGCCATGTTGCTAGTTGGCATGAATGTAGGTGCAGCTCGGTCAGGGTGGATAATTTCATGCCTCAGCAGAATGGGAAGCCTTAATGAATGGCATGTGGGCCAGGCGCACCTTGTCACCGTGATAACGATAGGCTCCTCTGTCACTGCACGGTGCCTGTTGTCACTTTTTTGTTGGCTTAACTTACCTGTGGTGGATGTGAATGGGGCCTGCCTCTTTCCGTTATTCAGAACCAGAGCAGATTCTTTCTTCTTGTTCTAAAAAGTCAGTTCTGACTCTTCTTCCTGGGTCACCGAGAGGCTGGACAAAGAGATGCGGACTGGAAAATGTCCCTGTCTTGGGTGCTGACGCTTCAGAGCCTGTGAGAAGATTACCATGGGTGCGGTGACCACACTCGTCTCCTCTCCAGGCTCAGCCCTGGGCTTTTAGTGCACAAGGTGGTAGATAAAAGCTTGTTTCTTCCCCTTGTTGTGCAACCCCTTGAACCTGGGCAGTCAGAGATAATGCAGTAGAGGGGGAAGACATCCCCCTGAGGAGGTGGGGTTGGAGGCTATAGTCCATGCAGGCTCCTCCCTGCCCACTGCTCTTCTCTACCCTCAGTGGGGCTCCTTCAGATGGCCCCAGGGAAAGGGGCCTTCCCCTTCCTACCCCAGGGATTCTGCCCTACCTGGAACGTCCTGACTTGACTTAGAGCTCTGGGTTTGCTTTGGAAGAAAAGAAAGCTCTGAGGACAGGGTGAGGGCCTCTCTCAGGGAAGGAGCTGAGGCTGTTAGGAAATCTGCCTGGGAAATCTCCAGCGTCACCCTAGGAGACTCACACATCTTCTCTGTTGACCTGGGGTTGGGGAAAAGCTGATGGGCTGGTCACAGACCCTCCCCTCTCTGACTCTCAGGGTCCCCATTCATGTACTAAAATCATCCAATCAACAAAGATTCATAGATCTATTGCCACACTGGTCTAGGGATCGAGGATATAGTAATGAACCAAATGGATAAACATTCAACCCTCGGGGAGCTTACATTTCAGTGGGGAGAGAGAGTTAAAAGCAAAAGAGAGAGTATGTTGAATGAAAGCAAGTGCTATGGGAGAAAAATAAAGCAGAGGAAGGGGACAGGCCACGCTAGGATGGGGAGGAATTGAAGTTTTAAGCAGGCTGGTCTGGAAAGGCCTTGTGGAGAAGCAGAGGCCTGTGGAGGAGGAAGGGAGTCTGGTGGGTGTCCGGGAAGGCGGCCTCAGACAGGCGTGCGCCTGGAGTATTCCACAGGCTAGGGAGGCTGCAGCTGAGCGAGCGAGGAGGACGGAAGGGAGACACATGTCAGAGAGATGATGGGCTGATCGTGTAGGGCCTTATAGGCCCTCATGAGGACTTGGGGTTTACCTTGGAGTGCAGTCACTAGGGGAGGGGGTCAAGAAATGGAGAGATATGGTCTACCTGATAGTTAAGAGGAAGCTCTGACTCCTGTTTCGAGAATAGTCCCTGACGGGGCCGGGTTGGTGGGAGGGGAAGCCGGTGCTCACAATGCAGCTAGCAGCTGGTTGTGGCCTGCGACAGTGCCGGGCTGCTATAATGGCAGTGACACGCTGTCCGATTTTGGATCTGTTGGAAAGTGAAACTGAAACCATTTACTGATGGATTGGACTGGGATGTGAGAGAAAGAGAAGAGCCATGGGTGACTCTAAGGTTTTAGACTGAACAACTGAAAGGATAGAGCTGCCATGATCGAATCTGAGGAAGGCTGAGTGGAGCAGCTTCGGAGAAAGAAAAGTCAGGAATCAGACTTGAGGCCATTAAATCTGAGATGCCCATTAGTTATTCAAGGGGAGGTGCTCAGGGCAGTTGATACAGAAGCCTAGAGTTCCGCAGGGTGGTCCAGGCTAAAGACACGAGTTTCAGAGTTGGCATCTTGCACAGGTAATGAAAGCCATGCACTGGAAGAGCTCCTGAATACAGTGAGTAAAGATCTTGAAGAGCAGAGATCCCAGGACTAGGACCCAGAGTGCCTCAACATTCAGAGGGAGGAGATGCGAGTAGGAACCAGCATAGTAGCCCGAGCAGGAATGGCCAGGGAGGGAGAAAGAAATGCAGAGAGAGTGACATCCTGGAAATGGAGTGGAGGAAGTGCTACTAAGGTGAGCAGGTGATTGGCTGTGTCCAGTTCTGCTGATCACTGGACTGCAAGTTCATGAGCACAGACATCTTTTTCTATATTATTCTATGCTTGATGTCTAGCCACTAAACTGGGATCTGGCACATAGCAGATACTCAACAAATAATTTGTTGAGTGAATAAGTAAGTCCAATAGGATGAGGACTGAGAATTTGCCATTGGATGTAGCAGTGTGGAGGTCATGGGTGACCTTACAAGAGCCGTTTTATGGTGTGATGAGAATGAAGGCTTATTGGGGGTGGGCTCTGAGGGGAAGAAAGTGCAGGCACAGGATGGAGAACAGACAAGTGAGCTTCTAGCTGGAGAAAGTATGATGCTGAGTCCAGTCTGTCTTGTCACATCATTAATGGTGTCATCATCCAAGAGCCTGGCATTCACCTTGTCCTTGCATCTTCCCAACAGAATAAAGTCCAAACTCTCCTGACACAATCCAGCCGCCATCCATCTTTTCATCCTTGCTTTTTGCTCTTCCTCTAACACCTTTCTATTCCAGCCAAACAAGGTAGATCCCAGCCTCCTTATGAACTGTGTAACTATCAGCAAGTCACTTAACCTCTCTGAGCCTCAGTTTCCTCATCTGTATAATAGGGATAATTACTATATTTGCCTCATGGGGCTGTTAAGGGAATTAAGTGCTAGTGTTCAGTTGATATTCAATAAATAACAATAATTCTTATTCTCATTTTTGCACATTTGCTTGTGCTAGTTCCACCCCCCATAGTCCATCTGTTAAAATCCTCTCCAAGATCCTATTCAAGACTGTCTATTCGGGGCTTCCCTGGTGGCGCGGTGGTTGAGAGTCAGCCTGCCGATGCAGGGGACGTGGGTTCGTGCCCCGGTCCAGGAAGATCCCACATGCTGTGGAGCGGCTGGGCCTGTGAGCCATGGCCGCTAAGCCTGCACGTCCGGAGCCTGTGCTTCAAAACGGGAGAGGCCACAGCAGGGAGAGCCCCGCGTAAAACAAAAAAAAAAAAAAAAAAAAAAAAGACTATTCATTTATTCATAGTTATAATAATAAGAACAAATATTTACATAGCACTTACTACTTACTAAATGAGTACTTTGTACATATGAACTCATTTAATTCTCAGAGAAGCCCTGAATGGTAGGTTGTGTTATTGTTCCCATTTTGTAGAAAAGGAAATCAAGGCACAGAGTGGTTAGGTGCCTTGTCTCAGGTGCACAGCTCTCAGGTAGAAGAGCCAGGTTGTTTCATTCATCCTCTGTTCAGTAAATATTTATCAAGTGTTGACTGTAAGCCAGGCCCTGTGCCGGACACTGGGGATTTAGAAATGCCGAAGTTACTGCCTGTGTCCTCAAGGAGCCCACAGCATGGCCTTCCTGACCACTTAGGGCCAAGGCACATCTGTTGAATTCCTGTAGCCCTTACTTCCTGTCCCACTCATGAAGTGTGAAGGCTGCTGAGAGTTTCCCTGACCTATAAGCCTGCAAGCTCTTTGAGGTTGGGCTTCTCTTCTGGGACCCCTGAGTCTTGGAACATAAATCTTGTCTTGCATATCACCAGGACTCAGCATAATATCTTCTGTGAAGTGGCCATTGTCCTAACAGCCTCTCAAGGTTGTTTATTCATTCGTTCGACACTTACTTATTGAGGGACTGTTATGGGCCAAGGGCTGACCTGGGCCTTGGGGATTCAGCGATGGACAAGACAGAGTCCCTGCCCACGTGGTGCCATGCACTGTGATGTGGCATCATGCTGTGGGGGTGGCTGCCTCCTTCCTTCCCTTGGTGTCAGTAATGCCCACAACAGGGCTTCTCCTCTTACCATTTGACTTAAGACGGACTCACTTGGATTTTACTGGGGGAGGAAGGAGTGGAGATATTTTCACTGTTTCTGCAAACTCAAGAAGGACGAACCAGGGGAGTTTTAAGGAGGTGATAGTGTTCTAGTCCACACACCTTCCCATATACAAACAATGGCAATATGTCTTTCAGTCTTTTCCTGTTTAATTGTCAGGGCAATTGGCTTACTTCACATCAAGACCATTGTTATCAAACACATAAACACAGTCTTCTCTCGAGGCTACCTTATCTCCTCTGATCCTAAGAGTCCTGTTGTGCTTTCATCATTTACTCCCCTGGGGAATGCTGATCCTCAGAGTACACCAGCACATGACTCATTATTGAAGCCTCCTAAAACCAATGAATCCTCACTTCTTAACTGCCTTTATACGTAACATAGCAGGTGACTGCTTTCCATTCCAACTTAGATGTAAAGAACAGATGGGATGGCAGTATGATGTCTATGAACTCCTTCCTATGTTTTTAAAAAATGAATAAAATAGACAAGAGATCAGTAAAGTGCCAAGTAAAGGAACTATTTATTCCTTTACCCTCTACCAGTGATGCAATAAATCAGAGATCTCAAAGTCTGGAGTCTCTTGTTTTTACATATGTATGTAAGTTTATGTATATAAAACTGAGCTCTGGGTAAACAAGGCATTGCTCTCCATTTCCTGGGGAAGTTTGTTTTCATGCCACTTGCTGTGTAATATGAGGATGCTCTCTGGAGAAGGCCAAAGAATGATAGAGGAACAGGGTACAAGGACCCCCCTGTACAGTTCTTTTCTCAGTAGTAACATATCTAACATATCGCAAATCTCAGCTGATGTCATTAGTGTCAGCACCTCCCAACTGTGGTGTTCCAGAGGATTCATATTGCTACTTTTAAAAATCAACGAATGGACTTCTACTTTCAGAAAGCTGGAGCAGACAGATTTTTCCCTGTTCTTCCCAATAACTACAACTAGAAGCCTAGACATTACAAACCTTAGAAGACTCAAAGGTGTTAGAGAAGGTTGAGTAAGGAGCTAGACTTCCACCCCTGCGCAGCAGGAACAAGGAACCCCTCCTTTTTCTTGCTGAAGTGGTGTCAGAGGAGGCCTTGTGGAGTCAGGACTTTCACCATTGCCTCTCTCTTGGTAACAAGGCCACTCTCCCTCCACTTTCTCCCACCCCATGGTGTCAGTGGAGGCCACATAGGGAGTAGTAATGAGGTACTCCTATCCTCCTCTGCCACGGAGGTAACAGTGAAAGCCTAGTAGGGAGATGGAACTGCAACCCCTGCCCAGCAGTAACAAGGAGTCCCCCTCCCCTTAGGTGTCAGTGGAAGCTGAGTAGGGAACCTGGAGCAATGTCAGAGGAATCCAGCTAAAACAGATTTCAGTAAGATCCAGGTGTGTTCTATTTACAATAGCCAGGACACGGAAGCAACCTAAGTGTCCATCAATAGATGAAGGGATAAAGAAGATGTGGCACATATATACAATGGAATATTACTCAGCCATAAAAAGAAAGGAAATTGAGTTTTTTGTAGTGAGGTGGATGGACCTAGAGTCTGTCATACAGAGTGAAGTAAGTCAGAAAAAGAAAAACAAATACCGTATGCTAACGCATATATATGGAATCTTAAAAAAATGTTCTGAAGAACCTAGGGGCAGGACAGGAATAAAGACGCAGACATAGAGAATGGACTTGAGGACACAGGGAAGGGGACGGGTAAGCTGGGATGAAGTGAGAGGGTAGCATTGACATATATATACTACCAAATGTAAAATAGATAGCTAGTGGGAAGGAGCCGCATAGCACAGGGAGATCATCTCGGTGCTTTGTGACCACCTAGAGGGGTGGGATTGGGAGGGTGGGGGGGAGGTGCAAGAAGGAGGGGATATGGAAATATATGTATACATATAGCTGATTCACTATATTATACAGCAGAAACTAACACAACATTGTAAAGCAATTATCCTCCAATAAGATGTTAAAAAAAAAAGATCCAGGTGTGTTAATTAACCTGTGGTAATCATTTCATAGAGTATACATATGTCAAATCATTACATAGTACACTTTTAAAATATACTATTTCATTTTGTTTGTCAATTATACCTCAATAAGGCTGAAAAACAAATAAATAACACCGAGAGACTTAAAACATAATATCCAAGATGTCCAGGATTCATTCAAAAATCATTCATCATACAAAAAATCAGGAAGATCTCAAACAATGAAAAAAAAATACAGGTGCTAACACTGAGATAAATGAAATGTTAGAATTATCTGATAAGGTTTTAAAGCAACCATCATAACAATGCTTCAGTTAACAATTATGAACACACTTGAAACGAATGAAAAAATAGAAAGTCTCAACAAAAAATAGATGGGAATTCCCTGGCTGTCCAGTGGTTAGAACTCTGTGCTTTCACTGCCTAGGGCATGGATTAAATCCCTGGTTGGGGAACTAAGATACTGCAAGCTGTGTGGTGCAGCCAAAAAAAAAAAGCAACAAAGAAATAGAAGATATAAAAAAGTACCAAATGAAAATTTTAAAGGTGAAAAATACAGTAACTGAAATAAACTTAAATTTAATGGATAGGCTCAATAGTTGAATGGAGGGGACAGAAGAAATAATTAGTAAACTTCATAATAGAACAACAGATTTTCTACTGTGAACAACATAGAGAAAAATAGGCTGAAATTAGCAGAGTATCAGGAACCCATGGGACTATGACAACAGCTCTAACATTTGTGTTATGAGTCCTAGAAGGAGAGGAGAATGAGGGCAAAGCTAAAAAAGTGCTCTAGGAAATGATGGTAGAAAGTCAAATCGGGCAAAAGACTTTATTTACAGATTCAAGGAGGTTAGCAACTGTAATTAGGATAAATCCAAAGGAATCCACACCAAGACATATCATAGTTAAACTCCTGAAAACCAAAGACATAAAAAATCTTGAAAGTAGCAAGAGAGAAATGACACTTTATCTAGATGGCAAAAACACTTTGAATTACAGAGAATTTTCCATCAGAGATTATGAAGGTTAGAAGGAAGTGACACAACATTTTTGAACCAAAGAAAAAAACCTGTCATCCCCAAGTCTTATAACCAGAGAAAATATCTTTAAGGAATGAAGGAATAACCAAGACATTCTCAGGGAAAGGAAAACTGAAAGACTTTGTCTGCAGAAAAACTCCTCTAAGACAATGTCTAAAGGAAGTTTTCTAAAAAGAAAGAAAATAAAAAAGGAATCTTGGAACATCAGGAAGGAAGACTGTGGTAAGCAAAAATATGGGTAAATACAACAGATTTTCCTTCTCCTTTTGAGATTTATAAGTCATGTTTGATGTTTGAAGAAAAAATTGTAACACTCTCTGATGTGGTTCTAAGTTTGTGTGGAGAAAAGATTTAAGACAATATAAATGGAAGGACAAAGGGATGTAAAGAAAGGTAAGGCTCCTATACTTGAACTGGTAAAATAATGAAGCCAGTAGACTATAATGTTATCTAGAAATGATGTAATACTTAGAGCAGCCACTAAAAATCTATATAGGTACACTAAAAAATGCTACAGATAAATCAAGATGAAATTCTAAAATATGTGTGAATAACTCACAGGAAGGCAGGAAAAAGAAAACAGAAATGGAAAACTGAGAGAACAAACAGACAACAAAAAACAAAATGACAAACTTAATCATTAACATGTCAATTAAGTGTAAATGGTCTAAATACACCAATTAAAAATAGATTTTCAGAGTGGAGTGAAAAACATGACCCTACTATATGCTGTTTACAAGAAACTCACTTCAACTATAATGATATAGAAAAGTTGAATGTAAAAGAATGCAAACATTAATCAAAAGAAAGCCAGAGTGGCTATATTAATAGCAGATAGTGTAGACTTCAGAGCAAAGAAAATACTAGAGACATAGAGAGACATCATATAATGATAAAAGGGTCAGTCCACGAAGAAGACATAACAATCCTAAATGTGTATGCACTAAACAACAGAGTTGCAAAATATGTGAAGCAGAAACTGATAGGAAAAACAGACAAATCCACAATTTGAGTTGGAGACTTAAGTAGCCCTCTCTCGACAATTGATAAAACAACAGAAAATCAGCAAGGATATTGGAAACTCAACATCATAAACCAACATTATCTAATCAACTTTTATAGGAAACTCTACCCAACAACAGCAGAATACATATTGTTTTCAAGTATGTACAGAACATATACTAAGATAGACCATTTCCTGGGCCAAAAAATAAAACTCAACAAATTTGAAAGAATTTAAATCATACAGGATGTGCTCTCTAACCACAATGGACTCAAACCAGAAATCCATAACTGAAAGATAACAGGAAATTTCTAAACACTTGGAAACAAACAACACACTTCTTTTTTTAAAATTTATTTTTATTGGAGTATAGTTTCTTTACAATGCTGTGTTAGTTTCTGCTGTACAGCAAAGTGAATCAGCTGTATGTTTACATATATGCTCTCTTTTTTGGATTCCCTTCCCATTTAGGTCACTACAGAGCATTGGGTAGAGTTCCCTGTGCTATATACAGTACATTCTCATTGGTTATCTATTTTATACGTAGTAGTGTATGTATGTCAATCCCAATCTCCTAATTCATCCTTCATCCCCTTCCACCGCTGGTATCCATACATCTGTTCTCTACATCTGTGTCTCTATTTCTGCTTAAAACAGCACACTTCTAAATAATCCATGCATCAAACAGGAAGTCTTAAGGGAGATAAAAATATATTAACCTGAATGAAAATTAAAATACAGCATATCAAAATTTGTGGAACAGAAAGTAGTACTGAGAAGAAAATTTTTAACACTAAATGCATACATTAGAAAAAAGAAAAATTCTCACATAATCTGAGTTCACATCTAAAGATCTTAGAAAAAAAAGAACTAAATAAACCCAAACCAAGTAGAAGGAAGGGAATAATAAAGGCAACAATAGAAATTGATGACACTGAAAAGAAAAATATTTAAAAAACATCAGAGAAAAATCAATGAAACAAAGTGATGCTTCTATGAAAAGATTGATATCATTGACAAACCTGTATCAATACTGACAAAAGGAAAAAGGGAGAGGACACAAATCATCAATATCAGGAATGAAATAAGGAATATCACTATAGACCATGCAGACATCAAATGGAGAATAACGTAATACTGCAAACCACTCTACATGCCTATATTTGATAACTTAGATGAAATGGATCAATTCTTCAAAAAACACAAACTTCCACAACACGTCAAAAATTAAATAAATAATTTGAGTTGTTCTAAATCATTAAGGAACTTGATTTAATATTCAAAAATTTCCCCAACAGGAAGTCTCCAGGCTCAGATTGTTTTGCTGGAGAATTTTACCAAATATTTAAAGACTGAACACTAATTATACACAATTTTTTCCAGAAAATTGAAGAGGAGGTAATATATCCCAATTAATTTGATAAACTTAGTATTGCCCTGATACCAAAACCATATAAAAACACCACAAAAAAGAAAACTAAAGACCCACATCCCTCATGAATATAGACACAAAAATCATCAGGAAAATATTAACAGACTATTCAGAAAGATATAGAAATAATTATATACCATGACTAAGAGGGATTTATTATAGGGATGCAAAGCTAGTTCAATATTGAAAAATCAGTGTAATCCACCATATTAACAGGCTAAAGAAAAATCATATGATCATATCAATTGATGCAGAAAAGCATTTGACAAAACTCCATTCATTATAAAAAATCTCAGAAAAACCAGAATGCAGAGGAACTTCCTCTACTTGACAAAGAACAGCCACAAAAATTCTACAACTGGCCTTATACATAATTCTGCAAGAGTGAACACTTTCTCCCTAAGATCAGGAAGAAGACAAGGATGTCTGCTCTCACTACTCTTATTCAATCTAGTTCTGGAACTTTTAGCCAATGTAACCAGGCAAGAAAAGCAAATAAAAGACAAACATACCATTAAGGATTAAAATAGAGGAAACACTTTACCCAATTTCAAGACTTATTATATTTACAGTTATCAAGACTGTGCAATATTAGTGGAGGAATAGACACATCTGTCAATGGTACACAATAGAGAACTCAGAAATAGACCCGCAAAATATGCCTGATTTTTTAATTTTTATTGAGATGAAATTCATATAACATAAAATTAGCCATTTTAAAATGAAACCAAACAGTGGCATTTAGTACATTTATAATATTCTGCAACAACCACCTCTATCTAGTTCCAAAACTCTTTCATCATTCCAAAATAAAACTCCATACCCATTAAATAGTTACTTCTCATTCTTCCCTTCAACCACCAATTTGCTTTCTATTCTATCCAGAATTTACTTATTCTGGATATTTTGTGTAAATGGAATCAAACAATATGTGACATTTTGTGTCTAGCTTCTTTCACTTAATGCATTGTTTTTGAGATTCATTCATATTGTAGCATGTATCAGTACTTCATTCCTTCTTATGGCTGAATAATATTCCATCATATGCACTTACCACAATTTGTCCATTTATCTGTTGCTAGACATTTGTGTTGTTTCTAAGTTTTGGCTATTGTAAGTAGTGTTGCTATGAATATTCATGTAAAAGCCTTTGTTTGAGAGCCTGTTTTCAATTCTTTGGGTATATATGTAGGAGCAGAATTGCTAGGTCATATAGTCATTCTATGTTTAACTTTTTGAGGAACCAACACACTGTTTTCCATAGCAGTTGAACCACTTTACATTTCTACCGGCAATGTACAAGGTTTCCAGTTATCCATGTCCTTGCCAATACTTGTTATTTTACTTAAAAAAGTTACTATATAGTATCTAATTTTGATTTTTAATTGTATTTCCTTAATGGCTAAGAATGTTGAGCATTTTTTCATGTGCTTTTTGGCTATTTATATATCTTCTCTAGAGAAATGTCTATTCAAGTTCTTAGCACATTTTTAATTGAGTTGTTTGTCTTTCTGTTGTTGAGTTGTAAGGGTTATTTGTATTTTTTTAATATTATTACCTTATCAGATATATGATTTAAAAATATTTTTCCCATTCTACTGGTTGTCTTTTCACTTTCTTGATAATGTTCTTTGATGCACAGAAGTTTTTAATTTTGATAAAATCCAATTTCTCTTTTTTTTCTTTTGTTGTTCATGCTTTTGGTGTCATATCTAAGAATCCATTGCCAAATCCAAGGTCATGAAAATCTACCCCTATGTTTTCTTCTTAAAGTTTGTGGTTTTAGCTTGTATATTTAGGTCATTGATCAATTTTGAGTTAGTTTTTATATATGATGTTAGAGAGGGGTCCAAATTCATTCTTTTACATGTGGATATCCAGTTGTCCCATTGTCACTTGTTGAAGAGACTGTTCTTTACCTCACTGAATAGTCTTGGTTCCCTTGATTTAAATCAACTGGCCATAGATATATATTTCTGGACTCTCAGTTCTACGCTATTGGTCCAGATGTCTATCCTTTTGGCAGTACCATAACGTTTTGATTACCGTAGTTTTGGAGTAAGTTTTGATATTGGGAAGTATGAATCCTCCAACTTTGTTTTTCCTCCAATCTTCTTTTTCAAGATTGTTTTGGCTTTTTAGGGACCCTTGCAATTCTTGCCCAACTGATTTTTGGCAATGGTGCAAAGCAAGTCAATGGAGGAAAAAAGCTTTTTCAACAAATGATGTGTGGCAATTTGACATTCTTAGGGGGAAATAAAGAATCTCAATCTAAGTCTCAGACCTTGAATGAAAATTAACTCAAAATGGTGACAGACTTAAATGTAAAACTATTAAACTTTTATTTTAAAAATAGAAAAATCTTTGGCATCTTGGATTTAGACTTGACATCAAAAGGCAGATCTATAAAAAGGAAAAGGTGATAAACCTCACTGCATCAAAACTAAAAATGTCTCCTCTGCAAAAGTCTCTGCGAAGAGGATAAAAAGACAAGCTAGAGACTGGAAGGATATATTTGTAAACCACATATCCACAAAGGACTAATATCTAGAATGTATAAAGAATTCTTAATATTCAACAGTAAAAACAAACAAACAAAAAACCTCAAGTAATCCAATTAGAAAATGGTCCAAAGACATTTCAACAAGGAGAATATACAGATGACAAGTGAGCACATGAAAAGATCACTAGCCACTAGGGAAATGTAAAATAAAACCACAATGAGGTATCATTACACACCTATCAGAATGATTAAAATAAAAAATAGTGACACCAGCAAATGCAGGCAGAGAAACAGAATCATTCATGTGTTGTTGGAACATGCAATAGCTACTCTGGAACACAGTTTGGTCATTTCTTAAAAAGCTTAACATGCAACTGTCAGACAAATCAGCAATTGCACTCATGGGCATTTATCTCAGAAAATTGAAAATTTATGTTCATATAAAACCTGCATACAAACGTTAATAGCAACTTTATTTATAATAGCCCAAAATGGAAACAACCCAGGTGGTTAAACAAATGTGGTACTTCCATACCATGGAATACTACTATACAGAGGAACAATTATTGATATGTAAAACAATTTGAATGACTCTTGAGGTAATTATGCTGAGTGAAAAAATCCAACTCCAAAGGTTACCTATTGTATTCTTCTCTTTATGTAACATTCTTGAAGTGACAAAATTATAGAAATGAAGACAAATTCATGGTTTCCAGGGGTTAGAGATGAAGAGGGAGGGGGAGAGGGAAAGGAGGGAGGTGTGGCTATAAAAGGATGGTGATGGAAGGTTCTGTATCTTGACAGCAACAACATCAATATTCTGGTTGTGATATTGTATGATAGTTTTGCAAGATGTTATCATTGGGGGAAACTGGGTTAAGGGTACACACGATTGCTGTGTATTATTCTTACAACTGTATGTGAATCTCCAATTATTTAAAAATAAAAGGTTTAGTTAAAAAACCAATAAGTGCTACACTATTTAATTTTTTCCATTTATAAGACTGCGAGCCTGACAGTGTGTAACAAGTGAGCACATGTAGCCGTTAGGGGGAGGTCAGATGGGGACGCTCATGATTCCATCACTCAGTTCATCACTTGGCTGAATAGCACTGACTGCTGGGATGGTCGAGACTGCTGCATTTTATTATTATTATTATTTTTGTGTGTGGTACGCGGGTCTCTCACTGTTGTGGCCTCTCCCATTGCGAAGCACAGGCTCCAGACGCACAGGCTCAGCGGCCATGGCTCATGGGCCTAGCCGCTCCGTGGCACGTGGGATCTTCCCGGACCGGGGCACGAACCCGTGTCCCCTGCATTGGCGGGTGGACTCCCAACCACTGCGCCACCAGGGAAGCCTGAGACTGCTGCATTTTAAATTGTTTTTCTTCTTAGTCAAATAGGTTTGATTTGTGCCCATATTAGATCACGTTTAAAGACTAGAAACATAAGGAACCCGATGATGAAATACAAGATAATTAAGAGCAAAAATGGTCAGATTATAATCCTACTTCAAAATTACCTTTCCCATCCTGTAAATGGCATTCATCTGATAAAAAATAATCATTATATAGAACATCAAGATGTCTTTGGTACTTCAAAAACAGTGTTAAGAAGAGAAAATAGAGTGACAATTATATCTAATTTGGCTTTTTATTTATTGAGAATAAAGGGTCCCCAGCCACAATGTGTGCTATTTGCAGAGTGTTTGCAAACAGTGGTCTGAAATCTGTCCCCTCTTGTCATTTATAAACAAAACATAGAAATTATAAAAATAAACCTGTAGTGTTTTTAGCATAAAATTCCATAATTTCAGACATAGATTCTTGGAAAACAGCTTTTGCTTGTACTGGTGCTGTATCAGGGAGTTAAATCCCAAAGTGTTTTTAGTATATACATACAGTTTCCAAATCAGATTTGACATATCATTTTTTAGTATATTTATTTAGCATAATTTAGAAAATTATGTTTTCTCTTGTATAAGTTAAAAAGAGTTAAACGTGCATTTGTTGTTAAGTGATACAAAGTGGAAATTTGTCTGTAATGACTGTATATTATGAATATTATTAATGAATGCATTAAAACAAACTGTAGTATACCATACTTAATATGATACTCTTAAACAGTTTGTTTGAAAGTTCAAATCACATCTTTGTCACATACCACAGAAAAATGGCAAAACCAGTTTAAAATTATTTGGAGAGGGTTGTAGTGAAAGGCGCTTGCAAGTCACATACGGCTGGGCTGTGCGGGGGATGTGCGTGCATTTATCAGCTTTAAAGCATCCTGTACAAATCAGCTGTTAAGTGCCCACTGGCACTTATCTAGGACAATTAGGAAATGAGAGTCCTGGTTAGTAACATGTTCTCCATAACTGAAAATTACTATATGTCTGAGCACTGGATTGGGGTCAAGAGACTTCAGCCTTTCACTAGCTTGGGGTTCTTAGACAAATTAAGTGGGATTATGACAATATTAATAGACACCTGTCTCCCATGGTGAGTGTCTAAAGCCAGTCAAATCAGCATTTTATTTACATTTTTAGCTTCTTTCTCATTTGTTATGTTTTCTACCCTGAGTAACAGAAAACCCCAACTCAATTGGTTTAAGTCGTGAGGAAAATAGAAATCCCGAGGTAGGGCAGCTTCAGAGTTGGTTATTTTAGCAGCTCATTTCACCACTTCACGAAGGTCCTAGGTTCCTTTCCCTGTTCTGCCACCATTCATGGGTCAACTCAGCTGCTCTCAGGGTCACAAGAGGGTGACCTTGGGTCTAGGGGACCCTGTAGTTGATGAGGGTATCAAGAGAGAAAAGAGGCACCATCTCCTCTGGTGCATCTTTTTATCTCTGCAGCTGACTTTCTCTCACACTCCTTGGCCAGCACTGGGCCCCTGCTCACCCCCTGGCCAGTTCCTGGCAGGGAGAATGGGAGCTCCATGACTGGCTTAGACCATGCTGAACGAAATTGACATTCTACAGGCAGAGAAGAAGAGAGAAAGACTTCATGTTTGGTTTTGATATGACAAGGGTTCACAGGACAATTAAGTAAATATACCTACAGGTTCAGAACAAAAGGTTTTCCAGGCACTGATTTGTAGAACATGACTTCTGAGATCAGGATTAGCTGCCACGTACATAGACATTCTGTGTAACCGATGTAGAATTGCATTGTGATTGTGAGGGCAGACTCCGAGTCACATCCTAGCTCTGCCATTTGCCAGACAAATGGCCTGAGATTAGTTGTGTAACTTCTCTAAGTTTAACTTATAAAATGGGGAGCTAATGGACTTGTGAGGATTAGGTAAAACAATACATAGGAACAGGTAGGCCTAGTGCCCAGTGCATAGTTAGCAATCAATGAATGTGCGATGCTGGTATGATGCAGTGATGATGATAATGAGCTGACATGACCTTGCACCTCTCAACAGTTGAATAGCTGTTTTTCCTGCTTTTACTCTTTCCAGCAGCCACTATGCCCTCTACCCATCTCCTCTATATACAGCATCCAGAGTGACCTGTTAAAAACGTATAGTAGATCCATGTCTCTACAAATGACCCAGTTTCGTTCCTTTTTATGACTGAGTAATATTCCATTGTATATATGTACCACATCTTCTTCATCCATTCCTCTGCTGATGGACATTTAGGTTGTTTCCATGTCCTGGCTATTGTAGGTAGTGCTGCAATGAACATTGGGGTGCATGTATCTTTTTGAATATGGTTTTCTCTAGGTATATGCCCAGTAGTGGGATTGCTGGGTCATATGGTAGTTCTATGTTTAGTTTTTTAAGGAACCTCCATACTGTTCTCCATTGTGGCTGTATCAATTTACATTCCCACCAACAATGCAGGAGGGTTCCCTTTTCTCCACACCCTCCCCAGCATTTATTGTTTGTAGATTTTTTGAGACATGGGTGGATCTAGAGACTGTCATACAGAGTGAAGTAAGTCAGAAAGAGAAAAACAAATATCGTATATTAACGCATATATGTAGAATCTGAAAAAACTGGTATAGACGATCTTATTTACAAAGCAGAAATAGAGGCACAGACGTAGAGAGCAAACGTATGGATACCAAGGGGGAAAGGGGGGATGGGATGAATTGGGAGATTGGGATCGACATAAATACACTATCGATACTATGTATAAAATAGGTAACTAATGAGAACCTACTGTATAGTACAGGGAACTCTATTCAGTGCTCTGTGGTGACCTAAATGAGAAGGAAATCCAAAAAAGAGGGGATAAATGTATACATAGAGCTGACTCACTTTGTTGTACAGTATAAACTAACACAGTATTGTAAAGCAGCTATACTCCAGAAAAAAGCCATATAGTAGATCAGATCGTTCTCCTGCTCAAAACCCTCTCATGGCTCCCATTGCACCTAAAATCAGATCTAAAGTCCTTATTCATCACAGCCTGCAGGGCCTATGTGGTCTGGCCCTTGCTTAGCTCTCTGCCTTCTTCAACAATTCCACCCAGATCCCTCTACGTTGGCCTGAATCGCATCAAGCCAGTTCCTCCATCACAGTTTTCATGCCTGTTGGGCCTTCAGCCTGAACACTCTCCCCACTAGATCATCTCATATCTTCCCCCCTCATTTATTCATGTTTGTGCTCTAAGCACCTCCTCAGACAGAAGTTTGTCATCTGCCCTCTTAAAAACACTCACCACGCTCACTCCCACTTCCTCTTTCTCTTAGGCTGGACTGTCTAGAAAACAACCTGAGGCAAAAGCTCATGTGCTGACACTTGATTGAGGAGGAATACAGTCCCAGGGAAGCAGGAGCAAGGAAGAAGAAAGAGCAGATACTGAAAGGCCTCCAGCTTTGCAATCAGTGTAGCTGAGGGCTTAGTCCCCAGGGATGTCTTGAGACGGGGCATGGGGAGCTCTGCCTCTCTGTACTGACTATCCAGGGAAGGAAGAGAGAAATGATCTGCTGGCTCCCTTCTGTACCCTTTCTCCTACTGGTCAATCCACCCCTGAAGCAGGAATTAACCGCCCCCCCCAACCTCTATGATGTAGTGAGTAGCCGCCCCAGGCAGCCTCTGGAAAAGCCAGAGCCTCAGGGGTCCAGTCTGACCAATGCATAGGCGTGGAGGCCAGTGTCTTCTTGTCGGTTGTTGCCACACTCAGGGCTTCTTGATCTGGGCTGCTGGCAATAACAGCAGAGGTACCTGGCTCTAAGCCATAGCATGGAAGAGTTGATAGGGTCACTGTGGTCAGAAAGCAAGGCAAGTAGCCAAAGCCCTGGTGGGGAATGGGGGCGGAGAGGTCAGCGTGGCTGCTCAGATTTGAGTGGTATACAAACTAAGTCCAGCACCGTCTGCTACATCCTCATCTTGCGTAGTTCTCTTCATAACACTGAGGATGACCTGCCATGATACTGCATATTCATTTGAATGGAGCAGATATTCACCAGGATGGAACCTCCATAAGCAGGAGCTCATCTTTTTGAAAGATCTCTTTTTCAGATTGTCATGCTATTTACCACTCTCTACTAATGAGTTGGAAAACGGAGCCATGACAGAAATATCCCTCGTGAATAAAGGAGGTCGGCCCCTCCCTTGGCTCTCCTCCTACTGTGCTGCCTCTTTCATGCCTCTTCCCACTCCCAGTACGGGTGCTGCTTTGTGGTTTGGAGGCCTGGCCTTCTCATCCCAGATTCTCCCTGTGCACATGGAATTCTGAGAGTAGCTGAGTTTCATTTCCTCTGGTTCTCAATGCCTTTCTTAGGCCCCTTGTACCATCACTCTAGGCCCTGGGAGTTAGATGGGACTTTTGTCTCTGGAACAGTACTAGGATGAAGGGTTTTGTTGTTCACCTCCCTCCACGTTTCCCATTCACAGATTCCCTCTCCATCACTGCATCTTCTCATTCATCCTACCTTCTTAATTAAAATTCTGACCCTATACCACTTCTTCATTGCCTTGAAAAATTTCCCAAATCAGTTATCTCTTGAATGAATACCTTATCTCCATGCTGGCCCCTTTTCTCCCTAAATCAGAGTTTTAAATAATTATTTCTGAGTGTGATTTTAGGTCTAGGTTTTTGAATTTGTTGCCTCCATTGCCTTAATTTCTAGATGATCATGAATCATCACTTAAGAAATCAGCGTTAAGATTACACTTAAGGGAAACCTTTAACATCATAGCTCTAGATCAGAGTAGCTATAACTTCTAGCAAAATATAGGCATCGACTTGCAGAACTGAAAATGGCCTCAGAAGTTCATTGAGTATGACCACTTCCCACTCCTCTCCCAACCCCTTCTTGAGAGATGAGGAAACAAACCAGAAAAGGTGGGACTCTTCCAGACTTACAAAGCCAGAGAGGGGCTGAGGCAGGCTAGGGACCCAGTCCTTTTGCCTTTCTGTCCAGGGCTCTCCTAAGATCCAGACTGCTTCTTCAATCAACTGCATAGTTTGGTTTGAAGATTTGCTAAGACATTTTTGGACAGGCAGCAGAATGTTAAATCATGCAAGACAAGGAAGACAGTTCCCTGCCTATTCCCACCTTCTCATGTGACCTCCCAGACTGGCTTCTAATGGGTATTTCTGGGACTGTTTGATCAGCCCAGGGTAGACCTGACCCATTGCTAGTGACAGGGTAACTTTTGGTAGAATCCGGAGGAGGTGTCTTGCTTCCTTCTGACCCCCACAACTATGTGTCATCTCTGGGTATCCTGATGTGCAGCTGCAATCTGAAATGACCTGTAGGAGACACATTAATTGGCTGCTGTTTTTGGTCATGTGGTTGTGTTTTTGGTGAGATGAGAAATAGAAAAATGTTTTTAAACTGGTAAAGTAAAATCCCTAACATATATTGGGGATTTTTAAACTTCTTGATCTTGTTAAAATACACTGGTAAGTTTCTTTTGTGTGTCTCTGAGTCTGCCTCGGGCAGTAGTCTGAATTTATGTTGCCTTTTAACTTCCTCCTTTCAAATTTACTAAATTGTATGATTTCAAAATTTAAGCACCACAGTTGGCTACTGAGAATCATCAGGATGCTTGCAAGTTCTGAAACAGGGTTTCAGGCCAATTCTGAAATTCTCTGTGTAAAATCTAGCCTATTTTCCAAGTTGGGGACTGTTATTAAACCAAGAATTGCCCTGAGAAGTGAAAGCACAGAGCAATTCAAAGAGGTGTCAAGGTCTGCTGGCATCCGATGCTGCTTCCCTGAAGGCTTGTTTTATTTTGTCATTCACACGTCACCTTTTTTTTTCAAAGGTGACTTAAAAAAATTTATTTATTTGTTTGTTTAATTTATTTTTGGCTGCACGGGGTTGCTGTGCTCGGGCTTTCTCTACTTGCAGTGAGCGGGGGCTACTCTGTTGCAGTTTGTGGGCTTATTGCGGTGGCTTCTCTTGTGGAGCACGGGCTGTAGGCACGTGGGCTTCAGTAGTTGTGGCTCGCGGGCTCTAGAGCGCGGGCTCAGAAGTTGTGGCACACAGGCTTAGTTGTTCCGCGGCATGTGGGATCTTCCTGGACCAGGGCTCAAACCCGTGTTCCCTGCATTGGTAGGCGAATTCCTAACCACTGCGCCACCAGGGAAGCCCCCAGGGAAGCCCCCAAGGTGACTTTTAATTCCAGTCTTATTTTATGCACAGTAGTCACAATAGCTCACTTCAGTTGTTAGCATTATCTCTAAGGGATATTCCGTGCATCTGATTTGCAGCAGCTACATTCCCCCCTTCTTTGGGGAGCAGAGGAAGTTTGTGGAAGTCCAGTCCCTGCATTAAACAGAGCTATTTCTGATCTTGGTGGATTTACAGATCCTGACTTACGTATGACCCTGAAGTTATTAAAAACACACACCCCAAGGCCTGCCTTGGTTATGTAATAGGGCCACTAGGCTGACTCAGGGACTTTGTGCTCAGAGCTGAGAACAGAAACTGGCTTTTCCAAACACCTCAAAGTCTGTGAAAGGAGGTGAACCCAGCCTCCAGGCCGTGGGGCTCCATCTTGACCACTGACTTAGAATTAAATTTCAGGGGGAGGCTCAGAATGTTTCCAAACGTCCCTGCTTCCTTTTATGCTTAGTCTTAATTTTCTTTTTCCCAAGATGGACAGTGCCATCCCTTTCCTGATCCAGCTACAGAGAATCTGGTCACAAGCCAGCCTTGGTGGTTCAGTCATGGGTGGCCTTGGCAAAGATTCACGGTCAATTCTGAGAGAATATCACGCCTGCCAAGGCCAGGGGCACGGAGCATGGAGTAGCCTTTATCCTTTTGAGCACAAATCGTGGTATCCATGGAGGAAGTCACAGCAGAGTGAGCCCTGGAAGTCACCCAGGCTTCCTCCAAGTCCTCATTTTATGGATGGGGAAACATACCAATAGCAGAAACATGACTGCCTCTGGGTTGCAAGCTGAGTGGTAGTAGAGGGTGGGCTGCATCCCAGAACAAAACCTATGAGAGGGCAGGGACCACGCTGGCCCATCCACTGCTGTCTCCCAGCACCTAGTACAGTGCCTGGTAGACAGGAGGGCCCAGTAAATATCTGTTGAAGGAAAGAACAAATCTAACACCTCTTCCTCCATGTCATCTTTCTATTTTTCTTCCCCTTCTCCTGATATTTAACTAACCTTAACCTCAGAAGAGCCCCTCTGCCCCTCCTCCAGGCCAGGAAAGGTCACAGGGGCATGAACAAGACACTGTTCCCCTAAGCCAGGAAGTCACCTGGTGCCCACACAGCCAGAGTAGGAGGCTTTCCCCCAGAAAGTCTCCTGCCCATCAGTTACCACAGCCTAGACTGGCTAGAGTCTACTCCTAAGTCTGATGCCAGATTGGAGCTACAGTATGACCATTTGGGGGGCCCTAGTAGTTACAAAGTTGTTTCCAGTTTATTTGGGCACCAAGACTGATCTTTAGGCCAATTAATGGAAACAAAATGATCACTGGGCTGTGGTCTCCAAAAGTTGTGGATGTTGAAGAGGGATCCAGAAAGCTTTGGGAGCCCCAGGCTTGGGGATGAGGTCCAGGCCTCATGCCTGGTTCTAAGGGAGAAGAAGGGACTCTCTGGTCCCAGCTTGGCCAGGCTAGGCAAATGTCAACTGCGACTGCCTCTGTATGCCCAGGATTTAGTGAGATTCTGCAGTGAGAGAAGGCAGATTCAGAAGAGAGAAATAAAAACTTCGCTCTTTCGCAGGTTGTTGGCTCTCAGCGAGGGGGAGCGTCATTTGACTTTGCGTCCGGGGACAGCTCTCTTGGTGCGGTGTACTGGCCCGCCTGAGCTCCACAAGCTACAGCTGCTGATTGAGACCAGAAGTGCATATTGAGAGCACAGACTTGGGGAACCCTGCCCAGAAAAGAGCCAGAGGAGAAGAGGAGTGTGTTGGGGGGTGGGAGAGCTCGTCGGCTGCCGGGCTCCACAGAGCCAGGGCCGGGAGCGCACCCCGTGCCCCTGCGGCTGCAGAGATCGCCCTGGAGCGCCGGGAGTCCTCCAGCCCCGAGTGCGCGCCCGGCTGTTCCGCGCACCTGCCGCGGGCCCCGCGCGGGTCTGAGCGGCGGTCGGGCGGGCCGCGCGCACAGGTGGCGGCGATTGGGCAGGCGGGGCCCGGAGGGTGACGTCACGGGCTCCGGTCCCGGCGGCAGAAATAGGGCAGCCGCGGCGGCTGTACCACAGCAGCGGGCCGCGGCGGCTTAGAGAGCTGGATCTCCGACAGCCTTCAGCGCGCCCAGGACCCGCCGACAGCCGGAGAGACCGACCGAAGGACGCGGGACCGGGTCTCCGCTGCCACCACGGGGCGCTCCCTCTCGCCCTCCGAGTGCGGCCACCTGGTCTTCCCCTCGGCCCCCGGCCGCCTCAGGTACGCGGGCGCGGCTTCGGAGCGGCCGTGGGGAGGGTGCCAAGCCGCCGCCCCCGCCGCCGCCAACCGGTCCCGCTGCGCCCCGCTGGGGTACTAGCGCTCGCGGCCCCGCGTTTCCCTGCAGGGCCCGGCCGGGCGCTTGCTAGTCCTCACCGCCGCGCCTGGTGAGCCAAGTTTGCCCGCCTGCCGGGAGGCAGGCACGGGACCCCGCGACCCGGGCTGGGCAGGGCTACCCCGGGGTAAAGGCTGGGGAGCCGAGGCGTGTGGCCTGGGTCTGCAGTGGGGACCGGAGTGACCGGGCTTGCGCGCAGAGCACCGCGCAGAACCACTTGAGCCGAGCCCGAAGCGGGCGCCGGGCTCTGAGACCCTTCAGGTGCCGTTCTTGTGTTCTGGACCCCGAGCGGCCTCGGCGAGACGGGAGAGCGGTTGCACCTGGGCTCGGACTCGTGCCCTTGGCCCCGGGCTGGGACGCGAGGCGGGCGTCCTCACTACCTCTTTCCTCCAGCTTTGCGGGGAAACTTGCGTCTGCTCGCTGCAGCCCGAAGGGCCCGCGGCGCCCGGCGTGGCCTTCGCAACCCCGAGGGCCGCCGTGTCCGGGGCTGAGCGCTTGGGCTTCGCGGAGGAGGCGGGAAGGACCCGGGACCCCACTAGGCTCCGGCAGCCCGCCGCGCTCCTTCTGCTCGGTCGGGCCGGTCGTTGTTCCAAGCAAGCGGCCGGTGTTATTTGTTGGGAAATCACTAGTGAGCAATTTGTTTGGGGGGGATGTTCAGGCAGGGGACTTGGTCCTAACAGCTTGTAATGTGGGTGATCTCCACTCCTCTTGGAGCCAGCAAAAGACCTGTTCCAAGTTTCGGGGGGACCTAGGCGAAGCAGGCAGAGCTATCCGCTTTGGGTGCGCGTGTGGCCTCGAGTTTGGGGGAGAGCTTGGCGCGAGCCTTAGGGTCTCCCTTCGACTGACAAAGCGTTGCCCCGAGCGCGTATCGCTTGAGGCCTGCCACCTGAGGACTTCGGCGCCCGCCCCTCTTGCAGGAACAGAAACCTGCTGGAGCAGTAGGGTTTCTCACCATGCCCAGAACGTGGCGAGCATCCCGTGCAGCGTGTCCGTCTATGTAAGTTCCTGGGGACCTGCAGAGTTGGGCCTTCTAGGTTTGCGTCTAGCCCAGAGAGTTGTTCCCACATGCGCTGTCCAGACGACCTCTCTCCTGATAACTGTCGCCGACATTGATGAATAGCGCTTCCGCAGCCTCTCCTCCGCTCGCCTCTAGGTGTCGCTTCCGCCGAGGTTTCTGGCGAGTGGAGCCGGTAGCTTTGGTCTGTTCCCTTAGTGAATTTGTTGCAAGCCTGTGCACCAGGAATCGTACTAGATGGGCTCCTGAGACGCAAACATCCGTCCACATTCTCTGAGCCAAACAGAAACAGAATTTCAGTAGAAGGGGCGCGGTAACTTAAGCCCATTTTTGGTGCACATTTTGATTATCACACAATTCGAGAGGGGAGAAAAGGGATCGGGAAGAAATTCGGACTTTTCTCAAAAGTCCCGAGTTATTTTCCTATCATCAGGTTAGGGGAAAGCCAGAGATGACTTTTAACAGTGTCCTTTAATCCTGGAATGGCCCAGACAGGCTCTGGGTCTGGGCAGTGGTCAGGTGGAGGGCTCACCTGGGAAGCAAATGGTCAAGGGGGTGAGGGATACGGCTTCTCTGACCCCAGAGGCTCAGCAGCCCTCAGGCAGTAACTCTAATGGAAGACCTGAGCCGATGCTCCACAGAGCGCATGTCTGCTTTCCATCTCAGTTTTGTGAGAAGACACTGCAGCATTACTAGTTTATTTCTGTTTAAACGCAATGAGATGAATGTTCACTTTCTTCCCATGCTAGGGAAAAAGACAGCCCGTCTCTCCAAAGACTTCAGACAGAGCCAAAGGTTGTGCAAGAAAATAGTCTTTGATGTAATGAATTAAAATTGCTTAATAAAAGTTGTTCCAATGGATTTTTCTCTCTTCAAATTTTTTGTCCACCCTCAATTGTTGTCAGTTCCAGGAAGGCTTTTTGTTCCAGAGAGGGGCCAGCTTGTTCTGGGTATGGTGAGAACTTTTATCACTTTGGCTGTGTCCTGGAGTGGTAGGTTGGATTTTTCTACCTTGACCTGCCAGTCACTCAGGATTCTTCTTCTAAGGGCTGCAGCCTTTTTTTTTTTTTTTTTTTTTTTAGTGATCTTCATGATGTGAGCTTTTGTTTGACAACATTACATTTCAGAAATTGTCATTGACTAGTCAGGATTTCCTAAAAATCTCCTTAATTGCCACTTTGCCTTTTTTGCTATTTCTTTGCAAACTCAACTTTCTTGTGTTGCTCTGTGCTTACTAATTAATCAAATTAGGCAGTTATTTCAATAGCACATCTTTCCTTACATTTTCTATCTTGGTGCATAACACAAGGCATGCAACTTCAAGTAAAATAGAACTACAGTGGAGCGAACATGGTACTCAGGAGGCATAATCTGAATGTTGGAAGGGTGAGGGTTCTGTGCGTTAACTTCATTGTAAATAGGAATGTCATAGATTTACACATTGCACATAGACTAATTTAGATATCAAATTTATCAAATGTTGGAACAATTAACCAAAGATACCGAGTAGATAATTAATAGGAAATGCAATATAACTTCATTATGGATTGCTTCAGGGTTGGCTTCATATGTTTCCATGCCTAATTTCCCTGTTGGTATTTTAGAGATTATTTTAGGAAGTTTGAACCCTTTCCTTTTTTCCTAAAACACTCACAAATCAAAACTGGGGTCCTAAACCTTGCAAAAGAAATTAGCATACAGCTTCCTGGTTTTAGGTTGGAGTTGATATGCCTTTTTTTTCTCTTTGAACATTGGGCAGGCATACAGAAGAGAACTGTAGGATTTTGGTGGTCCCCAATTGGTTCCTATTTGTTGACTGCCAACATCACGTGTAAAATGCAATGCACCTAAAAGTAATTGGCTAGAGCATACACTTTTCAATTAGGTTAGAAATTCAGGTGCCTCAAAATCACAGACTTTACCATTCTCTTCAAGGATGGGTGGTGTTGCTTAGTTCTGCCAAATCATCTTCATAATTTCTGGTCCTGTCTGTTACAAAGAGAAGCCCTTTCCATGTGACTATTCCATAGTGTCTGGTCTGGTAATGCCACCACATTCTGAGAGAGGATGAGAGAGAACGAACCAGTGAATAGCTTTCCCAAAAGCTCCAAGCGTCAGAATTCCCATTCTTCCCAAACAGGGCTGATTCCTGGAGGAGGAAAGAGAAGTTTGTACTCATGCCTGTGCTTCTCTTTGCCTTCTGACACTGTTCAGTAAAGACAGCTTACATGCTGCTGTATGTTCTCTGGTGGGGTAGATTTGGAGTTTACATATTCATACCAATTTCTCCCTGGTCATTTGCATTCTTAGGTCACAGTTTTTCAACTTCCTTCAAAAAACAAGTCAGTATTTGGAATGTTACATTCTACAGATTTGTCGTACCTCTATAATTTTAAGTACAAATAAATAATAGCATGATATCAGCTTATACTATAACACCAGAAAATCCTGTGGTTTTCACAGCAAGGGGTAGATGATCTAATGGGGCCCATCTTGAACTAAAAAAAGCAAAATCAGTCTGTCTAAACAGAGGACGCATACATATTCCGTCCGTAAGTTTGTGATTATGTTAGAAACAAATCAATTGCCTAGGGGTCAGGATGCTTGAGTTTTAGTCTAGGTTTGGCTACTGAGTTGGCTTCATACATTGGGTGAATTCCTCCACCTTCTAGGCCTTTGGTGTCCTGTCTGTGCAGTGGCCAGTCTGGCACCTGATTCTCCTGAGCATGGGGAAACATGAGGCTCAGCTGGGAAACCTCAGAGGAAGCAGTAAAGTACTTCTCTTGGAAACGAGATGTCTTAAATATCAAGTGATTGTGTCTTACAAGTTGTTTGAAAGGAAAGGTAGTTCCAGGTCTTTTATGAGAACAATCTCAGGTAGATTTATAACCAGTCTTGGGACTCTAGCATGGATTGAATGAAGCTTATAAACCTAAATTGATTTCAAAAGGAGCTCTAGGTTGAAAAAGAGGGTTTGTGACCTTATTAGTGGTACCTTCCCGTTTCTTTGACAGGGAGATTCTTGTATTTTCTTCCATCTGAGGGCCAGTAGGGCTATTTGAATTTGATGAGTAATCTTCCAACAGGTCCTCTTTGCCCAAAGTGACTGTCTACCAGGCTGGTTGGTGTTGCCCATGAAGTAAAGGGTACTCTTGGCGCCTGGTATCCTTTGTATCTCCTCATGGTTTCTTTATTTCAACCACATTCTTGGCCAATGAAGACAGCACCAAGGAAGGCCGAGGAGAGCGTGCTGAGTGGCCCCATCCTGGGTGAAGTGTAGGAGGGCGCAGCTTGGCTTCCCCCTCTGGCCTTGCTCGGAGCCATGAAAGCTGGAGGAACACAGCTCTTGGCATCTGTGAGAGGAGAGACTTGGGGCTCATGGCCTCTAATCTTGCTGTACATAGATGTTTCCCCATCTAAAACCAACCATTCATCCAAATAAAATATTTCTAAGTATCAAGAGGCAGCAGGGGATGGGGTTTAAGAGTATAGACACCAAGTCCACCTGGCTGTCTTGGAGTCCCAGCTCTGCCATTTATTTGCCATGCAGCCTTGGCAAGGTATTTAACCCTCTCTGTGACCCATTTCCTCTGTCATTTGACTAGAGGATAATCATTGCCCTCCTCATGGAGTAGAAATGAGGATTATGAGTTAATACCTGTGAAGCATTTAGAACAGTGCCTGACACACAGTAATTGCTATATGTGTTAATCAAATAGAGAGTCTCTATTTGGTTATTAGACAGATCATCAAAATTGATTTAGACGCAGTGTTCTTTTTTTATGGACCGAACTGTCATAAAACTTGGGTTGTAAATTTTAAGAGTGTTGTTGCTGTAGACGGACTGAATTGTCAGTCACCATGAGTATAAAATGACATCTCAGACTCATCTGCCGTGCAAATGAAGTTTGATCTAGTGGTGGCCAAGCTGAAATAAACTTTACAGAGAGGCTGCTTAGGAATATTTCAGTAGTTGGCCTGGCTCGTGTGTTTCCCTGTCATCCAATGAAATCCTACGGGAATCTCAACACAAACCAGACAAAACCAGAGATGACTCCAGGTGCAGTAGGGCTGCAGTTCAGCTTCCTGAAACACATCTCAGAACAGCTGGTTTAATGCCAGAGGTCTGGGCACACCCTCTTAAATGAAGTGATTTGGCGCTTCCCAAAACAATTGAAATGAACAGAATTTATTCTGATATTATCCATTAATAATAAAACATCCAAAATAATTGGTCTCGGATTACTAGGCCAACTGAAAACTAAATACTAGATATTGTGGCTCAAATATTTCATAACTCCAGGGATTGACATCTGTACATTATCTAGAGTAAGTTTTGATTATCTTGCTGTTTTTAGTTTATTTGGGCTTGAAGGCATGAAAAGGGAGAGAAGACGACCTTTTTATATATATGCTCACTCCATGAGCACTGGTTGATGGTGGATAAGTAGGGAAGAATTAATAAAAGTAGAGTAGGAAGCAGTGTCTTTCTAGTTCTAGCTTGAGTTACTCTTGCTGGTTTAAAAAAAATTCCGAAAATCCAGCAACTGCTCTCTGCAGTCTCTGGAACATGGATGGCTCTGTGTTCAGAAGAGAATAATTTATGGGGAGTAGGGAGTTGCCTTATTTATTTTTAGAAAAACTGGTTGCAGTCAGGGAAGTCATTTTTATTCTCTTTTAGTCCCAAATGTGATTTTTCTCTCCTCATCCCTGTAAGAACACACACCCTAGCTGGAGCCCCGGACAGGGAGCGTAGCGCTGGGTGGCTGCTGGTAGTGCTGCAGCCCTCTCCCAGGTAGCTGCGGAAGCTGCAGCGTTCTGCTCCACTCTGCCTTCTTCAGAGGGAGGAGCTGGTGCTGACTGTGCTGAGACCATGACCTTCAGATCGTATTTACTGGCCACTCGGACCGTTTCCCCAGTAATTCTAGCTTTCCCTCCAGATGTCAAAGATGAACGGCCGAAGCAACAGAGGTAGGAGTAGGAGCCTGTGGACTCTTTAAAAAAAAAAAAAAAAAAAGAGATGTCGTCTCTTAAAAGATAGTCATAACTTATAACCTTGCCTTTCACAGGCCAGTGTTATATGCCTACAATGTTTAGTCTGACTTCTCTTTCCTGTGGGCATTTCTGCCTCAAGTTGGGGACATAAAGCAAATCTGGGGCAGCAGCTTTATTGGGTATGGAAGGCAGCCAAAGGAAACCTGGAATGTGGCAGGAGTGTATTTGTTTGGCAGCCCTGGCATCAGCGCTAGTGATCATTTGATCCCTCCCCTTGTGTACAGCAGGGATCCTTCAAAGCTGTTGGCTCTGGGGGTGAGCACGGGTGGACCCCGCAAACAGGCTGTAAGGTCTCTCAAGCAGCTAATCATCTCTGACTCGGACACCTGCTCATGACCAGTCCTAAGCCAAGTGATGGGGGTGCTGTCCTCCAAGGAGCTCTGTGTGTTTTCATCTCCCCAGCCATGAGCAGGATGCAGTGTGGACCACATGCAGTTAAGCACTAAATTGTATGGTGCTCACAGAAATTAATAACTCTTCAAGTTTCCTTGAGTAAGAGTTCTAAATACTTCATGATGAGTTCTATCTGGATATGTTTCTTAGAGATCCTGAAATTAAGGTTGGAATATGTTCACAGTGGAAGCCTTAAAAAGTACAGCTAATTGGACAAATGCACCAGTCTGTGTCTTTGTCCTCTTAACACAATGCCCAGCATATGTTAGGGAGTTGAATTTTTATTATAGCTGATCCTTAGTTTTTTTTCATCCATGGGATTCTTTGATTACTTTCAATTGTCCATTTCTTAGACAATCTATCAAGTGAGTCTCAGGAAATATCTTAAATGCTACTGAAATCCTATTATCCATTGGATGCTGGGATTCTACTACAAGGACTGGTCTTGAAACAAAAATAAAAATAGTAGACCCTTTAATGCTGTTTTGAAGTTCACTCTCTTGTTAACTGAGGCATCAGCTACGAACAGGGGTGCTACAGATTTAACATGATTCCTCATCAGCATTTATTGAGCACTAGTGTGCCCAGCTGCAAATACTTTCTGAGGAAACAGAAGCGTGGACATAGGGTAACCTAACAGAGGTGCCTCAGCCTTCTCACCCTCATTTGTTCTTGCAGATGTAGTGGCAGGTGCATTTCAAGTGCGTTTCTACATACCAGTTAGCATTTCTAGAGTTCTTACTATGTGCCAGCCCTGCCTCCTTCAGTCCTCACAGCAGCGCTATTGGGTACATATTCTGACCCCATTTTAGAGGTGAATAAACTTAGGCTCCGAAGTATTATAACTTCTCCACAGGAAAACAGAACGGTTGGTGCCAGAATTTAAACTCGGATGTATCTGATTCTGGAGCACAGGTACTCACTAACTAACTATGCCTTGACATGTTTACACTTTGCAGCACTTAGTTCTGAGTGTTTGTCATTTTCTCAACAGACTCAACAAAATGAAACCAGGATGCTTTTGGCTGCATCTCACACTGCTTGGAGCCTCCCTGCCTGCTGCGCTGGGGTGGATGAACCCAGGAACCAGCAGAGGATTGAACATGGGTGTGGGAGAGTCCCGGGAAGAGGTATAGTCACGTCACGGCTGACATGCCATTTAAAACTCATTGCTTTTCAATGTTAGAGTATCTAATTTCCTTTCCACCTTTAGTTTTTATCAAGTAGATTGCAGTGAAAATTAAAATCCTGCCCCCTTTTTGGTAGGGGACAGAAGGAAGCCACGTGTGTTGATAAGGACAGGAGGTTTATATCATGCTGTTAAGTAATGGTCTAAAATCTCTCCAGTGCCAAAAATGTATCCCCAGATGAAGCTATGGTTGCATGTTTTGTCTTCCACACAGACCCACCAGAGAACGGCCTTTGTGTATATTTAATAGCACTCTGAAAGTGCTGACTCATTGGTGGAGCACACCCATGTGAATTAATGAAGTCTTTTAATTAAAAAATATGTTATAAAGGAAATAGACTTCTTTTCAGCTCTATAGATAACAAGAACCAGGCTGAGTAAGAACGGAGGGTAGAGGTCCTAAGGGAGACGGCCTTAATGAACAGATAAGAATGATTAATGGCATGTTAGGTATATATAAATGCTTCTAAAGTGCTTGAAAAACTTGTTCTCAAATACCTCCCGGGAGAGTCTTGCTATCCTTCTAATTGCTTAGTGAACTCTGCTCTGAAGTCGTGAAAAGGAGTCATAAACTGCAACCAGCACTGCTCAGGTAGTGGGCCTCATGAATTTGGGGCTCATGAGGGATGTAGATTTTCTGCACGTGCTGAGTTTTTTTGTACATGCTGAACCTTGAGCAGTGACTACACCCTTTCAATAAAACCACCTAGGATTTTCTTGATGACGTGATGAATACTAATTCTTACCTGAGAGCTTTCCAGGGCATCTTAACTGCCACTGTCTTCTGTGATGCCTCCCCTTCTCCTTTTCTCTGTGCGTGCTTCCCGTCCTGTGGAATGAGGAAGAAAAATCACCCCCAAAAGTCAACGTTACCCGGAGAGTGAATAACGATCCACACTATATGGTAGGATTAATGCGTTATTTGAGCAAAAGACACGATTTCTCTTTCATTATTACTTAACTGTAACACAATCCCAAAGCTACAGGCCTTAATCTTCAGGGAGCTGCAGAAGTAATTTAATGTGCACTCTTCCTGCTGAAGTGCGTGGCTTCCCTTTGTGGCGAGCAGATGATTAAACAGAAACACTGTCTCTCCCATCTAAATCCATGAAGGACACAACTTAATGTTCTTGTGAAAGAGTCTGAAGGCTGACTTGCTAGCGAGCCCAGCATTTCCCAATGGGAATCATTTAATCGTTATACCCATATCCATACAGAGGGAAAATGATCATTTAAGTCCTATCAATATACTGTTGAATATTTAATAGCAAAGCAAACAGGCAAACACACAGCTACGTGTATTTCGTGTTCTTACTTTCGGGGCTCATTGGCCCACTGTTTTAAATCACTTATTTCAATTAAAAGAGTCAAGCCTATTACGGTGGGATTTAGCTGGAGGTAAATTGAAGGTAAGTTGATATCAACCTAGGGTCTCTTTATTTTAGTTGTTACCACCCTAATTCTTTGTGTACCAAAGAAAAAGTAGATGATGCTCATCCTGAAGAAGTGAGGCTGTTTTTATGTTTGGGGGTGCTGTTGTGTTCCCCCCTTCACCCCATTACGATAGAGGCCCGGAGATGCCATTGTCTCCCAGGTTCGGGAATTTCACTGCTTCGGGAAAAGGAAGTGATGCCTCTGTGGACTCTCAAAGGCCAGAACAACCGCCCTACCCATCCAGTTCTCTTTGCCGTAGACTGAGTTTTTGTGAAGTGTTGTAACTTCTGCTCATTGAGTCTGCTTCTGTCAACTGTTAAATGAGATGATGACAATGTGAATGGGCCCAGGACATAGGACAGCCTCTGAATGTTTAGAGAGAGTGGGTAGGACATGTAGCGTAACTGGTTAGTTTGCTGACCTTGATGACACTTGATGCACAGCCCCTCTGCCCAGCTCTGGTTCTTACCTTTTCTCTAGAGTCTTCTTTTTTTTTTTTTTTTTTTTTTTCCGTACACGGGCCTCTCACTGTCGTGGCCTCTCCCGTTGCGGAGCACAGGCTCTGGAGGCGCAGACTCAGCGGTCATGGCTCACAGACCCAGCCGCTCCGCGGCATGTGGGATTTTCCCAGACCGGGGCACGAACCCGTGTCCCCTGCATCGGCAGGCAGACTCTCAACTGCTGCGCCACCAGGGAAGCCCTAGAGTCTTCTTTGACCACTCTTGGTTACATTTGATCTCTTTCTCTGAACTCCTAGTCTTAGTCTTTCCTATCTTTTTCTTAACTCTTGTATTTGTACTTTAGCATATGGATGAAGCCATCTTCATCTTTCTCTTCCTTACAGCGTCTAATAATTTTAAGAGGAAAATAGAGGCTCATTGAGTTTTTGAGTCAATTGATATTTATTCAACATTTGGTACTAGTCATGTTGTCACCTTGGTGCTTTCAAATTTCACATTAGACTGTCATGTATTTAAATGAGTTTTTATACCTCCCTGCAGAGCAGGCTCATTTTTGGTGTGGACATGAATGGTCCCCCCAGCAAATCTGTTAGCAGTTTGTGGGCCAAGCCAAGCTTGTACCTTGTCAACATCCAAGATAGTCCTCTGTGTAACAGGTTCTAACAGGGTAGTTTCTTCTTTGAATTGTAGCTCTTTATATATCCAGAACTCACTGCCTAAACCATATTAAACTCCTCTAGCAGTTTCCTCAGACAGTCTTATTTTCTAAAAGAATCAAAACCAACAGTTTCCTGAGACTCAGTAAATAAATGAATAAAAACCTTTCCAGGAACTAAATGGTAAAATGTTTCAGTGTGTATTTTCTTCCTGATCGTAGTACTTTCCAAAACATTCATTGACTTAAGCTTTTTTTAAGTACTCGGAAAGCATTAATAAGATTTAATTTGCCTTTCAAGTTATTATACCAATTACTTGAGTGTCCTAAGGGTAAATAAGGATTAAATGACCAATGTGTGTGTGCTTGCACATTTTTAAAGCAATTATAACAATTGTGAATTGTGTTAAATTATTGTTTCATGTACAAAGACTGCAGTTGAAATAGCTTCAAGGAGTTTACCATTTTACAAACGTCGATAAAAAGAAATGTAGCTGGGTGGAGCGCCTCTTTAATAAAGAGCTGAGTGGCAGGGCATGATCTAGAATCCTAATGCAATTCTGAATTCAGAGGAAACAATTCTGAGAGATACAACTTATCGAAATTCTGAAATAGAGTTATATTTTATTTTCCCCCTTTCCCCAATACTCTGGCCAAGATAGATACAGTAGTAAAATCAATATTGGTAGAATTTTATATTGGGGAGACCAAGAAAGTGAGAAGGGATGTGATAACAGTCCCTAGGGACGTCCCTCTTGAGGGGCAAACATTTGTGGGCAGGTCCCCTCCCCTTTGAGCCCTGGATACTGTGTTGCCATCACCCACTGGGCTCTGGGATTGGATGGGGGCCGTTACACAGCCTTATGCATCCTTCTTGATCTTACTGAACTTTTCCTAAATTGCTCATACCCATGGTTTCTAGTCATGCACTAAATATCTGTAAATATTAATATTGGTTCCATTTTAAATTGTTAGCTTTGTATGCCCTGGTGCTTATAGACCCGAGATATGCTTTGATGTCAGACACCATTTGTTCTCAGTGTGTGTGAAGTCTCATAGGAGTCTTGTCTTGTTTTTTTTTTTGGTATGCGGGCCTCTCACTGTTGTGGCCTCTCCCGTTGCGGAGCACAGGCTCCGGACCAGCGGCCATGGCTCACGGGCCCAGCCGCTCCGCGGCACGTGGGATCTTCCCGAACCGGGGCATGAACCCGTGTCCCCTGCATCGGCAGGCGGACTCTCAACCACTGCGCCACCAGGGAAGCCCTCATAAGAGTCTTTGAGGAAAAACAATAGGTGGTAGGAGTGGTATCAGTAGTCAGGATGCTTCCTGTCCTCCCTAAGTCCAGGGGTCAGCCTAAGAGAGCAGGATCCTACCCTGGTTGACCAGCCCGTTCCCCTTCTGCAAGTGTTGGCCCCTGACGCTGACTGCACTCCTGTCCCTGTGAGGACACCTTCAAATTACAGAGAACTTAAATGCTCTGGCTTCTTTCTGCGTTGGCTGGGCGTTCAGGCTGCTAAGACTGAGCATTAATTTAAAAAATATTTTTCTTCCGTAATAAGTGTCCTTGTTCTTGCACATTTGATTGCAGTTAAGACAATGTTCCCCTGCCCTTTCTAGTGTTGTTCTCCCCCCACAGCTCCCACCCCATGCCCCTGACTTCCTTTTTTTTACATCTTTATTGGAGTATAATTGCTTTACAATGGTGTGTTAGTTTCTGCTTTATAACAAAGTGAATCAGTTATACATATACGTATGTTCCCATATCTCTTCCCTCTTGCATCTCCCTCCCTCCCACCCCCCCATCCCACCCCTCCAGGTGGTCACAAAGCACCGAGCTGATCTCCCTGTGCTATGCGGCTGCTTCCCACTAGCTATCTACCTTATGTTTGTTAGTGTATATATGTCCATGCCACTCTCTCACCCTCTCACAGCTCACCCTTCCCCCTCCTCATATCCTCAAGTCCATTCTCCAGTAGGTCTGTGTCTTTATTCCTGTCGTACCCCTAGGTTTTTCATGACATTTTTTTCCCTTAAATTCCATATATATGTGTTAGCATACAGTATTTGTCTTTTTCTTTCTGACTTACTTCACTCTGTGTGACAGACTCTAGGTCTATCCACCTCATTACAAATAGCTCAATTTCGTTTCTTTTTATGGCTGAGTAATATTCCATTGTATATATGTGCCACATCTTCTTTATCCATTCATCCGATGATGGGCACTTAGGTTGTTTCCATCTCCGGGCTATTGTAAATAGAGCTGCAATGAACATTTTGGTACATGACTCTTTTTGAATTATGGTTTTCTCAGGGTATATGCCCAGCAGTGGGATTGCTGTGTCATATGGTAGTTTTATTTGTAGTTTTTTAAGGAACCTCCATACTGTTCTCCGTAGTGTCTGTACCAATTCACATTCCATCAGCAGTGCAAGAGGGTTCCCTTTTCTCCACACCGTCTCCAGCATTTATTGTTTCTAGATTTTTTGATGATGGCCATTCAGACTGGTGTGAGAGGATATCTCATTGTAGTTTTGATTTGCATTTCTCTAATGATTAGTGATGTTGAGCATTCTTTCATGTGTTTGTTGGCAGTCTGTATATCTTCTTTGGAGAAATGTCTATTTAGGTCTTCTGCCCATTTTTGGATTGGGTTGTTTGTATTTTTGTTACTGAGATGCATGAGCTGCTAGTAAATTGTGGAGATTAATCCTTTGTCAGTTGCTTCATTTGCAAATATTTTCTCCCATTCTGAGGGTTGTCTTTTGGTCTTGTTTATGGTTTCCTTTGCTGTGCAAAAGCTTTGAAGTTTCATTAGGTCCCATTTGTTTATTTTTGTTTTTATTTCCATTTCTCTAGGAGGTGGGTCAAAAAGGACCTTGCTGTGATTTATGTCATAGAGTCTTCTATGTTTTCCTCTAAGAGTTTGATAGTTTCTGGCCTTACATTTAGGTCTTTAATCCATTTTGAGCTTATTTTTGTGTATGGTGTTAGGGAGTGATCTAATCTCATACTTTTATATGTACCTGTCCAGTTTTCCCAGCACCACTTATTGAAGAGGCTGTCCTTTCTCCACTGTACATTCTTGCTTCCTTTATCAAAGATAAGGTGACCATATGTGCGTGGGTTTATCTCTGGGCTTTCTATCCTCTTCCATTGATCTACCTTTCTGTTTTTGTGCCAGTACCATACTGTCTCGATTACTGTAGCTTTGTAGTATAGTCTGAAGTCAGGGAGCCTGATTCCTCCAGCTCCATTTTTCGTTCTCAAGATTGCTTTAGTTATTCGGGGTCTTTTGTGTTTCCATACAAATTGTGAAATTTTTTGTTCTAGTTCTGTGAAAAATGCCAGTGGTAGTTTGATAGGGATTGCCTTGAATCTGTAGATTGCTTTGGGTAGTAGAGTCATTTTCACAATGTTGATCCTTCCAACCCAAGAACATGGTATATCTCTCCATCTATTTGTATCATCTTTAATTTCTTTCATCAGTGTCTTACAATTTTCTGCATACAGGTCTTTTGTCTCCTTAGGTAGGTTTATTCCTAGATATTTTATTCTTTTTGTTGCAGTGGTAAATGGGAGTGTTTTCTTGATTTCTCTTTCAGATTTTTCATCATTAGTGTATAGGAATGCCAGAGATTTCTGTGCATTAATTTTGTATCCTGCTACTTTACCAAATTCATTGATTAGGTCTAGTAGTTTTCTGGTAGCATCTTTAGGATTCTCTGTGTATAGTATCATGTCATCTGCAAACAGTGACAGCTTTATTTCTTCTTTTCCAATTTAGATTCCCTTTATTTCCTTTTCTTCTCTGAGTGCTGTGGCTAAAACTTCCAAAACTATGTTGAATAAGAGTGGTGAGAGTCGGCAACCTTGTCTTGTTCCTCATCTTAGTGGAAATACTTTCAGTTTTTCACCATTGAGGACAGTGTTGGCTGTGGGTTTGCATATATGGCCTTTATTATGTTGAGGAAGGTTCCCTCTATGCCTACTTTCTGCAGGGTTTTTATCATTAATGGGTGTTGAATTTGGTCGAAAGCTTTCTCTGCATCTACTGAGATGATCATATGGTTTTTCTCCTTCAATTTGTTAATATGGGGTATCATGTTGATTGATTTGCATATACTGAAGAATCCTTGCATTCCTGGAATTAACCCCACTTGATCATGGTGTATGATCCTTTTAACATGCTGTTGGATTCTGTTTGCTAGTATTTTGTTGAGAATTTTTGCATCTATGTTCATCAGTGATATTGGCCTGTAGTTTTCTTTCTTTGTGACATCTTTGTCTGGTTTTGGTATCAGGGTGATGGTGGCCTCATAGAATGAGTTTGTGAGTGTTCCTCCCTCTGCTATATTTTGGAAGAGTTTGAGAAGGATAGCTGTTAGCTCTTCTCTAAATGTCTGATAGAATTCGCCTGTGAAGCCATCTTGTCGTGGGCTTTTGTTTGTTTGGATATTTTTAATCACAGTTTCAAATTCAGTGCTTGTGATTGGTCTGTTCATATTTTCTATTTCTTCCTGATTCAGTCTTGGCAGGTTGTGCATTTCTAATAATTTGTCCATTTCTTCCAGGTTGTCCATTTTTTTGGCATAGAGTTGCTTGTAGTAATCTCTCATGATCTTTTGTATTTGTGCAGTGTTAGTTGTTACTTCTCCTTTTTCATTTCTATTTCTATTGATTTGAGTATTCTCCCTTTTTTTCTTGATGAGTCTGGCTAATGGTTTATCAATGTTGTTTTATCTTCTCAAAGAACCAGCTTTTAGTTTTATTGATCTTTGCTATCGTTCCCTTCATTTCTTTTTCATTTATTTCTGATCTGATTTTTATGAGTTCTTTCCTTCTGCTAACTTTGGGCTTTTTTGTTCTTCTTTCTCTAATTGCTTTAGGTGAAAGGTTAGGTTGTTTATTCGAGATGTTCCCTGTTTCTTAAGGTAGGATTGTATTGCTATAAAATTCCCTCTTAGAACTGCTTTTGCTGTATCCCACTGGTTTTGGGTCATCGTGTCTCCATTGTCATTTGTTTCTAGGTATTTTTTGATTTCCTCTTTGATTTCTTCAGTGATCACTTCATTATTAAATAGTGTATTGTTTAGCCTCCATGTGTTTGTATTTTTTACAGATCTTTTCCTGTAATTGATATCTAGTCTCATGGCATTGTGGTTGGAAAAGATACTTGATACAATTTCAATTCTCTTAAATTTACCAAGGCTTGATTTGTGACCCAAGATATGATCTATCCTGGAGAATGTTCCATGAGCACTTGAGAAAAATGTGTATTCTGTTGTTTTTGGATGGAATGTCCTATAACTATCAATTAAGTCCATCTTGTTTAATGTATCATTTAAAGCTTGTGTTTCCTTATTTATTTTCAGTTTGGATGATCTCTCCATGGGTGAAAGTGGGGTGTTAAAGTCCCCTACTATGATTGTGTTACTGTCGATTTCCCCTTTTATGGCTGTTAGTATTTGCCTTATGTATTGAGGTGCTCCTATGTTGGGTGCATAAATACTTACAATTGTTATATCATTTTCTTGGATAAGTCCCTTGATCATTATGTAGTGTCCTTCTTTGTCTCTTCTAATAGTCTTTATTTTAAAGCCTATTTTGTATGATATGAGAATTGCTACTCCAGCTTTCTTTTGGTTTCCATTTGCATGGAGTATCTTTTTCCATCCCCTTACTTTCAATCTGTATGTGTCTCTAGGTCTGAAGTGGGTCTCTTGTAGACAGCATATATATGGGTCTTGTTTTTGTATCCATTCAGCCAGTCTGTGTCTTTTAGTGGGAGCATTTAATCCATTTACATTTAAGGTAATTATCGATATGTATGTTCCTATTCCCATTTTCTTAATTGTTTTGGGTTTGTTATTGTAGGTCTTTTCCTTCTCTTGTGTTTCCTGCCTAGAGAAGTTCCTTTAGCATTTGTTGTAAAGCTGGTTTGGTGGTGCTGAACTCTCTCAGCTTTTGCTTGTCTGTAAAGATTTTCATTTCTCCATCAAATCTGAATGAGATCCTTGCTGGGTTGAGTAATCTTGGTTGTAGGTTTTTCTCCTGCATCACTTTAAATATGTCCTGCCAGTCCCTTCTGGCTTGCAGAGTTTCTGCTGAAAGATCAGCTGTTAACTTTATGGGGATTCCCTTGTGTGTTATTTGTTGTTTTTCCCTTGCTGCTTTTAATATGTTTTCGTTGTATTTAATTTTTGACAGTTTGATTAATATGTTCCTTTGCGTGTTTATCCTTGGGTTTATCCTGTATGGGACTCTCTTGCTCCCTGCACTTGATTAACTGTTTCCCTTCCCATCTTAGGGAAGTTTTCAACTATAATCTCTTCAAATATCTTCTCAGTCCCTTTCTTTTTCTCTTCTTCTTCTGGAACCCCTATGATTCGAATGTTGTTGGGTTTAATTTTGTCCCAGAGGTCTCTGCGACTGTCGTCAGTTCTTTTCATTCTTTTTTCTTTATTCTGCTCTGCAGTAGTTATTTCCATTATTTTATCTTCCAGGTCACTTATCCGTTCTTCTGCCTCAGTTATTCTGCTATAGATCTCATCTAGAGTATTTCATTTATTGTGTTGTTCATCATTGCTTATTTCATCTTTAGTTCTTCTAGGTCCTTGTTAAATGTTTCTTGCATTTTCTCTTTTCTAGTTCCAAGATTTTGGATCATCTTTACTATCATTATTCTGAATTCTTTTTCAGGTACACTGCCTATTTCCTCTTCATTTGTTAGGTCTGGTGGGTTTTTATCTTGCTCCTTCATGTGCTGTGTGTTTTTCTGTCTTCTCATTTTGCTTATCTTACTGTGTTTGGGGTCTCCTTTTTGCAGGCTGCAGGTTCGTAGTTCCTGTTATTTTTGGTGTCTGTCCCCAGTGGCTAAGGTTGGTTCAGTGGGTTGTGTAGGCTTCCTGGTGGAGGGGACTAGTGCCTGTGTTCTGGTGGATGAGGCTGGGTCTTGTCTCTCTAGTGGGCAGGTCCACGTCTGGTGGTGTGTTTTGGGGTGTCTTTTGCCTTATTATGATTTTAGGCAGCCTCTCTTCTAATGGGTGGGGTTGTGTTCCTGTCTTGCTAGTTGTTTCCATAGGGTGTCCAGCACTGTAGCTTGCTGGCCGTTGAGTGAAGCTGGGTGCTGGTGTTGAGATGGAGATCTCTGGGAGATTTTCGCCATTTGATATTATGTGGAGCTGGGAGGTCTCTTGTGGTCCAGTGTCCTGAAGTTGGCTTTCCCACCTCAGAGGCACAGCACTGACTCCTGGCTGGGGCACCAAGAGCCTTTCATCCACATGGCTCAGAATAAAAGGGAGAAAAAGTAGAAAGAAAGAAAGAAAGAAAGGAAGGAAGGAATGAACGAAGAAAGAAAGAAAAGAAAGAAAGGAGGGAGGGAGGGAGGAAGGAAGGAGGGAAGGAAGGAAGGAAAGAAAGAAAGAAAAGAAAAAGTAAGATAAAATAAACTAAAGTTATTAAAATAAAAAATAATTATTAAGAAAAAAATTTAAAAACAAAAAATCAGACGGATAGAACCCTAGGACAAATGGTGAAAGGAAAGCTATACAGACAAAATGTCACACAGAAGCATACACATACACACTCACAAAAAGAGGAAAAGGGAAAAAAATAATAAATCTTGCTCTCAAGTCCACCTCCTCAATTTGGGATGATTCGTTGTCTATTCATGTATTCCACAGATGCAGGGTACATCAAGTTGATTGTGGAGCTTTAATCCGCTGCTTCTGTGGCTGCTGGGAGAGATTTCCCTTTCTCTTCTTTGTTCTCACAGCTCCCAGGGGCTCAGTTTTGGATTTGGCCGCGCCTCTGTGTGTAGGTCGCCGAAGGGCGTCTGTTCTTCGCTCAGACAGGGCGGGGTTAAAGGAGCCACTGATTAGGGGGCTCTGGCTCACTCAGGCTGGGGGGAGGGAGGGGTGCGGATGCGGGGCGAGCCTGCGGCGGCAGAGGCCAGCGTGACGTTGCACCAGCCTGAGGCGCGCCTTGCGTTCTCCCGGGGAAGTTGTCCCTGGATCCCGGGACCCTGGCGGTGGCGGGCTGCACAGGCTCCCCGGAAGGGGGTTGTGGATAGTGACCTGTGGTCGCACACAGGCTTCTTGGTGGCGGCAGCAGCAGCCTTAGCGTCTCATGCCCGTCTCTGGGGTCCGCGCTATTAGCCGCGGCTCGCGCCCGTCTCTGGAGCTCCTTTAAGCAGTGCTCTTAATCCCCTCTTCGTGCACCAGGAAACAGAGGGAAGAAAAACTCTCTTGCCTCTTCGGCAGGTCCAGACTTTTCCCCGGACTCACTCCCGGCTAGCCGTGGTGCACTAACCCCTTCAGGCTGTGTTCACGCCACCAACCCCCGTCCTCTCCCTGCGCTCCAACCGAAGCCCGAGCCTCAGCTCACAGCCCCGCCCGCCCTTGCGGGTGAGCAGACAAGCCTCTTCGGCTGGTGAGTGCCGGTCGGCCCTGATTCTCTGTGCGGGAATCTCCCCGCTTTGCCCTCCGTACCCCTGTTGCTGTGCTCTCCTCCGAGGCTCCGAAGCTTCCCCCCTCCGCCACTGGCAGTCTCCGCCCGCGAAGGGGCTTCCTAGTGTGTGGAAACCTTTCCTCCTTCACAGTTCCCTCCCACTGGTGCAGGTCCCGTCGCTATCCTTTTGTCTCTGTTTAGTCTTTTTTCTTTTGCCCTACCCAGGTACGTGGGGACTTTCTTGCCTTTTGGGAGGTCTGAGGTCTTCTGCCAGCATTCAGTAGGTGTTCTGTAGGAGTTGTTCCACGTGTAGATGTATTTCTGGTGTATCTGTGGGGAGGAAGGTGAATTCCGCGTCTTACTCTTCCGCCATCTTCCCGATCCCTGACTTCCTTTTGATTGATTGCCGGGGAAGAAGAGTTGATCACTCCGGCCCCTCCCTCTGTGAGAGTGGAGAAAACCAACTGCCTTCTCCCTGTGGACAGACAGGGTGCAGGCTGGGTGCTCAGTGTTTTCCAAGCCTCATCTGCAGTACAGGCCTGCATGCAGCCTTTATGTCTGTTTTCTGCAGAATCACCCTTCCTAAAGACTCCCTGGTACCAACTGCAGCTTTTAAAGCAGATGAGACTCTGGGTGTGGTGTCACAGCAGGAGGCGTGAGCGGGGCCTTTCACTGGGAGTGGCGCACTGGGATGCAGGTGGCACCCCTTATATGAATCCGGGGCTTCTGCTGCGGGGCTGCTTCTGGGAGGGCGAGGCCTCGTCTCTGCTCCTCCAGCTCTCGGCCATGGCTGTCCATTACTGTGTGTCAGAGGGTATGGATGTTAGTTTCTTAGGTAAAATTGGGAGAGCACAGTCTCCCACCTGCAGATGTGAGTAAATCCAATTTCCAAGGTGAAGGGTGGTGGCAGATACTCCAAGCCCCAGGGGACGATGAGCTGATTTCCACCTTCAGAGTTAGTGTGGGCTATACCTACTCCTATCCAGTGTCTTGAGCTTCAATGTGCTTGTGAACAGGCCCTGCAGTCTTGGAGGACGGTGGGCAGAAAAGCCCTAGAGGTATCCTCTGCCACCACCCCCTATGCACACATCCAAGAAGGAGAATCCAGTTGGTGATGAACCCTGGCCTTTTTTAGCTTCTTGCTAACGTGATGACGCAGACTGCAGTCAGAAAAAGGAGAGAAACACAAAGGCTGCAGTCATGCCGAGAAAGAGCTTGCCATGAAATTGGCTTTGAGTGAGGGGAGGCAGGGGCAGGTAGGTGAGGGGAGAGGTGAATTGAAACAGCCTGGGTTTGAGAGTCATTTTCACCTATTTTCAAGCAAGCAGGCAGATAAGAAAACTTAGATCTCTGAACCCAGAGTTCCGCTTACGTACAGGTGATTTAAATCCAGAGGGTCGGCCCACACTCCCATGCTCTCACCATCACTGCCTCTGTGCCAGACATCCTGGTGTCCTGCCCAGTTTCTGTCCCCAGTACCCAGCCAGGCTGCCTTGGGGACCACAACTGCCGGCTCGGTGCTGTGTTCGGGGGTCTTGTTTTCATTTTTATCCTTGGACAGGGGAAGCCGCTGTCTTTGTTCTTTGTGTTGGATATTTCTCCTCTCTCGCCGCTCCCAGCAAGCCTTCTACTCTGTACCAGTTACTGCACTGTATTCCCCTTTAGTATTTTGAGATCATAGTTGACAGAGTTTTAATTGGCTCTGAAAAGTTCTGTGACCCAGGAAAATAAACATTTATGAGTTCACAGAAAGCCATTATTCTTCCTTTTAATTGAGCCTTTACTCATCTAACTATTTTCTGAGTGTCTCTGCTGCTAATAAGCCCTGCCTCTCTAGGAAACTTCCCGCGATTGTAAGCAGGACGTCAGGCCATGTGCTGTCAGTGGGGCTCTGATTTCCGTTGTCCGGGCACTTGGCAGCATCAGCTCTGTTATGCCCCAGTCATCTGCTTGATTTGTTCTCTGTGACTTGTCTCCTGTGGGTTGTCTCTCTTGTTTCCCATTCAGAGAGAAGTGAATGCTGTGTTGGTGTCAGACTCTAGCAGGCCCCCTGTGCGTGACCTCCACTTCCCCGTCCTGCAATCCAGGGCCATTGTCCTTCTGTCTCCACTGCTGTGGCTTCTGCTCTGAGCCCCCTGGGAAGGGGAGGGTACTGGCTCCGGAGATGGAGGGCATAGGATGAGAGGGGGCGTCCCATACCTGAGAAAACCACAGCAGGGCCAGGTGCATGCTGTTGGGTGGAGGAAGCAGCCGAGCTGAGCCCCTCAGGGCTTAGAGAAGCCCTCCGTCCATTGGGCCTCCCTTGTTGTGGCCACACACTTGCATCCTGGCCTTAGGCATTTCCTGAGGCAGGAAGGCATGGATGCAGAGAAACCCAATCTCTTTCCTCATGTGGGAAAGAAACCTTGGGGTTTCTTTCTTTCCAAAAGTAAAACCTGGGTATCCTCACTTACTCCTTCGTGTGAGTGGGGCCTCCAGCTTATCCTGGGGACCTAGCCTCATGCTTCGCTCGGGTATTTCAGGGACTATAGTGAAATTCAGAAAATAAAATTAATTTTGCTTCAGCTTAATTTTAAAACGTCTCCCTGACAACCCTTCTGGGCTTGGTAGGGAGTGGTGACACAGAATCCAGCCCTGAATGGACCCCTGCGGAGTGGAGAGGAATGGGACTCTGTAGAGAAGGGGGTGGGGAGGGGCTGGGCAGCTAGCGGTTTGCCTGGTACTGCTGCTGCTTCTCCAAGGGATGGTGGCATACAATTAGGTTTTGGAGAAAATAGCCCCCAGGGGAAGAGTCTGAGTGTAGTGAGGTTGGACGGAAGTGGGGGGGGGGGAGTGGGAGGGTGGAGGAAGAGGGCTGTGAAGTGTGATCGTTGGGTCAGTGAGTAGAAGTGGCTGTCTCGGGCTGTTGAGCTGGGGATGACACAGGGTATGTGCCAGAGGCCGGCGGTCCACCTGTGTCTCGTGGCTTGGCCTCTCTGCGGTCCATGGTAAAGCCCGTCAGCCCTTTTACCCGCTCCCAAGATTTGAGAAATGACCCACTGAGGCAGAACTAAGCAGAGCCCCTTAAGCACCGTAGCAGCCTTCTAGCTCAGAAGCAGTCTGCCACGAGGCTGCATGTCTCAGGGTGAGAACACAGGACTCCCATGGGGCATTGCGCTCCAGGTGTAGCCTGGCACAGCTAGTTCCGTGGACTTGAGCTGCTCCCTTCTCTTCTCTGGGCTTCAGTTTCCTCATGTGTAGAGTGAGGGGGTGGTCAGGATGCCGACTGAGGTCTCTTCTGTGTTGTTTTTACAACTAAATTCTATCGCTGCAGACTGGGCCCCTTTAAAACGTGAGCAGAAGACTCAGTGTCCTTTCAGTTGCAACCCTACCTCTCTTTCTTAATCCCGTATGGCCAAGCAACAGGTGTGAGGTCTGAAGGTGTGGCCCACCTTGCACCAAGTCTCCTTGGGTGCACTCCTCTGGGAAGGGATAGCGGGTGAGGAGTTCATGGAGACCACGTGGGGTGGAACCATATGGGCTCTATTTGACCGGAAACACTCCCCCGACCTTCATACAGACCCGGGTTCAAAGAAGGCCCCCTGGGTTAAGTGCTGATGCCACAACCACCAGCGACCTGCTGGTGTCAGGGAGAGAAGTCCTTAGCGTACTGAGCCGGAAAGGAACGGGAATTGATTGTCTTATTCAGTGTCTAACAACGGCTAAATATCTGCTGTGTGCTGGAACTGTGCTCAGAGAAGGGGTTCCTAGACCGTTTGACTTCAAGAGGAGAAAAATGAAAACTTCTTAAAGAATAAACTCAGCTACCTCCTGGAATCCCTATCACCTCTTTATTTATTTCATTATTTATACTTTCTTATGTATAAAAAAGAATAAAGGCCAGACTTGCAGAACAACGTGCAGTCCATCCCACAGAAGCCTTCCACAGGCACGTTCTGTATTGCCTGTGCAGTTGTGTTGTGTCTGAGCCACAACAATTACATTCACAATGTAGTTGTGAATCACAGGAACCTTGACCTAGATCATAGGGAACTGAGACACACTGAAGCGTTTGGTGGCCTGGCCTTGAACTTCCTGGCGAGCTGGAGTGTAAGCCCTGTTGAGACACCACGTCTCAGACCTAGGTCCAGTGTTGTTCTCTTCAGTGCCCGTCCTAATTTCATGGCTGGAAAGACCTAGCTCCAAGATAGGTAGGATGGATGCTCGTCCCAGAAAGAGGCCCCTGGGCCCTCTGCGTAGGTGGCAGGGGTGTCCCCCTGCAGATAGGTTTCCATTGTCCATCCCGCACAAGTCTATGTGGAGGTTACAGGTGTGGCTGGGTTTAAAGGGAGACCGGGGTGCAGGATTTCTTGTTCGTGGTTTTGAAAATTTCTTGCTAGCTCTTTAATCTGCTCATGAAAACTGACACACCACTGCTATTTGGCGGACAACGTCTTCCTCCTCATAAAAGGCATTCTCGTTTTACTCCTAGTCAGGAATAAGAAAACTCAGCGCTTGCTCTTGGCTGGAGTGAAGAATGGAGGGTGAGTGACCTGTGGGACCTGGGTCTTCCCTTGGCCAAAGGGTGCGTTTCAGCCTGACTCTGTGCAGGGTAGCAGTGGAGAAGCTGGTGCTGATGAGAGGCTGGGGTTGGCCTGCAGGGAACCCCCATTGGCTTCCTTCCAGTTACAGGAGCTTCTAGAAAGGCACCTGAGTGACTGCTTGATGCTTCTTCACCTGGAGGCTGAGCCCGGCTTTTCCCCCCTCCCCAGTGTTCCAAGAAGGTCTTGAGTTCAAACTGAAACCCTTCTGAGGGCTTAGTTGGAAAGGAGAGCTGCCACTGTTACTTTTGTTAAAATACTTTAATCATTGAGGGTTTGTATTGGGGTAGAAAGTGTATGTGTGTATTTTTTGAAGAGTTGAGAAGTCGTCCCTGTATTTCTCAGAAAAGTCCTCCAGTGAGCCCTTAACATAGTAGGAAGTAGATTAAAGAACCACGTTTGCTGACCACCTAACCAGCTATGAGGGAGGTGGCAGGTGCCAGCGTCACCACCCAGGTTTTGGCCCCAGCCTCTGGAGCATAGCCTGCTTTTCTGACCACACATCTCTCCCTGCTCAGGCTGAGAGTTCTCTGTGCTCTGGCTTGTCGGCTGGTGGTGGGCAAGCTCCTGGCACAGACAGCTTGATGCAGACAGCTGTCCCTGCCATGTCCTAACTGAACCCTGCACATTCTACATTTCCTCTTTCTCTTCCACAATGTTTGTTGTTGCTTTAAAACCCCATAGCTGCTTTTTCCAGCTGGGGCCAAATCACTCACTTGCTGCTCTGCCTGTCTGCACTGCTTCCTAAGGGATCTCCAGTCCTGCCTTTGACTCAGGGGCCCCTCACGTTGGAGGGCCCAGTGGTTCAGATCTGCTTCTCCCCTTCCAGCTGTGTGGCTGAGAGAAGTTCCTTACTCTCTGACCTTCAGGTTAGCATTGAGCAAAAATAAAAGCCCCGGTTTCCAAGTTGTCATGAGGACTAAGGTGGTGCATGTAAAACCCGTCACGGACACCTGCTCAGAACATGGCAGTCAGAGCTGCGGTTTGTGTCCGTGATCTCAGAACCCCACGAAGTACCCATCAAGAAGACCGTGCACTTCTCTTGCGCCGAGGGCTGGCGTGTCACCGCCAGCTGCAGTGCTTCTCACTCAGTGTTTAGCAAGGTAGCTCTTGGGGTGGGAAGGTCCTCTTTCTGGTGGAATGGTCAGTATCCTGGGGTCTGGGCCCCTGGGTCCCCAGTGTCCAGGGGAGCTTGGTACACAGCAGGATGTTCAGATACTTGTCAAGTAAGTGAATGAGTCAGCGATCTTTTTATTATTGTTTTGGCATCACGTAGGGATTTAGACAAGGTGACTTGAGTTTCTAGGACTCCTTACAGAAGAAATCCCAGGAGAGACCAGGCTGTTCTTTGGTTTCCACTTGTAGTAGAATCCCGTCACAGTTTCAAATCTTTCCATCGTCCTTACTGAATCGGTAGAAGCTTAAGGGCGTCCTATGGGTTGTGTATGGGGAACGAGGATGGAATCCCTGACTCATTTGCTGTCTCCTTTTTCGAGTGGTCTGAGGGCCTGCCTGACCCTGACGGTCCCTTCTGCAAAGAGGCCAACACACCAGGCGAGCACACCAGACCCTCACCCAAAACGGAAACCTTAGAGCGCAACGTACACTCACATGCAGGACGTTCTGTTTGTGCTTCAAATTTTCAGGATGAGCAGAAATAGTCTGTGGCTCCAGGGAGGGTGGCTGCCAACTGTCCCCACAAAGGGAGGAAGGGATTGAGGGCAGTGAGAATGGAAGTTGCCTTCGGGGATTTTGTTAAATAGCTGTTAAGACTCCTGATGGCTTTCCTTGACGCTAAGTCTTAGGTCAGTTGGAGTAAAAGCTTGCTTAAGCTGTTCTATCATTTAAAGCTTGCTCTCTGAATAAAGAAAACAGAACTCTTGCCATTTATTTGCCTTTCTAACCTTGCATTTAAAACATGCTGGAAAACTTCCTCTGTAAGCAAGGACCTCAGGTTTCTGTGGTTTTGCTGATGTCACATTTTGTGCATTCATTCCAGGGAATTAGACTTTCACGTGGAGACCCTAGGAGATGTCAAACGGGAGAGGCCTGCCAGGCGATGCTCTAATTGCAGTGCTTCTAAAATGTGCCCCGCTGGGCCTCCTCTTCCTCCTCCACTCTCTCCTGTTTGGTTGTTACATATGCTGTTGTTTTCACTGTAGCATTTGGCTGTGAAGAATGGGATTCTCTGCCTTGTGCCTGGGTGTTCATCCCCTGGCAGTGTAGCTGAGGAGTATGTCTTTGTGTCCCAAAGCAGAACTTCCGACTTGACCTTCTCGGGATGCTATGCACCTACCTTGTATGGGTCTCTCGACCCTGGGATATCTAGGCCAACTGGGATGTCGTCGGGTGGTCTTAAATCTTAGTCATCAGTAGGTATCCCCTGAGCACCCCTCTGTGTGCTTGGCCCGGTTCTAGGGCCAACTGGATGAAGAGAAATGCGATTTGTGATTCTCTTCTTGGGGCTTGAGGACCAGTGGGGCATGAGAGTGGGGTGGGGAATTGGGAGGGTGATGGAGGACTTGGCTGTTGCTGAACAGAATAAGAGTTAGCAGAAGGAATTTAACCCTATGTCAACTTTAGCCCAAAGGAAATCAGGTATCTTTCTTGAGTAATAAAGGAGGAAGTAACTCCCGCCTTCCCTGGTTTCACTGGTCCACCCCTGGTCCCAGAGCAGGATGCTTGTTCTCACAGTCCAGACTTTCTCCTCTCCAGCGGGGTTGTGACTGACGGCAAATCTAGCATCACAGGTTCATCCACAGCCCATGACTCAGCTGCTCTGGAGCCCTCAGAGGGTTGCTTGGGGGCTGGAAGAAGCTGGCATCTCAGGGTGTCACACCCACAGGCTGGACACAGTGGTGACTGTAGTAGCTGGTGGTGTCCAGGGCTCAGAATTTCAACCAGAGCCCCCCAGTCCTTCTAGAACTTGTCCACCAGAGCAGGGTCTGCACCCCTCTGGGCGCTCTCCTAAGGTGGTTCTACCCGATATGGCCCTGTCCTTCTTGTTGGCCCAGAGGACTTTGTCTGGCCATGGGGAGGGGCTGGTTGCTCATTGTTGCTGCGTCTCATCTCTCCGAGGATGCAGGAGCATGTGACATTACCACTCCAGTGCCCAAACCATCATACCTGGAAGTCTTAGCTCTTGCTTTTGAGCCCCATCTTGAGCTAGGTGTCCATCCTTGTACCAATTGTTGTACCAATTAGTTTGGTAATTTACAGGAAGAAAACACTTCTGTGGCCATGCTGACTAGGACAAGATTATCTGATTCATTATACATTCTAGATGAAAATGTATAATAAACTTTAAATATCTCATTCAAAATGACTGTTCTTATGTTGCAAGAGAGGATGGTCCTGAGCTGCATTCTATAGGAAATTCCTGTGCGTGGTGGGCTGATGTCTCACCATGAGACTATGAGAGAGGAAAGGGAATAATCACAAACAGCTGTAAGAAATCACCTATACACGTGCACATGGTGAGCAGTTAATGTGGTACAGAACGTTAGCAGTGTGGGCCAATCATGGGTGATGGGAGAGTTGAGAGCAGAGAGGCACTGGGTAGGAGGCGGGCTTGGGAAGGGCCTCTTGAAGGCAGAGGGCCTTGGAGAGGCTGGCAGAGATGCGGGTGGGGAGAACATTTAAGTATTTAAGGAGGAGGCACCCTCCAAGTGTAGGTGTGGGCTGGAACAGGACTGTGTCTGGTGGGAAGGGAGAGGAAGAGGGACTGATGGGTGTGGATACCCAGGCCTGCTGGCAAAGTGACGCATGAGGGACCCTTGGTGGCCACGAGCAGAATCACCTCCCAATGTGTTTGTGTACAAAGAAGGGTTATCTTGAGGCCCCAGAGACCTTCTGGAGCCCAGCAGGCTGTCTGGGGGGTGCAGGGTATAGAGTCGTCAGGAAGCCTGTCCCCCTTCCCCCCGCTTCCCAGCTGCACCATTTCCAACCTCCGCCTCTCTGTCCTTTGCCTGTTCTTTCTAGAGACCGGCCTTTCTGCAAACCTGCAAATCCTGTCTCATAGCCTTTACATTGTAACATGGCCCGGCCACCATACGAACCTCTGGCTCCAGGGCCCTGGACTACCCAGTCGAGGTCTAGTCTCTGACAACCTGGTTGGCTCGACTTGGCCAAGTGTCTGCCCTGGTCCTATCATCTGTGGCCAGGGGACAGGTCGCCAGAGGTGAAGTCCCATGCAGGGGCCCTGAACAGAGGCTGCAGGTGGTGGCCTGGAGGCTCCAGTGAAGAGGCAAGAGAGCAGGTCACTGCGGGTGGACGGGGCTGGTGAGGCTAAGGAGCCAACCTCCAGCCTCTCGGGGCTCAGAGTAATGTGTGCGAGGTTTTCAGAAGTGCGGCGTTTTATCAAGTTGAGCTTTCCCACCTTCAGAGCTGGAATTGGGGGTAGGAGGGCCTGCCTACGTGGTCTTAAATCTTTGCTCTTCTGCTTCGTGTGCGCAGCTTCCTCTCCCTGTCTCGCTGTTACCCTCACCACACCAACCTGGCCTGTCTGCGGCTGGGCAGCCTGCAAGCCCCACTTACCCTCCCTGGTTTATCCCAGTAGACAGGCTGTAAAGGCTGCCTGACTCGCATGGGCTGACTCGCATCTCGCCAGGCCTCACCCTGACCCCCTCAGCCCTCCTGGGGCCTGTGCTCCCTGTGCCTGTGTTCACACCCTGTCCCCATCAGATTCACTAAAGGGCAGCAGGCTTTGGGGCTTGGAGGTGGCCCTGTGACTCCAGAGTTCACACATCTTGTAGGGCAGGGAGCTCCTCAGTGCAGCTGCTTTAAGGTTTAGCTGGAACTGTTCTTGGGAAGCAAGATGGGGCTACGTGGGAGGGGAGTCATGGCTTTACCAGATGCCTCTCAGAGGGTCCAGCACCCTGTGGAATCCAGTGAGTAGCATCACAGTCGAGCTGCCGTGGGATAATTAGGCCAGTCACCGCGGAAGACGAGACACGATGGACGCTCCCCCAGTTCTGGGGCTGAGCTTTCTTCCCAGCCAGGTGGCAGAGTCTCGTTGCATTAGCAACTTGGCTTTTGCTGTCATGTCTATTTCTGGGTAACTAAGAATTACGGAGTGTTAGGAAACCGGGGACACCTCCAGGGTGGGCATGTCAGGGCAGGGTGGCCTCTGGAGCTCAGAGCTGGGTGTCTGAATGACACTTCTCATCATTCTTCTACAGGAATAAGGAGGAGATTCCTGATAGGGACACCTTTGAATTCCATAGTTATTAATGTTGATAACATTAATAAACAGCTATCATTTCGTCAAAGCTCTAAGTACATTTCTTCATTGACTTCTCAAAAAGAGTCTGTGAGGTACCCTTAAGTTGCTTATATTACACACGTGGAAACAGAGGCTTCGAGATGATGGGTGACTTGTCTGGGGTCTCCTGTGTGGTAAGTGGTAGAGCTGGGCTTTGCACCCGGCGTTCTGACTGTCCTGCTGTGCTCCTCACGAGGTCCGGCTATGCTTGTACCCAGCCCTCCCCCTTTACGTGTTTTTGAGACCAAGAAAAGGACTTGTGATGATGATGAGCTTTGAAGGCCAAAGCAGACACTGTCACATCAGATGAAGTATCCCCACCCCCCAGAGCGCAGCAAAGCTTGAGGGCCTCCTGACCCTCCCCGTGGGGAGTGGCAGAGCATGTCCTGTCCCTATTCACAGCCTGGTTCCCCAACATGCACACCTTTCTCTTGTCTTCTCCCACTGTGGGAAGGGGCCCACGGGGCAGCCGTGGAATCCACGAGAATGAACATCTCTTAGGCTGTTTTCTTCTGTTCTTCAAGGGGGTCTGGTGGGGACTTTGCAGTCACTGCCCTGTGGGTCCCTGAGCATCTGCCCTCACGTAGGGCAGAGCCTGGCCAGGCCCACTGCTGTGACTGTGCACGTGGAAAGGTGGGTGTCTGGGCTCTAGATGGAGACCTAAGCATGATGGTGTGTGGTGCTCTCTGTTTCTGCTTCTAAGAATTGGCCTCGGGGAGTGCCTAAGGGTTGATGAGAACTGTCTCCCTTTCAGAAGCTGGACTCTGGGACATTGACTTTAGGGAAGAGGCAAGAGTCCCAGCATCGGCGACCAAGATGACAAAGGTGGCTACTGTCAGATACAGGTTTCTGGAGGGTCAGGAATCCCAGCTGGAAACTGTTGGTGTTTGCTGACTCTTCCACCAGCCACTGGAAGAGAGCAAAGGGGTCAGTGCTGTGTTACAGCCAGAGGCAGGCTCCCTGTGTTCCTGCTGCTGGGGGGAAGCTGTCATGGAGGGCGGTCCTGTCTTCCCCAGAGGTGGGAGTGGTAGGGCAGCCCCAGGTACACAGGGCACTAAGGTTGGCCCAGCTGTGGGAGCAGACACTGGCCCCTTCAGAAGTCTGCCTGCCTCTTTCAGGTGGGCGAGCACACGAGGAAGTTTCAGTTCCTGCCCCATGGACGAGGAGGGAAGGGCAGGGGCATACAGAGCGCCCACTGTGGAACACCGAGGGGAAGGAATCCTGGCATTTAAGTGTGATGGAGCCAATCAGCCAATGGGCAGCCCCAGAGGGTCAGAGAAAGTCGGGGAAGGCAGCCTGGGGTGGGTGTAAAAAGACAGGTGAGGGGACAGCTCTGGCCAGGTGTTGATGGTTCACGATTGACACTGTACCGCCTGATGGCGCCGTCCCCCCACCCTGTCTCTGCCCATCATTGCCCACTGGGGCAGCAGAACTGTCGGCCCCTCCCCACTCCAGAGGCCCCGAAACACTGATGAGCACCTCTTCTGCTCTGCTCATCACGGTGCCGGGCAGCCTCCGATGGAGTGTAGTGGGCACTACACTCCAGACTGAGGGCGGCGTGACACCCGACAGTCCCCCAGATGCTGTCTGTGGCTGGGAGCTGGTAAGCTATAGCAGCCACCAAGCAACCTTCCTCTGTCAGGTCTCCCAGCAGCCTCACAGGCGCTACCCTGTATCCCACTTTACGGCCGAGGAAACTAGCTCGACGTTACCACCTTGGAGCTAGAGACCCAAGGTGCTGGGGCCCAGATGAGCACTTTCACGACCACCCAAAGCCAGCTTGTGTGCTGCAGGCCAGTCACCCTGTTCTCCCCAACACTGGGGCAGCTCCCACTTCTGGGTGCTAAGCCTGCCCTTCCCAACTGCACCCAGTGGCTGCTGAGTTCTGCTAAGACCTAGATGCTGGGGTGGCATTGCTCCCCATGGAAAGAGACCCCAGGCCTATCCAGCCATCCACCTGCTTTAATAAATCTTGCTGGGAAAGAGAAATCGGTGCTGCTGTGTCTGTGCCTGGGAGAGTCTGGCTGGCACCTGTGGAAGCTGTGGTGGTTCATCAGGGGCTGCCCGGCACCGCGATGAGCAGCAATGACAAACAGAGTGAGAACCCTATTCTGGGGGAGACAGTTTGTAAGATACTTGGTTAGCCCAGTGGTTCCCAATCGTGTCCATACATTGGAACCAGCTTTATGAAAATGCTGATTCGTGTGTCCCAGCCCTAGAGGTTGTGATTTTTTTTTTTTTTTTTTTTTTTTTTGCGGTACGCGGGCCTCTCACTGCTGTGGCCTCTCCCGTTGCGGAGCACAGGCTCCGGACGCGCAGGCTCAGCGGCCATGGCTCACGGGCCCAGCCGCTCCGCGGCATGTGGGATCTTCCCAGACCGGGGCACGAACCCGTGTCCCCCGCATCGGCAGGCGGGCTCTCAACCACTGCGCCACCAGGGAAGCCCGAGGTTGTGATTTAATTGGTCTGAGGTGTGGCCTGAGCTCTGGATTGTTTAAAACATCCCTGTTCAAGAACCACGGGGTTAGCTTGTGGAAGAAGTGCAGAGAGAACGCCCACTTCTCTCATCATTGTGCTTCTCAGCAAATGCTCTTCAGGGGGAGTGATGATTCTGGGTGTTGGAGACAAAGCCCCCACGTGCCTCTGCCCCAAGTGCAAGGCCCTCTGGGAGGTGTGGGTGACTAAGGCTGGCCTGGCTCCTGACCGGCAGGTGGAGGGCAGGCGTCTCTCCAGCCGAGGAGTGATGCTCAGTGTTCTCTGCACAGGCCTCATTCTATTTTCAGGACCACCTTCTAGGCACCACCCTGAATGTCATCTCCTAGCTGAGCAGGCTCTAGCTCCTGGAGCATCCTACTTAAGTGCAGCAGGGGAAGGACAGGGAGAAAACTGTCGGTTTTACCTGGGACTCTCAGAAGGGCCAGCTACCAAGTGAACAGCAATCCAGCTATGCTGTGCATTGGGTGCCTTTCTTCCTTTTTGACTCTGTTATAAAAGAAGATTGAGAAAGAGCCTTATTGTGCCTAAAAGGCTTTTCAATTATATATAATTCATTTAATTTAAACTACTTTAGGTTCCATTTTTAATATGAGTTTATAGTGGTACAATGAAAGTGCTTTCTAATCAAAGAGTGTTTGTGGATTTATCTCCTTGTATAGAAACAGATACCCATGGGAACACAGGCCAATTATTACTTCAGACAACAATCAAAAATCTCCATGTCCTGAGTGGGAGGCATGGCGGTGGAGGCTCGTGGGGTGGCGCTGGGGGTCGCTCCGGGGGTTATGAAGATTGAAGGGGGTGGGTGTGGAGAGGACTCAGCAAACAAGTGGCCATTGTGATGCTCGCTGCCATTTCTGGCGCCACAGCTGATGGAGACGGGGGCGTGTGTGGTGGCTCGAAGGAATGACTGAACAGTCCTGAGCAGGGGAAGGTCATGCTCTGCACAGCAGGGAGCAGGGGACAAGTCTGTACTCAAATACCAGCACCTGGAGGGGCCCCCCGCTCACCTTATCAAAGCAGAAAACCCTTTCCCCTCTCTCATTCGGTCTCCTTTCCCCTCTCTCATTCGGTCTCCTTTCCCCTCTCTCATTCGGTCTCCTTTCCCTGCTTCGTTTATTGACCATGACACTTCTTACTATGACATGTTCCATACATTTCATTTGCTTGTTTGTGCCGTCTCTGCGTGAGATCGTAAGCTTCATGGGGACAAGGGCTGTGGCCGTCTTGGCATTGCTGTATCCCCAGGACAGTCAGTATTTATCGAATGAACAAATACATGGATAGATGAAGGTAAGAATAAATGAACGGTCAAGAGACTTACAGGAGCTCTGTTGGGAGCCCTGGGTGAGGGGCTGAGCATCTCAGGGAGAACCAGGGTGGTGGGGAATAGCAGGATAAGGCCTGACAAAAATGCTTCCGCAAAGGCGAGCCCACAGAAGCAGGAAGTGATGAATGAGGAAGTGAAGAGGAGGTGAAGGCGATGCCGAGGCGGGCAGAGGGGCCACTGGCCAAGCAGGAGGACCAGAAGGGAGGGGACTGTTCCTGGGCAAGCTGAGAGATTCTGGTTGTGACGCTTGGACTAAGGGGTTTTTGCTGTTTCTTTTGGGGGAAGTGAGTGTGCCTGTCCTTAGTGTGCTCACCTTCACACCCAATCCAGCTTTTTTCTGTTCCCTACTTGTGCCCATAAAGGGGTGTGTCTGGGCTGGAGACTCAGGCTCAAATGCAGGGGGTGGGGTGTGGACGGGCAGCCAATTACCAATCCCAGTTTAGTCTGCCAGGCAAAATGTAGCCACTCTCTAAACTCAGCTTCTGAAACTGTAAGACTGTGAGTGATGCAGACAGTGGTGGAAGAGCCTTTTAGAAAAGAGACAACAAACAACTTACTGGTTACTCAGCTAATGTGATGGAAGTTGCCCAATGAAAAATGAATGAATGGAAAGAAGAATACAGCTGGATTGTTGCCACACATTTATTATTCAATAAATATTGTGTGGTTTGGGGGGGAAAAGGAGCCCCACCATGGCTCTGTAACTTTTTGCATCTTTAAGTCAGATGATCTATATCTGTGACCCACCCCCACTCCATGGGTAAAAACAAGAATGAAAAACAGACTCAGACGTGAGAACAGTGCTGGAGGGCAGCCTCTTTTCCTCTTTTGTCTTTTAATTTTCTAGACACAGGTTATTCTAAACCTCATTGTGGCTTACAGCTGGCAGAAGAAATAAAGTGGCAGGTTTGAATATCACATTAAACAGGTTGATGCTAAGTTATGTTATCTATTGGATGGTACCCGGAGGGGATAATGAATAATTAAAATGTAAACGACTGTCCCTTTCCCTCTCAGAGGCCACCTGTCCTCCCCCGAATACCGACAAGATGGTCTTGTTTGTCTTGTCGTTCACGGACGGCTGGAGCTCAGGACGGGACAACTGGTGGACGTGAAGCAGAATGAGAAAGGCATCCTAGGGTGTCCTGATCCTGCGGAAACTTAGCTAAAAATGGAAAATATAGAAAGTCAGACTTCAGTGACAGTCAGTGTGTTCCACAAGCCTGGAGGAGACCCTCACTCACCCCGTATTCTCCTCAGGAGATCATGAAATAAACTGATTTCATTCTTGCAGTCAATCTGTTTAGGGCCTATGATAGGCCAGGACCTGTACTGGGGTGAGAGAGGAGTGAGGTGTGGGCCATGGGGGAGACAGATGCTGACCCAGTAATGACAGTCCTGCATGACCGTGGCCCATTGTAATCAGCTCTGTGTGGTGAGCTGGGCTTTGTCTGGCCTGCCTAGTGTCCCCGGAGAGGACGACTGGTAACGGGGTGGCCCCTGGGGCGCATGCTACTCAAAGGATAGCCCTGCCTGCAGTGGTTACTTGTTCTCAAGCAGAAATGTGCATTACTTTCCCCAAATCATAAACTTAATTCGTTTTTAATTTGTTGGGCTGTCAGAGAGATGAAGCTGGAAAGTGCCCCTCTCTCCTTCTTGGTCTCTTCATCTGGCTGTGTGCAGGTGATGATGTTTAACGAGGTGGAGAGATCAATTAATCATTGATATTTATTCCATCAAATGTAATTTAATGTTTACTTGTACTGTCATATCAGTAGATTTGCTACAAAAGACGACCTTAAATCCAAAGCCAACTTTTCTTTTTAATTGTAAATTAATAACCTTTAATATATAGCTTTAAATATTACCAAGAATTTAAGATCCCTATAATCCTCATATAATATTCTATTCATTCTTAACTTTTAAAAACAAGAAAATTAACTTCCAAGTCATCGTAATTTCTGAAGGCCTGGCAAATATCCTCATTCTTTTTACTCTGGTGTCTTGTAATCACCATTAGTATCTTTTCTCTTTAGAGTATCACAGCTTTTCTCCAGGGTGGCCCCCCTGTGTTCCCCATCAGAAAGCACTGAGCAGAACTGCCTGTGGATTCCGCCCGTGTTTCTGAGTCATTACTTCATTTATCCTGGCTAGGCTGTCTGGTCTGCCCATTCACAGATGGGGAACCTGGAGTGGGAGGTGTCTGGGCTGCAGCTGGTGGAGCACTTACTAATAAAATCGGGCTATTCAGGCCTCCTAGAGGCTATGAGGACCTCGTTTCAGTTTCCCTTGTGAACATAATGAAATTGATGTTCCCCACAAATGTGCCACAGGGAGGCTATTGGTGATTTCATATTAATGACTTAAAAAAAAAAGAGGAAAAAAAGATGACTGTACCTTAATCATAAAGAGATTTCTGTGATATGTTTTCAAAAGTATCCATACATGATCTTTTCCATTTGTCTTGATAAACCTCCATTAAATGCTTGGGTCCTGTGTAAACACCAGTTTGCTTACACTGATCCATTTATCGTTGGACAGGAAGTAGAACGGACAGAGAACTTGCTCACTGTATGGTCCATGTTTCAGCCCTGAAGTCTTGGAGAAAATCCCTTTCATTGCCTGTGTGGTCATGCTTCCCACCACTTCTGTCCTCCTTTTCCTGATAGAGGCCAGGGAGGCCTCACTGGATCGGGCAGCTTGTGGGCTGAGAGGGGAACATCCACGCCTGCCCAGCATCCTCTGCTCCCTAAGCACCCTGAGGTGTAGGGCGGCTGGCTGTGCCTCTCCCGCCTGTAAGGCTGTCTACCTGAGAGGACACACACTGCTCTACCCAGAGGACCCTGGCACGTGGTGCTATTCTCAGGGAGGTGGGGAATGAGCTCTGACCCCTTGACTAGGTGAGGTGGCATTCCTCAGAAGTGGGCACCTCCTCATCAGTATTTTCCTTAAGCGCTTGCCGTGGGCTCCACATGACCGGAGGAGAAAGCTGATGTTCGGGCTCCCCCCCTGCACCCCCCAGGAAATCCTGTTATTAGCTGGATTATTCACCTTGGCTCTCAAGCTAGCTCTTGAGTTTAGGGTTAATCCCCTAACCCTGTCTTCATCTGGCTTTGAAGGCCTTGACGTGATGTGCTGGCACATCTAACAACGCAGTGGTTTTCCTTCTGCCTTTACCTGAGCCATATAAATGAGATAAAGTGTACCAAACACTTTGTGCTCAGTAAATGGGAGACAGTGATGGAATACCTGAGGCATCGCTTTCTTTCGCCGTGTTCTGTTTGTCCAGGTGAAGGCTTTAATTGCAGAGTGGTGTCCTGCTAGCAAAAATCAAAGTCATTAAGAGTCAAGCTTTTAAAATTCAAATGAATAAATGAAAAATTGTAAGAAAGGTTGTTAAAGAAGCATTAGTTTTAAGAACATCTCAGATATGAAAACCTTAGAATTTAGTTGTCAGAATTTCAGCAGTGATGAGTGCAGTTAGCAAAGCTTCCATACCAGCTGTACCAAGTGGTTTATAAATTGAGCACTTGGGCTTCCTGTCGTAGCTTCTTCAGGCAGTGGGAGCCTGAGGAACTCTGCAGCAGGGGCTTCCTCAGCTCCTCTCACGCTGGACTGAGGTGCTGCCGGTCATGGGCTCACCACCAGGACACTGGCAGGGGCAGAGGTCCTGCAGCTGCCCACCTCAGCAGGCCATGCCCCATCTGCACCAGACTCACCTCTGCTTTGTCTACAAAGACCTGGCCACGTCAAGCTCCATTCAACTTGCTGTTTCCATGGCCCTCTCTTCTGAGTAGTGGGTGCTTCTGATCCCCACTTTGCTAACTCACAGAACCAACATTCTCCCAGAAGCCACTGAATCCCATAACATTTCAAGCGACACACTGAGACTTACTCTCTAACCAAGGATGACTGGACACATGGCTAAGGGGGATGAATTTGATCTGTGGCCAAGCTCCACCACCCTTTTCCTGAGCCTCACATAGAGCCTAATGTCCTGAGCACCACCTAAGATGGAGGAAAAGGATCCAGGCGTGGAATCTGAGGATCTTCATTTGTCCTCTTTCAGCAGCTCACAGACTATTTTTTGGTAGCTGAGAATCCGTAATAGATTCTTGGATTATGAAAAATATTACTCAGCAATCATATTATATTGATTCAGAAATAAAGATTATGCAGTTCAACTGCACAATAAAGTACAGCTTTATGGAATGGTAATTTTTTACTTAAGTTCTTCTACATTGTAGTAGAAGATAATGGATTCAGGAAGGGCAGGATGAGGAATAAAGCTGTTGTATTGGTTAAACGACATTTTAAATGATTTGGCTGTCAAATTCGTGGAAAGGTTATGAACAGTAAATGAAAAATCTAAAATTAATTCCCTACTTCAAGAGAATGTGATTTATACCATAATAAAATTAGATTTTTAGTTAAAGAAATTTAGTCATTAAGTAATGCCCATGTGCTAACTCTCATTTCTAACCATCTGGTTTGAAGCTTCTGCAGCAAATAATTTCTTCCTTAGGCAAAGCATCTGGGGCCCTGGTGTCACTTCTATAAGTGAATTCTGTTCTGTACAGTTCTACTACAGCTTTTTGGGGCGTACTTTTTCAAGTACTGAAAAGATATTCTATTAACCACAATAATTGACGGAGACATTGAACTCATTTCCCTCCCCAAGTGATCTTACTATTTCTCTCCCTTAGTTATCTTCATTAATGGCAATAAAGATGATGATGGCCACCATTTAAGGACTACTGTATGCCAACCACCATGCTAAGTGTAGCACAGACTTATTATTTCACTTAATCGTCCCAACAACTCTACAAAGAAGGTACCATTCCTGCCCTTATTTCACAGATGAACGAACTGAGCCTTAGAAAGGTGAGATAATTAACCAAAGGTGGCAGGGCCATGGCTGTCAGGAATAAGCCAGGATCCAGCCCAGATCCATCCGACTTCAGAGTTCCATTTTTTTAATATCTGTCATGTGTCTCCTAAACGTTCACTGAGTATTTGCTTTGAGGCAGCAGATCATAGTGGGAGGATTTCCAAGACTTGAGTCTAGCCTTGGCTTGGCCACTTGCTACCCTGTGATGAGTCAGCAAGCTGCAGCCTTTCCCTCTGCAGAACCTTTCTCATCTGTAAATTAGGGAGTATGATTATTCCCTTTCTTCAACAAATTTCTGTTGTGTACTATGGGTACTTTGTCCTATTATATTTTTTAAGTTTTGATTGAGACGCATCAGATATTTTGGAAAGTGTACACCTCTTAAGTATAGAGCTCCATTTACTTTTACAAAGTGAACACAACCAAGTAACTGCCACCAAGATCATAATTTAGAACATTTCCAGTACCCCAGAACCACCTTTGTATCCCCCTGTTGTTATACTCCCAAAGGTGACCACTAATCTGTCACCAAAGGTTGCTTATGCTTGTTTCTGAAATTTATAAAAATCCTATACATCGTACTCTTTTGCGTCTGCCTTTTTTTGGATCAACGTTATGTCTGTGAGAATCATCCAAGTTAATGCATATTGCAGAGTTGGTCCTTGTGCATTGCTGGGACATTTCCATTGTGTGGATGCCACACTTTATCCATTCTACTGTTGGTGGACATTTGAGTTGTTCCCTGTTCTTGGCTATTACGCATCATGCTGCGATCAGCATTCTTGGACATGTGTTTTGGTACTCATGTGAATGTACTTAAGTTGGACATTTACCTGGGAGAGGTATGGCAGGGTCAAGTAAGACAGAAATATTGTACTACTTATTTTAATAGAATTGGTTAAACAGGTAATAAAGGGTTAAAAAGCCAAAAAAAAAAAAAAAAAAAGACCGCTGTGATAACTAAGAGCAATAACTGCAGGAAGCAGCTCTAGGGGAGGAGCCCCGGGAAGCTGAGTCTCAGGCCAATGAGGAGAGTCCTGCTGGTGCTGGTTCCTCTAAAAGTGTGAAAATTATAGTTGCTCCATATCCTCATAAGCATTTGCTGTTACTAGTTTTGCTTTGTTCTCTTGTTATCTTTTCTACGGTGTATAGCCATATCCCACTGTGGTTTTAACTTGTGAAGTTCTTATTCAAGCCTTTTGCTCATTTTTAATTAGGTTATTTGTATTTCTTATTTGTCTGCAAAAGTATCTTCTATTCTGAATGAGTGCTGTGTCAGATATATAGATTAATATTGCAAATATATTCCCTTAATGGGGCTCAGCTTTTCACTGTCTCAATTGTATCTTTTAATGAACAGAAGTCTTCATTTTTTAAAAAAGTCCAATATATCATTCTTTTCCTTTATGGTGCTGCCTTTCACATCCCATTTAAGAAATTTTTGCTTACTTAAAGGTCATGAAGATATTCTCTTATGGTATCTTCTAGAAACTTTATTGTTTTACATTTCACAACTAGATCTACAGTCCATCTGGAAATGAATTTTCTGTATAAGGTAGGAGGTCATTGTTTTCTGTATGGATATCCAAGGGATCGAGCTCTGTTACAAAGCCATTCTTTTCCATTGTACTGCACTGACACCTTTGTCATAACCCCAGAAACTGGATACGTGTGATATCTTGTTTGACTTCACATTATGTATACCTTTTCTCTTTTTTCTTGATCAGCCTTCTTAGGGATCAATTTTATTAATTTTTTTCAAAGAACTAAATTTTGGTCTTATTTTTTCATGGTATGATTATTTTCCTCTGTTTCATTGATTTCTGCTCCTATTATATTTCTTTCCTCCTATTTTTTGTGGGCTTACATTGGCCTTTTCTAGCTTTTAGAGATAGATGCTAAGATCATCAATTTCTAGCCCCCCCCTTTTTTTCTTTTTTTTCCTTTTTTTTTTGCTGTATGCGGGCCTCTCACTGTTGTGGCCTCTCCCATTGCGGAGCACAGGCTCCGGACGTGCAGGCTCAGCGGCCATGGCTCACGGGCCTAGCCACTCCGCGGCATGTGGGATCTTCCCGGACCGGGGCACGAACCCGTGTCCCCTGCATTGGCAGGCGGACGCTCAACCACTGCGCCACCAGGGAAGCCTCCCCTTTTTTCTCTAACATAGGTACTTGAGGCTATAATTTTTCTCTAAGCACTGCTTTAGCCACATCCCATAATTTTTAAAATGCTATAATTCAATTGTCATTCAGATTTCCTTTGTGTCTTCTTATTTCCTTTGTGATGTTTCTCTTGGAAATTATGCAATATACTTCCAAATCCATGAGTCAAGTGTTTGGAGATTTTTCTCCATATCTTCTGTTACTGATTTCTAATTTAATTTCACTGTAGTCAGAAAACTTTTATGTTGTCTATATGGTTTTGATAATTTGAAATTTGTTGAAACTTCCCAGTGGCTCAGAATATGGTCAATTTTTATAAATGTTGAATGGACACTTGAAATGAATATGTAGTATGCAGTTGTTGGTACAGTGTTTGATGTACATCAACTAGGTGAAGTTTGTTAATCATGAGGGTCAAATATTCTACATCCTTACTAATTTTTCCTTTATTTATTCTATCATTTAGTAACAGGTTTCTTAAATTCTCCAATCATTATTGTGAATTTGTCACTGTGGATTTCTTCTTTTAGTTTTGATTTTATGCGTTTAGGCTATGTAGTTAGGCATGTACAAGTTTAGAATTGCTATTTATTCCTGTTAAATTGTCCTTTTCTCACTATAAATCTAACATATTATTCTCTCTTCTTTATTCTTTTTTCCCCTACTCTTTCTTGTCGTTTTTGGATTAGTTTTTTGTGATCCCAGTCCTTTGACCTTATAGCACTACTTTTACCATATTTTGGTTAGTAATAGGATTGTAATACTTAAATTCCATTTGACTTCCTGAGCTTTTGTGATCAAATTGTCATACATTTTTGTTCTACAAATAGCATTACCTTAGAGGGCATTATTGTTGTTGTGTTAAGCAGGCAAAATTAGATTTATTCATTTTTAACACTTTCTGGTACTCTTTATTCCTTCTTGCATAACTATGCATTCATCTGAAAAACTTTCCTTTTGTTGAGAGTGTTGTCTTGTATTGCTCTTAGCATTAATCTGCTAGCAATGTATTCACTCAGTTTTTGCCTGTCTAGATATAGCTTTATTTTAGCTTATGAATATCCATATTTTCACTGGATATAGAATTCTAAGTTTTTTCAGAATTTTAAAGATGTCATTCCATTGTCTTCTGGTTCCATTATTTTCTCCTGAAAAGTTGGCTATCAAATCTTATTGTTACTCCTTTGTAAGTTATATGTCCTTTCCACCTCCACCACCCACCCTCTGGCTGTTTTAAAGATTTTTATTTTTCTCTTTGAATATTCAACTATATTTCCATGAGTACCTAGTGATGATTTTCACTGTATTTATCTTGCTTAGGGTTTGTAGAGATTCTTAAATCTCTGGCTTGATGATTTCCATCGATTTTGAAATTTTTCAAGCAGTATCTCTTCAAATATTGATTCTGCCTAATTTCCTCTGAAACTTCAATTACATGCTTGTTAGAACTTTTCACCATACCCCATAATGTCTCTCATACTCTACTGTATTTTTTATTCTTTATTTTTTCTTTTAAGATCTTCAGTCTTATTATTTTCTACTGACCTAAACTCCATCTTATTAACCCTCTCTTTAGTTGTCTTTAATCTTCTATTATATTCATCTACTGAATCTTTCAGTTATTTAATTTTCAGTTCCAGAATTTCCATTTGATTCTTATTTTAATTCAAATTTTATGGTGAAATTCAGCATCTTTTCTTCTATTTTCCTGAACATATTATCATAATTATTCTACAGCTTGTGTCTGATAATTCTAAAATCTGGATAACCTGTGGATCAGTTCATGCTGTCTGTTTTATTGGATTTTAGTCATTTGATCCTGTTTCCCACCCTGCCTAGTAATTTTGGATTGGATGCTAGACATTATATATTGTAAAAAAAAAAAAAAAAAAAAAAAGAAAGAAAAAATGAATAAACAGAAACCTCAATTAAATACAGCTGGGAGACCAGAATGGGGAGCTCTGACACCCTGTGACAATTGCAGAACCCAAAAGAAAGAAGAGACTCCTTTTATTTCCTGGCAACAACTCACCTAATAAAAAGCCATGAACTCTGTGTTTACTATAGCCCTCCCATTTTTCTTTCCCCTCTATAAAAGAGTTTTCCTTCCTTTGCCATGTGGGGACTTGTAGATGGCTCATCATGGTTGTAGACTCTGAATTTCACTTATCTGCTGATCCTGAATAACTCCCCCCCCCCATTTTTTTTCTGGAGAAATAACTAACAATTTATTTTTTTAGGTAAAAAATATGAAAAATTGTAAACTCTGTAGACTACTTTATTGTCTTTCAGCGAAGATTTACTTTTATTTGTTAGATATAGAATACTGGCAGATCATCTTGATCTACCCAGGAATAGAAATTCTTTGAGAATATATGATCTTAACTGAAAGTCAGCTGCATTTACTAGTAGCACTCTTCCTTTGAAAGCTTAATTTTTGTCTTCCTAGCACCATGATGCTGTCAAAATCTGTGCTTAGTTTCTTAGCTGTTTGAGGCTAATTTTTTGCTTCTCAACCTCTTGCTCTTTATATGTACTGCTTAAGTATAATAATTTAACTCAAGAGGAAGCTGTGTGAAGAATATTGGGCTCACTTCTTTCTGATTCCCTTTTCTAGGATTGTAGACCCTCAAGTTCTGGTTGCTTTTGTAGCCCCAATTTAGGTATCTCCCAACTCAGTAAGGCTACTTTAAGCTCCAGAACGTTACTTTTGTTTGGCTTCTGTGTAAAACCATAAATGCCCCAAAGGGAAACTCTGGCAGTAAATATGGGGCTCACCTCAAAAGCCTCCTCTTCTCTCAAAATATTGGCTAAGTTCTGTCTGCCTTTGTTGCTCTCAGATGCCTACAAAAACTTTGGAGGGTTATTTATCCAACTTTTATAGTTATTCTTAACAGAAGGATTGGTCTAATACAAGCTATTCTTTCACAGCCTGAAGCAGAAGTCTATCTCATCTAATTTTTACACTATTTTTATTAATTAAATACATAGAATGTTGTTATGTGCATCAGCTTTGGGATTAGACTTTAGAATTTAAGTCCCAGCTGGCCACTGACCAAAATGTGAAAACTTAGACAAATTTTAACCTCTCTGACCCTCTACTTCCTCCCATTTTAATAAATATCTGAGAAATGAAGTTGCAGAAACTTCATTTTCAACTAAAATCAGATAATCGGACTTTTATTTTAACTATTTCAGTGCATAATATGAGGAAAACTTCCAAATCCATTGTATGAAACTAGTATAATTTTAATTCCTAAAACTGAGAAAAATGACACCTAAAAATTATGGACCAATCTCATTTATGAATATTAATTCAAAAATGTATTTAAAATCATAGCAAATAGAATCCAGCAGCATATTTTTAAAAATGCACCATGATTAGCAAAAACTTATTCCAGAAATACAGGGATAATTGAATACTATGAAATCTACTAAATAAGCTATCACATTAATAGAGCTGAGGAGAAAAACATCATAGAATCACCTCCATAAATGCAGAAAAAGTATTTCATAAAATTCAACACACATTTATTTTATTTTCATTCACCAAATATGTATTGAACATCTGTGCTATTATAAATAACACTGAGGATGCCAGCATGAAAAAGATACTGGCACTATCCCAGCTCATATTCCAGTGGAAGGAAACAGCCAATAAATAAACAAGTCAGGGGACAAGCTGGAACATACATTTATTTTAAAAACTCTATAAAATATGCATAGATCTCACTAATATAATAAACATTCTTTGGGCCAAGAGCCAGCATTTTACTTATTGGGAAACACTACAGGTTTTCTTCTTAAAATCAGAAAGAAGAGTAGGATACCGACTATGTTTACAACACTTAACATTAGGTGGAGGAATTAGCTAAAAGAATAAGACTATGTATAACTGATTTACTTTCTTATAAGGCAGAAACTAACACACCATTGTAAAGCAATTATACTCCAATAAAGATGTAAAAAAAGAATAAGATAGACCAAGGGACCTTCAAGATGGCAGAGGAGTAAGACGTGGAGATCACCTTCCTTCCCACAGTAATAACAGAAATACATCAACATGTGGAACAACTCCTACAGAACACCTACTGAACGCTGGCAGAGGACCTCAGACTTCCCAAAAGGCAGGAAACTCCCCACGTACCTGGGTAGGGCAAAAGAGAAAAGCAAAAACTAAAGACTAAAGAATAGGGACAGGACCTGCACCTCTGGGAGAGAGCTGTGAAGGAGGAAAAGTTTCCACACACTAGGAAGCCCCTTCACTGGTGGAGATGGGGGGTGGGCGGTGGGGGGGAAGCTTCGGAGCCAGGGAGGAGAGCGCAGCAACAGGGGTGCAGAGGGCAAAGCGGAGAGATTCCCGCACAGAGGATCGGTGCCGACCAGCACTCACCAGCCTGAGAGGCTTGTCTGCTCACCCGCTGGGGCAGGTGGGGGCCGGGAGCTGAGGCTCTGGCTTCAGAGGTCAGATCCCAGGCAGAGGACTGGGGTTGGCTATGTGAACACAGCCCAAAGGGGGCTAGTGCGCCACAGCTAGCCAGGAGGGAGTTGGGGAAAAAGTCTGGAGCTACCAAAGAGCCAAGAGACTTTTTACTTCCCTCTTCATTTTCTGGTGCGCGAGGAGAGGGGATTAAGAGCACCGCCTAAATGAGCTCCAGAGACGGAAGCCAGCCGCGACTATCAGCGCGGACCCCAGAGACGGGCATGGGACGCTAAGGCTGCTGCTGCTGCCACCAAGAAGCCTGTGTGCGAGCACAGGTTACTATCCACAACCCCCTTCCGGGGAGCCTGTGCAGCCCGCCACCACCAGGGTCCCGGGATTCAGGGACAACTTCCCCGGGAGAACGCAAGGCGCGCCTCAGGCTGGTGCAACGTCACGCTGGCCTCTGCCGCCGCAGGCTCGCCCCACATACGCACCCCTCCCTCCCCCCAGCCTGAGTGAGCCAGAGCCCCCTAATCAGTGGCTCCTTTAACCCCGTCCTGTCTGAGTGAAGAACAGACGGCCCTCCGGCGACGTACACGCAGAGGCGGGGCCAAATCCAAAGCTGAGCCCCTGGGAGCTGTGAGAACAAAGAAGAGAAAGGGAAATCTCTCCCAGCAGCCTCAGGAGCAGTGGATTAAATCTCCACAATCAAGTTGACGTACCCTGCATCTGTAGAATACCTGAATAGACAATGAATCATCCCAAAATTGAAGCGGTAGACTTTGGGAGCAACTGTAGACTTTGGGTTTGCTTTCTGCACCTAATTTGTTTCTGGTTTTATGTTTATTTTAGTTTCATATTTAGAGCTTATTATCATTGGTAGATTTGTTTATTGATTTGGTTGCTCTCTTCCTTTTTTTAAAAAAATATATGTTTTCCTTTTTCTCTTTTTGTGAGTATGTATGTGTATGCTTCTTTGTGTAATTTTGTCTGCATAGCTTTGCTTTTACCATTTGTCCTAGCATTCTGTCCGTCCATTTGTTTTTTTCTTTGTATAGTTTTTAGTGCTTGTTATCACTGGTGGATTTGGTTTTTGGTTTGGCTGTTCTTTCTTTCTTATTACTTTTTTATTTTTAATATTTTTTTTATTTTTTGTTATAATAACTTTTTATTTTACTTTTTCTTTCTTTCCTTTCTTTCTCTCTTTCCTTCAGAGCTGAGTGGCTGACAGGGTCTTGGTTCTTCAGCCAGGTGTGAGGTCAGAGCCTCTGAGGTGGGAGAGCCCAGTTCAGGACATTGGTCCACCAGAGACCACCCCACATAATATCAAATGGCAAAAGCTCTCACAGAGATCTCCATCTCAACGCTAACAGCCAGCTCCACTCAGCAACCGGCAAGCTACAGGGCTGGGCACACTGTGCCAAACAACTGGCAAGACAGGAACACAACCCCACCCATTAGCAGAGAGGCTGCCTAAAATCATAATAAGTCCACAGACACCCCAAAACACACCACCAGACGTGGACCTGCCCACCAGAAAGACAAGATCCAGCCCCAGCCACCAGAACACAGGCACCAGTCGCTCCATCAAGAAGCCTACACAACCCACTGAACCAACCTTACCCACTGGGGGCAGACACCAAAACCAACAGGAACTATGAACCTGCAGCCTGCAAAAAGGTGACCCCAAACACAGTAAGTTAAGCAAAATAGGAAGACACAGAAACACACACCAGATGAAGGAGCAAGATAAAAACCCACAAGACCTAACAAATGAAGAGGAAATAGGCAGTCTACCTGAAAAAGAATTCAGAATAATGATAGTAAAGATGATCCAAAATCTTGGAAATAGAATGGAGAAAACACAAGAAATGTTTAACAAGGACCTAGAAGAACTAAAGAGCAAACAAACAGTGAAGAACAACACAATAAATGAAATAAAAAATTCTCTACAAGGGATCAATAGCAGAATAACTGAGGCAGAAGAACGGATAAGTGACCTGGAAGATAAAATAGTGGAAATAACTACTGCAGAGCAGAATAAAGAAAAAAGAATGAAAAGAATTGAGGACAGAGACTTCTGGGACAACATTAAATGCACCAACAGTCGAATTATAGGGGTCCCAGAAGAAGAAGAGAAAAAGAAAGGGACTGAGAAAATATTTGAAGAGATTATAGTTGAAAACTCCCTAATATGGGAAAGGAAATAGTCAATCAAGTCCAGGAAGTGCAGAGAGTCCCATGCAGGATAAATCCAAGGAGAAACATGCCAAGACACATATTAATCAACCTATCAAACATTAAATACAAAGAAAAATATTAAAAGCAGTGAGGGAAAAGCAAACAATAACATACAAGGGAATCCCTATAAGGTTAACAGCTGATCTTTCAGCAGAAACTCTGCAAGCCAGAGGGGAGAGGCAGGACATTTTAAAGTGATGAAAGGGAAAAACTTAAAACCAAGATTACTCTACCAGGAAAAGATCTCATTCAGACTCAATGGAGAAATTAAAACCTATACAGACAAGCAAAAGCTAAGAGAATTCAGCAACATGAAACCAGCTCTATAATAAATGCTAAAGGAACTTTTCTAGACAGGAAACACGAGAAGGAAAAGACCTACAATAACAAACCTAAAACAATTAAGAAAATGGTAATAGGAACATACATATCAATAACTACCTTAAATGTAAATGGATTACATGCTCCAACCAAAAGACACAGACTAGCTGAATGGATTCAAAAACAAGACCCGTATATATGCTGTCTACAAGAGACCCACTTCAGACCTAGGGACACATACAGATTGAAAGTCAGGGGATGGAAAAAGATATTCCATGCAAATGGAAATCAAAGGAAAGCTGGTGTAACAATTCTCATATCAGACAAAATAGACTTTAAAATAAAGATTATTACAAGAGACAAAGAAGGACACTACATAATGATCAAGCTATCAATCCAAAAAGAAGATATGACAATTGTAAATATTTATGCACCCAACATAGGAGCACCTCAATACATAAGGCAAATGGTAACAACCATAAAAGGGGAAACCGACAGTAATAGTACGAGGCTTTAACACCCTGCTTTCACCCCACAGATCATCCAAAATGAAAATAAATAAGAAAACACAAGCTTTAATTGATATATTAAACAAGATGGACTTAATTGATATTTATAGGACTTTCCATCCAAAAACAACAGGATACACTTTCTTCTCAAGTGCTCATGCAACATTCTCCAGGATAGATCATATCATTGGTCACAAATCAAGCCTTGGTAAATTTAAGAAAATTGAAATTGTATCAAGTATCTTTTCTGACCACAACGCTATGAGACTAGATATCAATTACTGGAAAAAAATCTGGAAAAATTCAAACACATGGAGTCTAAACAATACACTACTAAATAACCAAGCGATCACTGAAGAAGTCAAAGAGGAAATTAAAAAATACCTAGAAACAAATGACAATGAAAACACGATGACCCAAAACCTATGGGATGCAGCAAAAGCAGTTCTAAGAGGGAAGTTTATAACAATACAATCCTACATCAAGAAACAAGAAAAATCTCAAATAAACAACATAACCTGCCACGTAAAGCAATTAGAGAAAGAAGAACAAAAGAAACCCCAAAGTTAGCAGAAGGAAAGAAATCATAAAGATCAGATCAGAAATAAATGAAAAAGAAATAAAGGAAACAGTAGTAAAGATCAATAAAATTAAAAGCTGGTTCTTTGAGGAGGATAAACAAAATTGTTAAACCATTAGCCACACTCATCAAGAAAAAAAAGAAGACTCAAATGAATAGAATTAGAAATGAAAAAGGAGAAGTAACAACTAACACTGCAGAAATATGAAGGATCGTGAGAGAGTACTACAAGCAAATTTATGCCAATAAAATGGACAACCTGGAAGAAATGGACAAATTCTTAGAAAAGCACAACCTTCCAAGACTGAACCAGGAAGAAATAGAAAATATGAACAGACGAATAACAAGCACTGAAAATGAGACTGTGATTGAAAATCTTCCAACAAACAAAAGCCCAGGACCAGATGGCTTCACAGGCGAATTCTATCAAATGTTTAGAGAAGAGCTAACGGCTATCCTTCTCAAACTCTTCCAAAATATAGCAGAGGGAGGAACACTCCCAAACTCATTCTACAAGGGCACAATTACCCTGATACCAAAACCAGACAAAGATGTCATAAAGAAAGAAAACTACAGGCCAATATCACTGATGAACATAGATGCAAAAATCCTCCAAAAAATGCTAGCAAACAGAATCCAACAGCACATTAAAAGGATCATACACCATGATTAAGTGGGGTTTATCCCAGGAATGCAAAGATTCTTCAATATACACAAGTCAATCAATGTGATACAGCATATTAACAAATTGAAGGAGAAAAACCATATGATCATCTCAATAAATTCAGAAAAAGCTTTCAACAGAATTCGACACCCATTTAGGATAAAAACCCTCCAGAAAGTAGGTGTAGACTGAACTTAACTCAACTTAGTAAAGGCCATATAGGACAAACCTACAGCCAACATCGTTCTCAATGGTGAAAAACTGAAAGTATTTCCTCTAAGATCAGGGACAAGACAAGGTTATCCACTCTCACCACTATTATTCAACACAGTTTTGGAAGTTTTAGCCACAGCAATCAGAGAAGAAAAAGAAATAAAAGGAGTCCAAATCAGAAAAGAAGAAGTAAACTGTCACTCTTTGCAGATGACATGATACTATACGTAGAGAATCCTAAAGATGCTACCAGAAAACTACTAGAGCGAAGCAATGAATTTGGTAAAGTAGCAGCATACAAAATTAATGCACAGAAATCTCTTGCATTCCTATACACTAATGATGAAAAATCTGAAAGAGAAATTAAGGAAACACACCCATTTACCATTTCAGCAAAAAGAATAAAATACCAAGGAATAAACCTACCTAAGGAGACAAAAGACCTGTATGCAGAAAACTATAAGACACTGATGGAAGAAATTAAAGATGATACAAGCAGATGGAGAGATATACCATGTTCTTGGGTTGGAAGAATCAACACTGTGAAAATGACTATACTACCAAAGCAATCTACAGATTCAATGCAATCCCTATCAAACTACCACTGGCATTTTTCAAAGAACTAGAACAAAAACTTTCACAATTTGTATGGAAACACAAAAGACCCCGAATAGCCAAAGCAATCTTGAGAACGAAAAACAGAGCTGGAGGAATCAGGCTCCCTGACTTCAAAGTATACTACAAGGCTACAGTAATCAAGACAGTATGGTACTGGCACAAAAACAGAAATATAGATCAATGGAACAGGATACAAAGCCCAGAGATAAACCCACGTACATATGGTCACCTTATTTTTTTTATAAAGAAGACAAGAATATACAATGGAGAAAAGACAGCCTCTTCAGTAAGTGGTGCTGCGTGAACTGGACAGCTACATTTTAAAGAATGAAATTAGAACACTCCCTAACACCATACACAAAAATAAACTCAAAATGGATTAAAGACCTGAATGTAAGGCCAGACACTATCAAACTCTTAGAGGAAAACATAGGCAGAGCACTCTATGACATATATCACAGCAACATCCTTTTTGACCTACCTCCTAGAGAAATGGAAATAAAAACAAAAATAAACAAATGCGACCTAATGAAACTTAAAATCTTTTGCACATCAAAGGAAACTATAAACAAGTTGAAAAGACAACCCTCAGAATGGGAGAAAATATTTGCAAATGAAGCAACTGACAGAGGATTAATCTCCAGAATATAAGAGCAGCTCATGCAGCTCAATATCAAAAAAACGAACAATCCAAAAATGGGCAGAAGACCTAAACAGACATTTCTCCAAAGAAGATATACAGGTTGCCAACAAACACATGCAAGGATGCTCAACATCACTAATCATTAGAGAAATGCAAATCAAAACTACAATGAGCTATCACCTCACACTGGTCAGAATGGTCATCATCAAAAAATCTACAAACGATAAATGCTGGAGAGGGTGTGGAGAAAAGGGAACCCTCTTGCTCTGTTGGTGGGAATGTAAACTGATACAGCTACTATGGAGAACAGCATGGAGGTTCCTTAAAAAACTGCAAATGGAACTACCATATGACCCAGCAATCCCACTACTGGGCATATACCCTGAGAAAACCATAATTCAAAAAGAGTCATGTACCACAATGTTCATTGCAGCTCTATTACAATAGCCAGGACATGGAAGCAACCTAAGTGTCCATCAAGAGGTGAATGGATAAAGAAGATGTGGCACATATATACAATGCAATATTACTCAGCCATAAAAAGAAACGAAATTGAGTTATTTGCAGTGAGGTGGATGGACGTAGAGACTGTCATACCGAGTGAAGTAAGTCAGAAAGAGAAAAACAAATACTGTATGCTAACACACATATATATATAGAATCTGAAAAAAAAGAAAATGGTTCTGAAGAACCTAGGGGCAGGACAGGAATAAAGACACAGAGGTAGAGAATGAACTTGAGGACACGGGGAGGGGTAGGGAAAGCTGGGAGGAAGTGAGAGAGTAGCACTGACATATATACACTTCCAAATGTAAAATAGATAGTGGGAAGCAGCTGCATAGCACAGGGAGGTCAGCTCGGTGCTTTTTGTCCCCCTAGAGGGGTGGGATGGGGAAGGTGGGAGGGAGATGCAATAGGGAGGGGATATGGGGAGTTATGTATATGTATAACTGATTCACTTTGTTATAAAGCAGAAACTAACACACCATTGTAAAGCAATTATACTTCAATAAAGATGTTAAAAAAAAAAAGAATAAGGCTAGAGAAAGCAGCTGTAGACCTAGAAACTGGGAGAAAGAAAGAAAATCACTGCTATATGCAGATTGTATAAATATACAAATGGAGAGCCCAAAAGAATCATTGGGAAACGTATTACAAGCAATAAGAAATTTAGTCATGTGGTCGGTTACATCAATATATATGAATCAGTTGCCATCACATATAACAAATACTAGTTATTTCCAAGGGTGGAGGTGCCAGCCCCTGGAGCAGAGAGCTGAGGAGCAGTGTGGGAGGAGCTGGGTTTACTCGGTGCATGATGGGCTTCATGGCTTTCGTATCTCTCATTATAGTTACTACTGCCCAAGCTCCCTCTTTTGAACCCTGAGCTGCTGAGGAACCAGCACGTTGGAAGCTTGTTTGGTTAATTGTGCTGTGTGGATGTGCTGCTGCCCTATAACATGTATCTTCAGTTGGTCTCCACTTGGGCTTTTTTTTTTTTTTTTTTTTTTACATCTTTATTGGAGTATAATTGCTTTACAGTGGTGTGTTAGTTTCTGCTTTATAACAAAGTGAACCTTGTGACAAAGTGAGAGAGTGGCATGGACATATATACACTACCAAACTTAAAATAGATAGCTAGTGGGAAGCAGCCGCATAGCACAGGGAGATCAGCTCCACTTGGGCTTTTGATGCATTACAGAGATGGCAGTCAGAAAGTGTAATTTGGGCAGGACAATCTTTTCAGTGCCTCCTCAGTTTCCTTTCTAATATTGCCTCCCCTACCTGGCTCCATAAGAATGCTAGACAAGAATGTTAAGGTATGAAAGACAATATCATTTGTTTAAAAAGTGATGGTGGGGCTTCCCTGGTGGCGCAGAGGTTGAGAGTCCGCCTGCCGATGCAGGGGACATGGGTTCGTGCCCCGGTCCAGAAAGATCCCACGTGCCGCAGAGCGGCTGGGCCCGTGAGCCATGGCCGCTGGGCCTGCACGTCCGGAGCCTGTGCTCTGCAACGGGAGAGGCCACAGCAGTGAGAGGCTCGCGTACCACAAAAAAAAAAAAAAAAAAAAAAAAGTGATGGTGCTGAATGGTCTTTTTGGTTGTGATTTTGAGTTGTCCCAAGTTCGGTGTTTGATCTTCTTTTCTTCAATTGCTAGAATGGATTTTCAGCTTATTCTCAAGATTAGGCTTTTTATTCCTAAACTGGTCATTTATAATGGATTGTAGATACTTTTTATTAGTTATGAAACCGCCATATGTTTCAGCCTTTCCCCCCATTACTTCCCACTGGGTCTTTTCCTGCTTCCTGACCATGCCCTGTACTTTTTTGCCACCCTGTCTTTTCTCAAGCCATTCTCTCTTTCTGGTGCACCCTCCTTCCCTTATTGCTGTCTGAAAGCCTTCCCATTCTTCAGTGCTATTTACAAAGTGCTTTAAAAAAAAAAAAACTTTTTCTTGTGTTTTCAGTTGAATGTGAGTATATTGGTATTTATCAAGGCAAAATCACCCCTTTATTTCTCAGTAATTTATGTTCTATTCAACTGTGCATATCTTCAATGCAGGGACTCTGTTTTACCTATGTAATTTCTGAAACACTTTGCTTATTACTTTGCACAGTGCATGAAGATGAGATTGAATTTAGAAAAGCCAAGGGGTTAATTCAGTCCAGTGGCATGGACTGGCTATCCAAATTGTCCGTAATATCCCACCCTTTGGAAACTATTGATGAGCATAATCAGTCACCAGATCACGCCAGTAACCTGCACAGGAGCAATGGTAGTCTTCACCATGGCACCACCAATCACAACCTACTGCTGCTCATATAATTCTGGCCCCTGTCTTCTTATGTTTTCCCCAGGCCCTACAAGCACCTGCAGTCTAGGTGGAGGGTGGGAATTCAACTTGGAACGAGGTCTTTCCTAACAATGAATACCAGCCCAGTTTCCACATAAGGAAGACCATGAGAGTTGGCTCCGCTCATTAAAAACCGCATGATTAACAGTATTTTTTGCTTAAGCCAACAAAGCAACAAGTAGTTTACATGTACAGATGTGTGTATGTATGAGAGTTTAATAAACCCCACATTGCTGAGTGTCTTGTCCTTATGAGATTGTTTACCGTTCTGTGAATAAATGTCTAACAACAGGTGAGATATTTTCAAGTGTCTCTACATACGAATTATTCTTCGAAAACACCAAGTCTTTCTTTTCTTGCAGGAATCCAGACGCCTTGAAGTCACAAGAAGAGAAGGTAGGGAAGATGCATTCATACTCATTTCATTTTCATTGTTGACATTTGGATGTAGTTTGTTGAAGTTAAGACGAACTTCAGCCTGTTCTTTGACATTTCGTGTGGCCTTTTCTGGGTGCTGGCTATATGGCACTTGCCTCTAGGGACTGCAGGAACTAAAGTCCAGGTTTGCTTGTGAGAACTACGTCTTCTACCTTCTAGTATCAGAGATGGGATCTGGCGAACTGGCTTATTCGTGATAATGTTTACAGTCTCTCCAGAGAGGTCTCATCTTTTGAGTGAAGTTTGAAGTAATAATTTAGTTCCACCCAGTGAAAACCACTTCAACAATAAAAAATGGTTTATGGTTTGAGGTATTTCAATATCTGAGAACATGTGCCACTGTGAAAAATATTTCTGATTAGATTTTTACAACTTTAGTTAAGCTGAAATAGATATAAGCAATTAATTTCCCTTCTGAAAACAATGCAATGGTGTTTTATTTTCCCTGCCAGAGTTCCTCTAGCACATTCGTTTTCTGATCACTGAGGTAAATATATATATGGGTGGTAAGTTCTGAAATCTTTTAGTGGAAATTGAAGTTTACTTGCTTTCAGTAATACCTGGTCTCTCATGAGAGGGTGTCTTTTGTATGATTTATGGAAATCACCACCAGTCAGCCCTTTATTGCAGGGATGGGAGGATGAAGTCAGAAACCAAAGTGAATTCTTGGTCTAGAGTCTGGCCTTTGGCTTTAGCCCTAATCACGTCTCCTTCTCTGTGGTATTGTCTCCAAAAAGAGTGCCAATCTTTAAAAGTGAGCAAATACCATATTGACTTTCAAATCTAAAAACCTCCCCCCCGGTTTAGTTCTTATTTTATGCAGCACAGTGAAAGACACAGAATGGCCATGTTACCAAAGTGTGTTCCTAGACCTAAACTTTCCATACTATCTGTACCGATGGGTTAATAGAACTGGTTGTCTGCTGCTGTCCATGGTGCTGGAATCCTGGGTACAAAGGATCTGGATTATCTAGCTATAGGATGAATTTTCTGGCTTTCATTCTCATTGGCCATCATCTGGTTTTGGACTCAGTGTCCTCTGAACTGCATCCATAGCGTAAACTGCATTGTTTGGATATCAAAATCAAATGAAATTGGATGAAGGTGGGTGGGGTAGGGAAGGCATATTTCTTATTCAAAGGTGTGTTCACAGTGAGTGCGATGACATGTAAACTGGAGAGAAATAGCCATTAGGAGAGAGGTTGGCATGAACTTTGGTTTAGAATACTATTCATTCACTACCCCTGAGTGTGATTGTTTAGAATTAATTTGAGTTATGGAATCACATATAAACTTAACTGTTTTGGAATATTACTGTCCTTGTGTTAGAAATGTCTTTGAATAGTAAGGCTAGGGTATGAAAGAACCACATGTACTTCTGTTCAAAGGCATAAAAGACCTTACTGTACCCGAGACTCCCAATTCCTAGAAGACTGAGTGTCTGAGGATGAGCCAAAGCATGGTCAGGCTGTGCTCTAATCATCCATAATCCCCTTCTCTCTAGAAGCAGCATGTTTCACAACTGGCATATGCCTTGGGTTTGTACTGGTAAATTTGTCTTGACATAACATAAACCTTTTTCTTCCTATTGTGAACTGTTGTGTTTCTTGCTTGTTTCTGGCAAGGCTGAGTGTTTGAAAATACCTGAAATAGCCCAGTGCCTTAATGTCAGTGCTTATAACCCGGCAGGAAGGAAGGAAGAGTGGGTTCTGAGTATTTTCAAGTCTGAGATTCACAGGCTTGGGTAGTAGGGTTGTTAATCTTTTATTTTTGGTATAGATGACTTTTTTATAAACAGTAAAATATATGTAATGTCTCAACTACAAGCCTTTTATGTTGAAAGGGTCTCTAACATGAGTTACTTTAATATTTTGAAACAAAAAATTTAAGAATGTCACAATGGAAACAATCCAAGACTGACAAACTCTAGTGATCAAAGACATTCTCTTTTAGTTAATGTGAAACAATTCATAATTACAGAGAATGTTCTAGCTGTGGATATCATGAGACAAACCACCTTTTCAGACCAAAAGGAACTCAAGGCTAGGGATGAAATGGAGCTCTGATGCAAACCAGCCAAGTGGGGCTGGTTCCTTTAAAACAGTGGTCACCTACTGTTCAGCTTGAGCAGTCCAAGGACAAAGGAAAGCAGAAAACATTTCCTTCTCTTTAAACCTGCCATTCACACCACACGTACTGACCACTCTCACTGCTTTGGTCAAGTGCGTGGAAGGCAGTTCAGTTCCAGTTCAGAGCCACCATCTCCCCATGCAAAGCTGCCACATGGATGATCCAGACTTAGTATTTTTCCTGAGAGCCACCTGCCAGGCATCTTCATGAGGTGACCAAAACTGTATACTTTCAGACTGCTTCCTGACTAGGCTCCATCCAGGACAGACACTGACAGTGCCATTCCTCACGGGGCCAAATAATTTTCCTTGGTCAACTCCTGAGTCCCTATGACAAGGCAAGAGGAACTCGAGAACCTTCGTTGCTGGACTTATACGGGAGCATGAGAGTAGGGTTATTAATCTTCTCCAGAACAGTGTATGGGTATAAAAATAGTAGAAGCACTGTGAATATTTCAATAAACTATTATTCCTACAAACACAAGTAAGACATTGTTGTCTAGCAAAATACACTTATCTTGATCTGGCACTGAAAGAGGAGCAAATAATTAATACTCTGAATTTTTCTGCCCAGTTTACCAAGCCCAGGAGATTCTGGAAAGGTCTACAGAGGTAGCCTCTGGACCACAAAACCCAAGATGTTTTCCTTTTTTGTTTTGTTTTGTTTTAATACTACATCTGACTCAAGATATCAGCTCCAACCAGAGTTCATTGCAACAAATGGATGACCAATTGCAACTTTACGCTATGTGACTTTTGCAAACTCTTGAATAGGTCTGTGGAGTGAGAAATGAGGGGGCTAATATTAGCAGTGGAAATGGAGTCTGGGCTAAGTCACAGTTGGGTTGGAGATCATTAGGGTGACATGAATGCACTGTGTGCCTCAGACCCACTCTCTGCTTTATTTCCCCCTGTGGTCCTCCCATCCAGTGATGTCACAGTTCCCAGATTGTAGTCCAGCTTTCTTGCCTCTGGCCTTCACTGTTCCTGCAGCCTGCATGCTCTTTGTCCCTCATCTTTTGTGAAATTCCACCTCTCCCTCACCCCTTCCAACTCTCTTTCTGAAGAGTTTTGCTTACCCTACTTTACCTGAGAGTTAAGGGCTCCTATTAGGTCATTCAGTTCCTGAGAGCTGAGACCCTCCCCTCATTCACTCCCAGAGTCCTCAAGGCCTTAGCCCAGGGCCTATAGTTGCTCAACAATCATTTCTTGAATAAAGTGCAAATTTTAAAAATTGATTTTTATATGTACTTTTCACTCTGATTCTGTCCTAGTGCTAAGCAAGAGAGGCACTGAGTCATTGGTTCTACAAAGGCACTTCTAGGGAGTGTTCTGTGGACATCTAGATATTACCAGCTGGTGCATTGATGAAAGTGCTCTATGTTCACATAAGCTTGGTACTATGGGTTGAATTGTGTCTCCCAAAAAGATATGTTGAAGTCCTAACCCAGAACATGTGAATGTGACCTTACTTGGAGATATGATCTTGGCAGATGTGTAATTAAGTTAAGATGAGCTCATACTGGAATAGGGTGGGCCCTAATCCAATGAGTGAGGTCCTTTTGAGAAGGGAGAAATATGGACACAGACACACAGGGAGAGCAGCATGCTTCGATGAAGGCACAGATTGGGGTGATGAGTCTGTAAGCCAAGCAACACCAAGGATTGCTGACAATCACCAGAAGCTAGGAAGAAATGACAAAGAATCCTCCCCTAGAGCCTTCAGAGGGAGTGTGGCCATGTCAACACCTTGATTTCTGACTTCCAGTCTCCAGAACTGGGAGAAAACAGATTTCTCTTGTTCCACTCAGGTTATGGAACTTTGTTACAGGAGCCATAGGGAAATAATGCACTTGGTAAAGGCTGGACTCACTGTTGAGCTAGTAGTTGTTATTTTTACTGCAGAACCTCTCAGCTCTTTAAGATGCTAAATAGGACTTTCAAAAGGAGGTGTAATATGCAGCATTTCCCAAACTTAGTTTCCCATGGCATCTTGATTTGCTGCTTTTAATCATCTCTGGGCTGACATTCCATGCAGTGCCCTTTGCAAGCCCTGCTCTAGAGAGTCCATGGAGGGGGAATGCTTCATCAGAGCCCAGGACATGCCCCAGCACCAGTGACTGTCTTCCAAGGGTGGTGCATGGAGAGAATGGTGAGCTAGTTATAATGATAACTATGTCTCAGTGGTTCTGAAGTTTTCAGAGAGCTTTCATGTTCTTTACCTCCCTTGACTCTCAGTAACCCATGGTATGAGCAGAGCAGGTCACACCTTGCATGAGACTCCTTCCTTTCCATGCTAATTTTGGTAGGAACAAAGAGTCCTCTGGGTCAGTGTCCCTCTGGACCAATGTCCCTCTGATGCAGTGAACCTCTCTAACTGGCGGGGTGGGGATGCTTAAGTGACTTGATCTCGCTTCACCATCCAAGGATTTCTAAACATACATGATCACTGCCAAGCCCGGAAAGCTGAGTGGGACTCTTGGAAGAAAACTTCCTAAGGGAGCTTTGTTTCCAATTTAGATATGTGGTCAGGGCTCTTGGGAGATAGAGTATCAGAGGTTGTGGCAGGACAGCAACACTGGGAGGACGTCTCTTAGGAAGGGTACATGCCTACCCCAGCTGGACCTACTTCCGCCTTCAGGGCAGTCCTATATTATCCTCCTGCCCTGGGACCCACCTGTGCCAGCTGTGTGGGGAGGGAGAGATGGCTGCTTCTTTATCTGCTTTCTAAGGCAGGTGTTTTTACACCTCCCTCTAGACACCTACAATTTAATTTTAACTTTTTCTGAAGCTTCAGCAAAAGTTGCCAACCTCACCTCTCCAAGACACTCCCATGTTCACTCTGAGGGCTGATGCTGATTATGACTGCCAGAATTCATCTGCTCAAACCAGTGCTTTTCTCTAACTGATCCCATCACATTGAATTCCAGCCATGAGAGAACACTTGAGTAAGCTGAGCAAGCAACTGGGATAATTCAGCCCTTGTCAGCCATCTCTTAGAGCATGGGGTGATCTGTAAGCTCTTCCAGATGTCTGTGCTTGTGCTGCCATTAGAGGCTGTGGGTTTGGGGGTGGGCACCAATGTCACGCTGCATTACCCACCCTCCCAACGACGGTTCACTCACACATTCCAGTCTAGACCAGCTTGGTGTGGCTTCCAGCAGGGCTGTAAGGGAAACCTGAGAGGAGGGATGCTGCTGTCTTCACGGAAAAACAGAGGGGGGTGACAGTCACACAGCCAGGCTTGCTCTGGCTCCTTAGCAATGCAAATCTCCTACATAAACATGACCTGCCAGTCCTGAGTGTGTAACTAGAGCCTCACTTTGTGAAAACCCTTGGAATTATCCCCTTAATTGGCAGCTGCCTCTAATAGCCCCTTTATAGTTCTTTGCATCTGGGTGAACTTCAGCTATCAAGAATTGCATTCTGTTTGCCATTAATTTTGATTTTGTTTAACAGATGTTTTCTGGATCTCTCAGCTGCCTGCATAATCTATCTTGGTGTAATGTACAGTGGGCTACTGTCTTCGATGAAACAGATTAATAAACTCCTAGCTTCTTTTGAGATAACTTCTTGAATGGCTGCAGATGTAGCGAATTTAAAAGGGAGCCATCCAGATTTGACAGTGCCTGGGATAGTGGGTCCTTTTCCAATCAAGACTACCATATGGGGAAAGAAATGGGGCTTCCTTCCTCATCCTACCCCCACTCTATACAGCGGAGCTTGTTGGTTCTCTCCTGCAGTCATTGGGCTCCAAAAAGGTGGAGGTGGCATCTAACTCCTTCAATTTCTAGCCCCACAGCAGTTGACTCTTTCTGGATAGAGCTGCCACTCTTTAGCTGCTGCAAAACTGTATTGTACCTAGTTGCCCCAGGTTAAGTGGGGAGTGGATGATACCGCTGGCTGATGTGTTCTGGTTGCATACAACGTTTTGGCACCCAGTTTAGTCATGACCAGTTGGCAGACAGTAGAATCCCACCTCTCCAATTACAGTGTGCCTTCGGGGAAGTTACTCAATCTTCTCTGAAAAAAATGAGGATAGTAATAGTATAGACCATTAGTCCCAACTCTGGGTTGTTGAAACCCAACTTGCACTGGCTAAAGCCTAAAAGCCTGTGAAACTGCAGAATCTAAGGGAGGGTGGATCTGGCTTCAAGAACAGCTTATACAGGGGTTCTGACACCCCTTCTTCTTCCTTCTCTTGGTGTGTTGGCCTCTTCTACACAGCTTTGCAGGATGACTCCTAGCAGCTGCAGCTCACAGGGTCCTGACTGCTCACCATCTCAGAGGGTGAAACTTCTTTCCCCCAGAGTGACAGAAAAGTCTCAGTGAGGATTCTGATTTGCTGGCCTTGTATAATATCACGACTCAAGCCCTAAACCAATCACTGTGGCATGGAGGGACTGGAATACTGTGATTGGCCAGGCGAGATCACATGTTCTCCCCTTGGGGTTTGCAGAATCACCCTTACTCAAATGCCAGGGAGTGGGTGCAGGTTTGGTCCACAGAGGAAGGATGCTGGGCAGCATGCAATCAATGCCCCTCACAGCCTCCTGGACATAATATGGGGAGGGATTTGACATGGAGGGCCCTTGGCGCAGTGTGGGCAGTGGCGTCAGTGCCCAGTGAGGTTGGTAATCTTCATTATGGCTATTCTCATACTGTATCTGTAGATTTGGCCTCAGACATGCAATGAGGAATGTCTCAGTCACCAAGCCCATTCCTCTGTCTCCAAGCAGACTTAAGGTGACTTTGCATATTGTAGGCTGTTGACTTTTCCTGAGAAGGATTTTCTGAAATTTAGCCATTCCCATCTGTCCCCTCTGTCAGAGGCTTTAACTTTCTGCTCAGATTCTCGTATTCTGCAATCAGAAGGACCAAACAGCTCTCTTCTTGATGATGTCTTTAAGAACTTACGGACAAACACACATAAAATTTGTCTCCCCAGATTAAGGGTTTCCTGGGCACTGGGGTCAGAAACTGTCTCGAGCATCACAGTTACTAGACCCTTTATATTTCCTTTCAATTACTTCATCATAATAAAGCTCAGGAAGTGCAGACAATGGCCTTCCCAAGGACCAAGCACAGCCTTAGCCAGAGGATTCTCGGGTTGTGAGTAACCCCAAGCTTCTGTTCCCCAAGCTTCCTGAAAACAATTCTAAGCGCCTGGACCTGGAAAGACCAGCCATGGACTAAGCCCAAGTGAGCCTGAGTTCTCTCTACTGCCCCTTACATGTTCTCCCTTAATCAAAGGTCTTCCAGGCTCTTGGTGAGTGGCTTTTTCCTCCTATCATCTGGCTGATGTCATTTTCTCCAGTGATTTGGAAGAAGCAGGACCTTGCTGCATACACCTCAGGGAGTCACTCGTGCTGCTGTTTGAATGTGTGTGATGCCTCACCTGGTGCCTCAGCGCCATGGCACACAGCACTGGTGGCTGTGGCCTGTGCTCCAATGGCAGCTCTCATGCTGCTGTGTAGGATGAGCCCTGGGAGAGCAAGGATCGAGGCTCTTCCTGCCGGGGTCTCCCACCCTGTGCACACAGCGAGCACTGAAAACATGCTAGATCCTGGCACGTCCTAGGGCTGACCCAGCTCTTTGTCACACCTCCACGTCTCACCAAGTAAAATCACAGGTATAGGGGCTGCCAGGTTGTTGGCACCCCTGTCCCATGTGCCGTGCTTACTTTTACTACTACTGCTCTTGGAAGGGCTCCCTCTCCTTCATGACCATCCTCAGGGAGCTACTCTGCTCTTTCTGACAACTTGTGGGTCCCTCTGATAGAAAGTCCTTAAAAGGAGCTCATGCGAGTCAGCTAAATCTTTGTGGTTATGAAGGGCCTCAGTAGGTCTGAGCGGGGTCAGAAAGCCCTGTACAGTGGGCTGTGTCAGCGAGGAGTCTCCCTGGGGTTGCCATTGCAAAATGTGCGCATAGCTCCCTGTCTGGAATTGGTGGGGAAAGAGTCATGTTATCTAAGAAGTCACAACCCCTAAAAGATACGAACCACTGCAGATCCGTAAGGACAGTATGGCAAGCCCTTCATAAGACAGCATCACTCTGAATCGTACCAAGCTGGCCTGTCAAGGCCTGCTGGACCTGCTGAGGTCCCATCCTGCCCAGGGGGCTCACCTCTCTTCTCTGAGATCCCAGCAGTGAAGGCTGACATTTGTCATCTTTGCCCCTTGCCTGGCCCCCAAGCCAGAAGGAGTTTCTCTGCTTTTCAGGAACCCTTGAAATGATCTGCTGCATATAAACACTGAGGTCCTTTTCAAACTTGTTAAGCCATTTGCCCCAGCAATATTAATATGCCATCAGCGAGCCTCTGGGGTTAATTATCTGTGACTTAAAAATCATTTGTTTCTGTCTCTTTTATTTTTTTGCTGCTCAATAGCCTTTCTTTCTTGGGAACGAGATACAGAATCCAACTGACCGTTATGATGTAATTCCTTTCTTGTCCTCAGAATTACTTCATCTGTTAAAAATTCTTAAAAAAAAAAAAAAAAACCCACAAAACCCTCCCATTGCCTTACTTTCAGATTGTGTTGTCTCTTTACAACAAATCTTTAATCTCTCAGCTCCAGCAGTCACAGAGCCCAAATGGGGAGTAATCTGCAAGGTGATATGTCTCATCTGAAGGAGTGAGGCATGCACTGCTTTCTATCCTGATCAGCCCCACTCACTTCTGGGTGCTCACTGCTTCTGAGCCATTGGCCTGTTTCTCCCTGTGGCTGTGGTGAGGTCTTCACGGTGTGCCCTCTGGCGCACAAGCATGTGGTGAACAAGCCACGTGCCCCTGGAGGGCCCTTGCAGGCCAGGCGAGGAGGGCCGGAGATCCTGGGCATTACAGCCCACCCAGTGGTTCTCTGCACGCTCAGTTTTTGGTTATGCTTTCTGGCTGGGGCTGTCATTGGGTTCCAAGAAGATGCTTCAGGGTCTGCATGTAGAAAACTTTTTTCAAAATGTTGAATTTTACATGAGGTAAGATTAGCTTGCCTTCTGTTCTCAGGAAGTCAGGAAACGTGGGCCCCAGAAACGAGCAGGCACTGACTAGCCCCTGGCTCTGTGGGATGTGGACCGTGACCTGCATGCAGCCTCTGGGATGTGGTGAAGTCAACAGGGGGCAGTCTGGGCCGGAGCGTGGGTACAGTCAGTGTTGCTGGATGGTGCGTGGCGCTAGTTCACTTGGGTACCTAGGCTGGTCGTTGCCCACCGACCCACTCTCCGGAGGCCTCTGTGGGGAGTTCTCAGGCCCTCAGTTGCCCCCTCACCCCTGCAGTGCTTTTAAAGCAATGTCTGGGAACGTATTTTGATCATGATTACTTCTAAAAGAGAAATCACTCTGGTGGAAAGGTAAATACCATTCTTAGGGTTTCGTGAAGGTTTATTAGGTGCTAATGAAAGTTTCCACAGGTGGATTGGAGTCTGCTGGGTGTGCGGTGATGACAGGGAGTGGTCCTTGCCTTTACAGAGCACTTGCATCCACTAATGTGTCAGCCGGGAGATGCGCGAGTGTCCTGTAGATAGAAAGGCACCTGGCTGCCCTGCACCATGGCTAGGCACCTTGCAGGGGGGCCGACCCCAAAGTGGGAGAGTATTTGCTCAGTGTAGACCAACACGGGGGCCTAGGGGAACAGCTCTCTGAATGGCCTGGTGGATGTGACTTCTCAGGATCTTCTCTCCAAAGGATGGTTATTTATTTATTTGTTTGGTTGTTTGTTTATGCAGGCTGCGCCGGGTCTTCGTTGCGGCATGTGGGCTCTTAGTTGCGGCATGCAGGCTCTTAGTTGCGACATGCATGCGGGATCTAGTTCCCCAACCAGGGATCGAACCCGGGACCCCCACATTGGGAGCGTGGAGTCTTACCCACTGGACCACCAGCAAAGTCCCCAAAGGACGGTTCTGTTGGCAGAGGGTCTCCTTTTGGGCACACTCAATTAGTGGGGACATTTTTGTTGTTGGAAATAGCAAAACGCAGTCCAGCTAGCCCAAACAGAGGATCTTGTTGGCTTAGGTAACCGGACAGCTGGGTAGGGGATGGAGGCGTGAGGGATGCCGGCTTCAGGCAAACCTAACGTAGGGTACCAGGACCTGGTTTCACTCATATTCCCGCTCACAGCTGATTCCCCCTCATGGGGAGTACCAGCCGCCCCTCCTTCCACCTCCAAGTCCCATGAAGAGGGAGAGCTTCTGGTCTGCTATTTCCCCCAAAGTGCTAAAATCTACTCAGATTGGATGGGCTTGGGTCACGTGTCCCCTCCTGAATCAGTGACTGAAGCCAGGGGAATGCTACATGCTGCTGGGTTTAGCAGAGTCACAAGCTGTACCCCTGAGAGTGAGAAGGAGGTAGATCCCCGGATGGCAACTAGGGCTCTGCCCAGGTAGGGAACACAGCGCAGGAAGGCGCATAGTATCAGTTACTTAATTATTTCACATCTGGTGTCTATCACATCCTCCACCCCCAAGGAGTGTTCAGTGCCTCAAAGGCAGGCGAAGATTCAGCAAGCGTTTACCTAATGTTTCAGAGGAGGGCATCTCTTCCATCTTCCGAGAAGGAAACAAAGGCTAAGAGACAACACTGATGACCCAAGATCACAGGAGCTTATAAGAGAATGTGACTTGGAACCCAGATCCCTGATGACAAATACAGCACGTTTGGTTTTTTAAAATCACGGCTGCCTCCAGGGACGGGATCTCCTGCTCCTTCAGCCTCTTCCCCTGTGATAGACACAGTGACGTGGTGAGGTGCAGCGAGCATCCCCTGGCCCGACTATGGGGGTGTTACTCTTTGTTTGGACCCCCAACACATTCTCCTTTCTTTAGCCCTTCAGCCGAAGGGCATAAAGATGAAAAGCTAATGTGCAACCCCCCCAGTCCCACCCCTTGGTGACTTCAGTAGTCACCTCCATGGGGCTTCCAGAAGCTTTATTTTCCATTCTTCATAAGAGATCCCCCTTCTTTCTTGGAAAGGGGACGGCGGGGCCCCTCTGCACTGCTGCTTCCAAATGGGCATTATGTGGCAGGCAGGGGCACAGATGTGGTGGGGTGACCTGGGCCTTACAGAAAACCAGCGCTCTTGATCACGAGCCGCTTTTGAAGTTAAGTGCTTTCTCGTTCGTCTATACATTAATTTAGGAGTGAAGGCTTACTTCACTGCTTTAATATAAATTCCCTAGATTGGAAGGGTTCTTAATGGAAACATTTTCACACTCAGTCTCTTATTTAATCCTCATAAACACCCTCTGACACAGACATTGCAATTTTGTTTTATAATTAAAGAAAAACGTGGGACCCTTTGAATGCTATAGGAAATTGATAAAATAATTTAAATGGGCTAAACTGAGGTCATCCAGGAAAGCACATTCTTGATGGAAATTCAGCAATGTTTGTACAATTCTGATTGAAATGTTCACATTCGCAGACGTGAACTCATCATTCTGCAGTTGACGTGCCCACAGGGTTAGGGTGAGGGGACCCTGCAGGGCTGCCGCTGCCAGAGAGAACCAGGGACATCCACGTTCAGAAGAAATGGGGCTTAAAGGAGAAAATCACAGGTCCAGACAAAGAGTCATGGGAGGGAAAATACATTTCACATCTGTTTGTTTTACTAATTTTACCAGTTATTTGTGCTCTCTTTTTGCTGGAAGCAGCATTCCCATCCCGCTGCTTGGCTGCTTCATTTGAATTTTTATCATTTATGTAAATCACTGCATATTTGGGCCCCAAATGGGAGTCCTGTGGCTAAGAGGAGATGTTTATCTGACAGGGTCAGATCTAATCTCATGCTTAGAAACTTCAACTGAAAATAAAATGAGTTGAGGTTGTTTTTTTTTCTTTCTTTTTTTTCCTAAAGACAGCAGGTCTGTAAAGCTGTGCTAGCATATCACTTACCCCCTTTATACAGAATGTACATCTTATACTTGGATAGCGTTACCAGGCTGCTTTTTGCTCTCAGAGAGCTTTCTCATTTGTCATCTCATTTACTACATTTGAGAAAACTTGCGCGTTGGGTGGAGTGAGGATATTATCATTGTTAACTGATGGGTGGGGAAACTTGATGCTCAGAGGTGGCAAGGGACTTGTCCCGGGTCCTGCAGCTAATGGAGGTGGGGCTGGAGCTGTGATGTCAGCTCTGTACTCCTCCCACCAGGCTTCCTCTAGGAGTGTGAGTTTACAGCAGAAGTTTTCAAATTAAAACCCAATGCGAAAGCACAGAATTTTCAGGCCTGTTTTGGTTCTTTTAAAAATAAATTACCGTGAAGACAACTTTTCTCATCTGTCAATGTAATGATCCCATACCTTGGGGATTCAGAATATTCAAAATGTGTGTGGGGGAAATGGTAAAAGTTAATCATTTTCACAGTATCTGTCTGTGGTGAGGTTTAATTACCACTTGACATATTTCATGGTTTAAAATGATGACAGTTTAAAATAGAGCCAGGGAGAGCCAGAAAATCCATTCATTACTGTGTGTCGGGCACTGCTTTAGAGTAACCTCCAAATACAGATGCTCCCCACACAGATGATTCTGCAGCCTGTTCACATTGCTGCAGATGTCCCTGGAACTGACACCCAAATTGAGAACTCCATTCTGACCCTGCCGTCATCATCCAGAGGGCGCGTGGATGAATCTAGCCTCATGGTTTGTTTCTTGGATCATATTCCAGATGCTCACCTCCCTGACGCTCTCCCAACCCAAACCCTCTCACTGGCTTCCTGCAGAATTTCTAATGAACGAGACAATGCACTGTGATGTGTGCTTTGAATGAATGAATGAAAGCTATTTAAACTACAAAGGGTGATAAACATTTCCGTGTGTCTCTTGGGGAATTGCATGCCTTCCCAAGATGAGGGGGTTGAGAAGCAGCCTCCTGTAGTGGTTGTAGCTGTGGTCGCTGTTTAAGAAGCTCAGCTGTTTGTCTGTGTAGGAAATAATTAAATAATTGTCTCTTTCCCATGGGATTTCTGGGAGAGGAGCCGTTCGGAGTGGACCTGTCTGTCCAAATTTCAAATTTCACTTTGGAGAGTCCTGGGAGAGGGAGCGGATGAAGCCATCTCAGAAATGCAAATACTGTTTGACATCTATTAGCTCAGTGCTTATCCATCGCTGACAGCAGGATCCATTACGCTGCCAGTGTTCACAGATCAGAGATACTCGGAACATAGTGAGAGAGACGTGCCAGTGCTGGCCGAGCCCCATTTAGATGACCTGAGAACATGCTGGATGTGCCTAGCTGTCTGGTCCAGGTGCCCCCTGTTCCCCCACCTCACTCTTTGTTTCCAAGGCCAGTCCTACAGCCAGTCTTTGTGGCTGTACCCCCTCCACCAAGCAGCCTGCCTGAATGCTCTGCGTGGCGGTGGTCATGCCCTCCTTGGGAAGTCTAGCTCTCTTTCTGGTGCTGCCATTCATGGAATCATCCCATGATCCAACCCCACGTCCAGAAAATCTCTGCAGGGTCAACCCTTATTTTCAAAGGTGGAGACACACACCTGAACAGGGGAAGTGACAGACCTGAGGTCCCATGGCTAGTGAGTAAGAGAGGAAGGACGTGAGGACCTGAGCCAGTGTGCCTAGACCTCCGGGCTCTCTGTGGTTGATTTTCTTCCTTTTCTTCCTACCCTTGGGGCCAGGTTTTCCTTTCTCTCAAGAGGTGGCACAGTGTCCAACACAACCTAGATACTCAGCCACCATGTCCTATGGATGGGCAGCTTGCTTGAGATTTCTAGTTAAATTTTCTGCTTCGACTTTTGTTTAAGATGTTTCTAAATATTTTGTTTTTCTCTTGCGGGAAGGGGACCACGGGGGATGGAACACATAGTGACAACTGTCATGATTAAAGCCCCCACTGTAAGCTTTGCCAAGTTAACTTGTTTCCACACTCAGCAGTCCAGTGTGGCCCACTAGTGTGACCTGCTGTTTTACGGATGAGGGAACACGGGCTTTGGAAGGGTTAGTGATCTGGCTGGCTGGGTGCTTCAGTTAGTAGACAGCCCTTATATTAATGCTCATTGCAACAGAACATTCAGAGTCCTCTGTGATACCGTGTCCCTGTGTTTTGCTCTTGTAGCCTCCCTAGGACCCTTGTCCCGAGGACTCTCAGCTCTCAAGTACCTCCCCAAAGCCATTTCTAAATGGTCAGTCCTTGAAAAGCTTAAGAAGAGCAGGCACCTCCATGGCTGCCCTTGATGGAAGAGGGAGCAGTGTGGAGGACTGATGGAAACAGAGAAAGGGAATGTCGGAGGCCAGACACTGTGAGGCGCGGAGTAGGATGCTGGCCCGGTCTGTTGATCTTGGATGAGCCTGGGCTTCTGCCCTCTTGATACAGACAGTGAGCTGCCACCAGGCTCTTCCTCCGCCATGCCCCCAGGAGGCAAGAGGGAGAGCTCCGTTTTGCGGGCCAGGATATCGGATGGCAGATACCGAAAGGCTACTGGGGTGGGAGCGCAGGGCACGTTGGGAGCAGGGACTTTGCCTGGAGGCTGCCTCACCCTGCACCCAGTGGATGCTGGGAATTCTGTGGCTCTGCTCCTATATTCAAGGGGCCAGGAAGGACTTTTGCACACACATGCGTCCCCTGACTGCTGACTAATACCTAAACCCACCATTCTGCGTCAATCCCTTCTTTCCTCGTGAACACCCCAAAGTCATTTTGGGTCCTGAACGCGTCCCAGAACGTCTAACGAGCCATGTCATACCCTACCTGGGCAACTCACTAAGCCTGTCTGCCTCTTTGTAAGGAAGCCAAACACAAGCTTTTCCTAAGATCCCTGGGCCCAAAGTCTGTTCCATATTTGTCCTGTGTGAGAGGTCTCAAACTGGTGTTCTGTGGACCAGAATCAGCCGGTGATCATGTTGTTTGACTTAACACAGTGTTGGCCTACAGGGGGTTATTTGTGTTTTTATTTTAATTTGAGCAAGTTGTCAACATTTAAAAACATGAAAATTCTACTTACAGATTCAAATAGGCTGATTATCTTGCAAAGTGAAACGTTTGGTTAACTCTGGCCGTGTGGCTTCATGGCAGCAACAGGCTGGAGTGAGTAGCCCTCACTCATGTCCTCAGAGAGTATGCACCCTTTCCTATTTTGCCACAGTCTGCCCTGGTCCCTAGTGCCTCCTTGATACTGACACAGAGTGTCAGGTGCAGTTTTGAAAAATAACTAGGAACAAGTTGAAATGCCAGCATAACCGTAATTATTAAGTTACCCGAGTGGCCTGTGTCGGTATTTGAGTTTTCAGTCCCTGTTTGTACTCAGATACAGAAATTGTTAATAACAGCACGGGAGAACCAGATGTCAGCAAGGGTGGGAGTGGGAAAGAGAGCGGGAAGCAGGGAGAAATTTAGTGTAAAGGCTGGAGTAACTCTTATCTACTGAGCCCTCCTTGAGCATCTCTGCTGAAGCTGGTGTCTACAAGTGGGTCCTCAGTTTAGGCAGCTAAGCCTTCCATTAAACTATTTTATTTTCTGATAGTTATGCCTTGATCTGTAAACATTAACTCCAGGCTATAAGTTTGCACGTGAGTTTCCAGCTTGGTAACTAGTATTTGTGTCCTCTCTATGTAAGTTAGGCCTTTAAAATGGATCAGTTGTTTTAAGTGTTTACAAAACATTCCACATATACTGTAATTACTCTCCAAAGATATTTCCCACTGATATTTTGTTACATCTAAATATACATTTACAGAACTCAGTAGACCGGAAGAGTTCTGATTTATGTATTTTGGTTCATTGGGCTAAAAAAAAAAAGACAAGTTTAAAGTACCTTTTTTTTTTTTTTTTTTTCTCGGTACGCAGGCCTCTCCCTGCCGTGGCCTCTCCCGTTGCGGAGCACAGGCTCCGGACGCGCAGGCTCAGCAGCCATGGCTCACGGGCCTTTCCGCTCCGCGGCATGTGGGATCTTCCCGGACCAGGGCACGAACCTGTGTCCCCTGCATCGGCAGGCGGACTCTCAACCACTGCGCCACCAGGGAAACCCATAAAGTATCTTTTAATCAATGCATTTATCCCAAAGATTCTCTTGGCTCCCCCAGAATCAGTCACATGGTGTTAGAAAAGTAATAAACATGGTGTGTCCTCTGAGCTGATTTAGAGTTTAACGAGAGATGACATCTCAGCCTAATAGTGAGCATGGCTAACTTTTAATCTGGGCTGCGAAGTATCCTAGAGCTTGGAGGAGCATATTAACTTCCTCTGTGTGATTTTCTTAATGTGCAAAATTCCGATGATAAACAGTTACTGCACTCGTGTGGTGAGAATTAATGCTTTCTGAGTAGCAAGCACTGTTTTAATAAAATAGGCTTAATTGTTTGCTTGGTACATTTTCTGCTTTATTATTTTTCTTGCCTCTGTAGTTGGTAGTTATTGGATTCTCATTATTTCTATAATAGTCATTTCATAAAAACTGTCTTGTGATTTGTCCTCCCTCCCACACTTGTTTCTCCCCCAGATGTCATTAGCAGAGGCAAGAAGCGGACAAACATCGCTCATCTCTAACAGAGTTGGAGCAACCAGCAGCTTCTCGTGGCTCACGCCTTGTCGTTAGGAACAATGATTCCCAATTTGTTGGCTGCTGTGCTGTGAAAGGACTTATATGAAGCCAAGGAGATTTACTAGAAAAGCACCATAAGTAACAGAGGGCAGAATGTGGGAGGAGAGGAGCGAGATGTGCCCATCTAGTTAGGGACAGGCATAAGTGGGCAGTGACCACATCACGTGGTACACTACAGCAAAGGGCAAGAAAGCCATTCCTGCACAGTGCAAAGCGACCCAAAGTCTGTCTGCTTATCAGCTGGCTCTTCTGCAACATTTCCAACCACCATTACCCGGGGACTTTCCCCTAGTCTTATTCTTCATATAATCGCACATCATCTACCATTGTATTCTCTAATTTTTCTGTGTGGTTTTTCAAACTTAACGTAGCCAGACTTTCTGAGGATGATCCAATTTACTAGCTATATTACTTTGGGCAAGTTGCTTAATCTTCTGTGCCTTGGTTTACTCATCTCTAAAATGGTACTATTAATTCTATCTCATATGACACTTGTATGGATTAAATACATATTTAAAAAAGCTTAGCACAGCCCTGGCCCACCTTCTGAGCAGGCCCCTTGTTCACCAGCATGATTAGTTACTCACTCACGCCAGGGCTGGGCTTGGCTGGGTTGTGTCCTGTAATTCTAAGTGGACCTATAGGAAACTAGGACATCTGCAGTGAGCACTTGCTGAAATGAATTGGGTTAGAAAGCCTTGGGTTTAGTGGTCCACGTTATTTACTTTCATTAAACCTAAGTAATCACATTTACCCACTATTTCAGGAAGAGTGAGCAATAATAAGGTGAAAAGTTTAGAACTATTTGTTCAGGCTTTTGTTTCTAGCTGTGTGGCTAGATTCCTTAACTGACTCTCCCACTTGAGATAATTTAAAATGATGGATAAAACATTTAAATAATCTGTTAGTGACATCAGTGAGAAGGCAGGAAAGTGGAGATTTCCTAAGATGCCACAAGCTCAGTGAAAGTTGAAAATCAGGGCTCTGAAGCTGCCTTTTGCTTTGAGGGTGTTTGCCCAATGCAGGTGACCTTGAGCTTTGAATTCTTATGACGTCAACATATATGGGGGACAGGGACTTCCCTGGTGGTGCAGTGGTTAAGAATCCACCTGCCAATGCAGGGGACAGTGGTTCGAGCCCTGGTCCGGGAAGATCCCACATGGCACGGAGCAACTAAGCCCATGCACCACAACTACTGAGCTTGCATTCTAGAGCCTGTGTGCCACAACTACTGAAGCCTGCGTGCCTAGAGCCTGTGCTCCGTAACAAGAGAAGCCCCCACTCACCACAACTAGAGAAAAGCCTGCGTGCAGCAAGGAAGACCCAACGCAGCCAAAAATAAAAATTAATTAATTAAAAAAAAAATAGATATATGGGGGACAGGAGCCCAGCCCAGGACATATCAGTCTGTCAGGAAACCTGGTCCACCTAAAGCTGAGGCCCCAAGAGGCTACATGTGTCGTGTGAGGGTGGAAGACAAACGCACCTGTCTCCCCTCAGGGATGAGTGAAGAAAACTGCCTGCCCTCAGCCTTTGTGCCAAGTGAAGGGTTAAAATATGTCCTCTGAGAACTAGAGCCACGAGTCAGGTTTTCAGTGGAATTCATACAGCAGACTGGTCTGAGAAGACCTCAGACCAAGAATTTAGTTCAAAGCTGTCCTGTCGGTAGTGCTCCCAGGGACATGGTAAAGGAAATGCAAATCCTGTCTAGAAGAATCCTTCTTCAACAGAGGTCTCAGATGATTTTGACAGGTTACCATCCAAGGAATGTGAGCTCACAGTCAAAAACCAAAAACATAAAAACAATAAAAAAGACACCAAAGTGTAAACCAGTAAAAACAAAAGTTCAGATATTGGAATTAACAGGTACAGCATAAAAAAAGAAAAAGGAAAAAAGTAGAATATCTTACAAAGATATAAAAAAAGCTGAAAATATAAACAGAGAGTAAGGCTATAATACATGATTTTGATTGTTTGAAAAACAACCAAGTATAATGTCTAGAAATGAAAAAATGTAATTGAAATCTTAAAAATCAATAGATAGATTTAAGAGCAAATTAGACGTAACTAAAGAGAACTAAAAGGAAGGTTCAGAATCGTAACCCAGAGTACACACAAGTGGTGAAGGCATGTGTTCCTCATGTGTGCACAGAAAGTTGAAGAATCTTTCCACAAGCTAAACCAAAGAGCAGTTCTCATAAAATTTCTATGCAGTAAAATAAGAAATTTAAAAAGATGACTAGAAATACTCCCCAAACAAAAAATGTTTGAAGATGAAATACTTTTCTAAATAATACAAGAGCCAAAGAAGAAATGAGAATATCTAACTAAACAATAACAAACATTACATACTGAAATTTGTGGTATGCAGTTAAGGTAGAAATTGGAGGGAAACCCATCATCTTAAGTAATTCCATTAAAGTAGAAGAAGGCCCAAAGTCAATGAATTAAACATCCAACTCACAAAGGTGGGTAAAAACTAGCAGAGGAAACCCAAATAAAGGAGAAGGAAGTGAATAACAAAGAACATTACAAAGAAATGATGTAAGTTGAAACAACAAATCAACAGAAAGGATGAACAAAGCCAAATGCAGATTCTTTGAAAGAACTTATAAAACGGACAGAACTTTGTGAGGGAATAAAGGAGAGACAGAGGGAAGGAGGAGACGAGGGAGCGAGAATAAATATGTAATAGGAGGAATAAAAGGAGATGTAATTATTAAAGCTGCAGAAATTAAAACAGTAACAGAATCTTATTTTGCCAATAAATTTGAAAGCTCTAATGGTCAAATTCCTGAAAAAGAAAAAACTAAAATAAAACTTTACAAAACTTAAGTAGAAATAAAAAACCCAATCAGTTTTATGATCATTAAAGAAATAGAATCAGACTTTTAATTAGAAATCTTCCCACAAAGTTGATTATCAGATCCAGATACGAGTACTAATAAATTAATAAGCATTCAAGGGATAAAAATTTCAATTCACACAAACCATTCTAGAATGCAGAAAAAGTGTGTATACTTATGAGGCTAGAATGAACTTGATACTCATATCTGGCAAGAATGGTATTTTAAAAAGAAAGGTGGGTTTTAAACATAGCTGTGAAATTCCTAAACAAAAATTAGCAAACTAAATTTAGTAGTGTATTAATAAAAAATAATGAAACATAATACTTTGGGTTTATCCCCTAAATTTATGTTTAGGTTGCCACTAGAAATGTCCTGATGTATTTCTCCACAGCAACAAATTTAAGTAGAAAAGTCATATGATGCTCTCACTAGATGTAGGAAAAGCATTTGAAATATGTAATATTATTTCAGAAAAAAAAACATTAGAAAAGGAGGACTAGAATAGAAGGGAACTTATTTAACTTAATAAAGCATAATTTAAAGAACTCAACAGAAGACAAATGAGTAAATATATTGAGTATAATGAGAACCAGATTTCTCACTGTTAGGAAAGGGGGTTACCAATATGGAAAGAGGCACGTCTAGAATGTACCCTTTGTTGTTGAATTAGAGTTGCAAGTATCAGTAAGAACTCAAAGTGTGTCTGTGTATGTGTGTATGTCTGTAACATTTCCTAGCTTTGTTTGCTCAGATGGGCCAGATGCATGATACTCCAGGAGCAATGAAAGCCTTTAGTGCCCAGATTCTCCTCTAGGGAGCCAAGACTTCTTGGAGAAATGGCTCATTGCACCAGTGGAGCAGAAAAAGTACACAGTGAATCTGAAACACTATTTTGTTCCAGAAAGTATGGCAGTGCTCAAAAACTCATGGGAACTTGTCAAAAGGATACAGTTGCCAACTTGAAAGGGCTCACACTGGACACATCTGGGCAATTTAGACTTAAACAAGAAAAGAGAGGATAGTAATATATTTGTGACAGATTTTTCAAAGACAGCCACAGCAGTATTTCCCATTTTGTACTTTTTTTTTATGATGTGCCTTTGAAACCCCTTACACTGAGGGGTGTAGTCTATGCTCCTTCTCCTTGACTCTGTGTGGGCTTGCGATACGGTGGAAGTGATAATATGTGACTTTCAAGGCTAGATCATAAGAGACAAGAAAGCTTCTACCTTGCTGGCTAGAGTACTCATGCTGGAGCCCTGAGCTACCATATAAATTGTCTAACTATCATGAGGTCACTATGCTCTAAGGAAGCCCAAACTAGTTCATGAGGAGGAACTACATGGAGGGACCCTGGGACTTCATGAAGAAAGAATAATGCTGCCTCAGCCCCCAGCAGCTTCAGCTCCCCACTGTTGTAGCTTCAGCCACCATCTGACTACAGCTACGTCAGATCTTGAGTCAAAACCACTCAGCTGCACCCATCCCAAATTTCTGACCTACAGAAATACTGAGAAGTAATAAAAAGCTTGTTGTTGTTATAAGTCGCTAAGTTTTGTGGTGATTCGCTGCATAGAGATAGGTAATTGTAATAGATTTGGGACGGGGATGTGAAATGGTGCCACAGCAAAAAATCAAGGCATATAACATTGGTTTTGGGACTGGATGCGAGAGGAAGAAGCAGGAAGTGCCTTAAAGAGATTGCTGGTGAGAGCTTAAAAGGCTTTGTGAGAATGTTAGAAGAGCCTTGAGGAGGCCCTCAGTGAGAGCTTAAAGGCAAGAAAGGAAAACGTTATTAAAAGTTGGATGAAAGAGGATGATTTGGTAATATTGTCACCTGTGGTAATACAATAATAGGAAATTTACCAAATGAACTCAATGATCCAGCTAAACAGATAATCAGGCAGAATATCAAAAGAACCCCCTGGCTACTGCTTGTCTGTGATAAAACATAAGAGGAGAAAGGTGATCTAAGGATATAAGGGGCCAGGACTCACTGAATTTGAAAATAAAACTGTTTCTCATTCTCAACCTCTCAAAGATGGCAGCAAAAAAC
>NW_020837948.1:6718502-6793928 GCF_003676395.1 Aethalodelphis obliquidens
GAAAAGAAAGGAAGAAAGGAAAAGAAAAGAAAGAAAGAAAAAAAAGAAAGAAAGAAAAGGAAGAAAGAAAAAAGAAAAGGTCTTCTAAAGATCTTAAGGGTATGCCTTTTAAAAAAATTTTTTTTATTGGAGTATAGTTGATTTACAGTGTTGTTAGTTTCAGGTGTATGGCAAAGTGAATCAGTTATACATATACATATATCCACTCTTTTCTTTTAAATTTTTCCCATATAGGCCATTACAGAGTATTGAGTAGAGTTCCCTGTGCTATATAGTAGGTACTTATTAGTTATCTGTTTTATACATAGTAATGTGTATATGTCAGTCCCAGTCTCCCAGTTTATCTCTCCCCACCTTAGCCCCTGGTAATAATAAGTTTGTTTTCTACATCTGTGACTCTACTTCTGTACCAATTTACATTCCCACCAACAGTGTAGGAGGGTTCCCTTTTCTCCACACCCTCTCCAGCATTTATTGTTCATAGATTTTTTTGTGTGTGTGGTACGCGGGCCTCTCACTGTTGTGGCCTCTCCCATTGCGGAGCACAGGCTCCGGACGCGCAGGCTCAGCAGCCATGGCTCACGGGCCCAGCTGCTCTGTGGCATGTGGGATCTTCCCGGACTGGGGCATGAACCCGTGTCCCCTGCATTGGCAGGCGGACTCTCAACCACTGCGCCACCAGGGAAACCCCCATAGATTTTTTTGATGATGGCCATTCTGACTGGTGTGAGGTGATACCTCATTGTACTTTTGATTTGCTTTTCTCTAATAATTAGTGATGTTGAAGATCTTTTCATGTGCTTTTTGGCCATCTGTATGTCTTCTTTGGAGAAATGTCTATTTAGATCTGTATGCAGAAAACTATAAGATACTGATGAAAGAAATAAAAGATGACACAAACAGATGGAGAGATGTACCATGTTCTTGCATTGGAAGAATCAGTATTGTGAAAATGACTATACTACTTGAAGCAATCTACAGATTCAACACAATCCCTATCAAAGTACGAATGGCATTCTTCACAGAATTAGAACAAAAAATTTTATAATTTGTATGGAAACACAAAAGACCACTAGTAGCCAAAGCAATCTTGAGGAAGAAAAATAGAGCTGGAGGAATCAGGCTCCCTGACTTCAGACTATACTACAAAGCTACAGTCATCAAAACAGTATGGTACTGACACAAAAACAGAAATATAGCTCAATGGAACAGGATAGAAAGTCCAGAGGTAAACCCATGCACCTATGGTCACCTAAACCATGACAAAGGAGGCAAGAATATACAATGGAGAAAAGACCGTCTCTTCAATAAGTGGTGCTGGGAAAACTGGACAGCTACATGTAAAAGAATGAAATTAGAACACTCCTGAACACCATACACAAAAATAAACTCAAAATGGATTAAAGTCCTAAAAGTAAGGCTGGACACTATAAAACTCTTAGAGGAAAACATAGGCAGAACACTCTTTGATATAAATCATAGCAAGATCTTTTATCTGAACCTGAACCTGATTTAGATAACAATATCCTGGACTTTGTGTTATTGCACTAATAGACTTGGTGATATTAAGGAGAGGATGGCGTGCATACATGTGGGAGGTATGTGAATTGTTGTGGTCAGAGGGTGGAACATGGCAGACAGTATTTTCCAAAGATGTCTGCAGCAGTATCTCCATCACAAATCTTCTCACAGTGTTCTTTGCCCTTTCTCCTATTAAGAGATGGGATCTATTTCCCACCCCTTGAATTCAGGTGGGGCTTGTGACTGTGATAGAAATTATGCTACGTGACTTCTAAGGCTTGGTCATAAAAGGTAACAAATATTCTGCCTTGGTGGTTGGATCACTCACGCTACATCCCTGAGCTGTCATGTAAACGGTCTGATTACTCTGAACTCACCATCCTCTGAGGGGACCCAAATGAGCCAATGTGGGAAGACCTCATGAGGAGACTCTGAGACTACATGGAGAGAGAGAGATGCTCGACAAGCCCCCAACAGCTGGCTGGTCCCCCACTGCTCCCGTTCCAGATGTTGTCTGACCTCAACCACATGAGGGACCTGAGCCAGAATCAGTCCTGCCCAGATTCCTAACCCACAGAAACTGTGAGAGATAGTGAAATAGGTGGTGTTGCTTCAAGCCACAAGATTTTTGAATGATTGGTTATACAACAAAAGATAACTGCAACAGGATTATAACACATTGACTAAAATAGGAATCCGTGAGTCCATTCTTATATAAATGGATGAATAAATGAATGCGGATAAAGGAAATCTCTTCCTTCTGGTAGAATGCCAGATAAGAAATATAAAAAGAATGATGGAGTTTAAAAAATCATCAGTGGATACTGACAACCAATAGCCAAACTTTGATGAGGAACAGAGAATATTGCATATTCTGGAAGTACTTCACCAATAACTTTTTAATTGCAAAGGGAAATTACTACCTCTACTTTGGAGACACTGGTGGATACCACCTTAACCAACTGCTTGAAGCTAACATCACTGGTACCAGGACAAGCTAAAATGAGTGCCTCTTGATATGATGTACTGAGGACAAAATGTCAGTTTTGTAGTATTCTTGTGAAATTTTTATAACTTGGAATCTTGTCATGAGAAAACATCAGAAAAATCCAGGTTGAGGGATATCATAGAAAATAACTTGCCTGTACTCTTCAAAAATATCAAGATCAAGAAACACATAGAAAAGCTGAGGAACTGTTCCAGATAAAAGGATACTAAAGAAACATAACTAAATCTATGATCCTTGGTTGAATCATGTAGTAGGAAAGAAAAACAGCTATAAAGAACACTACTGGAACATTTGACAAAATTTGAATATGGACTGTGGATTAGATAATAGTATTGTAGCAATGCTGAATTTTACAATTGTAGTGTAGAAGGATGTTTTGATCTTAGGAAATATATGCTTAGGCTTCAAGGCACATTATGCCTTTAACTTGTTCACAAATGTTTCCCCCAAAATCATGTGTGTGTGTGTGTGTGTGTGTGTGTGTGTATACACACAAAAGTGTGCATGTGTGTGTATATATACACATGTATATATATATATGTGTGTGTATATCTATCTCTAACTCGTGAGAGAGAGATAAATGACAAGTAGATAGGGCAAAAATGTGAATCTGATAAAAAAAATTTTCTTACACTATTCTTTCTATTTTCTGTAAGTTTGAAATTGTATCAAAATAAAAAGTGACAAACCTACAGCAAACGCTGTTTTTAATAGACATTGAAAGCATTCCCTTTAAGATCATGAGCAAGCTAAGTGTTCCTGATATGTCTCTTTTACTGAACGTTGCACTGGATGGCATAGCTAGTTCAATAAGGCAAGAAAAGGAAATTAACAGCATAAAAATTGGAAAGGAAGAGTTGAAACTGATTATTCACACTGATATGGTTCTATAGAAAATCCAAATGACTGTGAATAAATTATTAGGATTAACCAATATATTTTAATAAGGTTGTTAAATATAAAATTAATATACAAAATCTAATTGCATTTCTATACCACAGCGAGAAAGAGAAAATATAATTTAAAATGATACCCAAATGACTGACATCAAAAATATAAAGTTTCTAAGAATTAATATAATTGAAATATGGAAGATATTCATGGGAAAAGGGTTATGACAACTTATTGAAACACGTAAATTAATGGATACGAAAGCTCAATATTGCAAAGAAGTTTATTCTCCCCTAAAATGATCAGTATATTAACTTTCTATCAGGTATATACGAATGTGTGTATGTAATTTGACAATCTGGTTCTAAAATTTATATGGAAACCAAAGGACCAGAAATAGTGATGGTCATCCTGAAGAAAAAGCACACATCAGGAGACTCTAATATATACACAACTGGTGAGCATATAAACTGTATGACTCCTTTGGAAAAGTTTGTTCTTATTTAGTGTAGCTGATAGTACTTATACCATAGGAACCAGACATTCCACTCCTGGTATATACTCTCAGAATTTCTTGCATATTTTATGCTGGGAGACATGAACAAGAAAGTTCTAGCAGCTTCATTTATAATAGTTTAAAACTGCAACTTAAAGGTGTAGCAACAGAAGAATGTATAAGTAAACTGTGATATAGTCTACAGTGATAACATAGTGATCTATTATCTAGTGATATATAGAAGATAAATAGAAGTAGAATACTGTAACCAGTGAAAATCAATGCATTACATCTACATGTAATAACATTGATATAATATTCTAAGAACAAAATATTGAACAAAAGAAACAAATTACAAAAGGATATCTTTACATTAAAGACATCTAATATACATCTAATAACGAATATTAGTTTTACAACTAATTTACTCAATCATTGTTATTTTACACGATCTTGTACATATGTTTTATAAATACTTTGTTTCTGTTCAAAAGTTAATTTTAAATTTTAAATAAGTCTAAAGTGTTTTTCACAGCATCAATTATAATAATAAATTATTTTAAACTAAGAAAAAGCAACTGAGTAAAATAATTACGGTAGAGCCATGCCATAGCCTACTAAGCAGCTGTTTAAAACAGTGCTGTCCAGTGACATTTGTTGAAATGGAAAGTTGTTCACAATATGCTGTTAAGGAGGAAAAAAGTAAGTTATAAAAAGATATGCACTATTGGATTCTATTTTGTAAAAAAAAATAATGATAAATGAGATAAATGTAGAAGTATATAGAACAAAAAATCAAGAGACTTATTTCTAAACAGTCAACTTGAATAATTTTTTTTCTTCATGACTCTCTGTATTTTATAATATTTTCCCAGAATAAACGTGTGTAAGGGGGCAAAATCAGCTGCTAAACAGAGGCGAGTGGGTGAGAACATATTCCACCATGTACTCAGCTCATTCATTCACTTGCTTGTTCCTCCATCAGCCACTTAGTATCTTTTGTGTGTGTGAGGCCCTCTGCTTGGCACTAGGAAAAGAAAGATAAGCAAGGCATGGTCCCTGCCCTGGAGGAGTTCAGTCTCTGTATAAATAATACAGTGTCATATGTAGTATGATGACAGTATATGACACTCTCATTAATACTAAAGTGAATGCTACTTCTTCACTTCTTTCCATCAACCAAAGAAAGTCCCATGATTTCCAACCCAGTTTCTACCCCCTCAGCTCTCCTTCCTTGCTCATTAAGAGGCAGTTTGATCCATGTATTAAAAGGATGAAGAAGTGGTTGCATGGAGGAAAAGCCAGGGCTGCTGGGAATGAAGAGGTTATAGCAATAGTGGGGAGAGATGCCTGGGACAGCTGGGGGTGCGAGGGAAAAGAGGCAAGGAGAAAAAAAGATGTTACCATAATTTATGTATGTATGTCCCACTAGCTGTTTTAGAAAAAAAAGCAAGTAAAGGAATTGTGTTATTTGTTAAAATGATTTTTGACCTTGGGGCTCTGTTCCTTCAACCACATTATTCTTTCAGGACTGGACGTTATGGATCTGGGTTTAATGGTCACACAAGAATAGTATAGTAATGAATACACAAAGGGTGGAGTTACCCAAGACTTTTATCACCAGGAATAAAAGTAAAATGGGTAATGAGAAGAAATATATTAGCATATAAGGAACTCATTACTGTAGCTAAGTGTGTTAGACAATATCAACAATAAATTTTCCTTGCAGCTTACCCTGGGGCTTGTTTCTTCCCCGTGCCTGGGCTTGTCCACGTTTGGACCAGATTGCAGAAGGCAGAGCAGACCTTGGCTGGCTGGGAAATGGCAGAGGCCTTACTGACTGACTGACCTTTTCTGAAACTCAAGTGATATAAAAATAATTTGCATCCAGTAGTTTTGGATGATTTGTGAACTTGAACGTGCAGACTCTTATTTCATAGGAGGTTTTTGGGTTTTTATTTATTTGTTTGTTTATTTATTTATGGCTGCGTTGGGTCTTCATTGCTGCTCGCGGGCTTTCTCTAGTTGTGGTGAGCGGGGGCTGCTCTTCATTGCGGTGCGGGGGCTTCTCATTGCGGTGGCTTCCCTTGTTGTGGAGCACAGGCTCTAGGCATGCGGGCTTCAGTAGCTGTGGCACACGGGCTTAGTTGCTCCGCGGCATGTGGGATCTTCCCAGACCAGGGATTGAACCCGTGTCCCCTGCATTGGCAGGCGGATTCTTGACCACTGCGCCACCAGGGAAGCCCTTCATAGGAGGTTTTAATTTTAAATATTTTTTCCTTATTTTTTGCTTTTTAAAATACAACCAGTTTATCTTCTAAGGTGACTTGCTCCGGCCTGAGGTTTGGCTGTGGAGGTGTGGCTGAGAGGCCGTAGCTCTATTACCTCAGAGGCCCTCTTTCATCTCTCTGCAGTGGGAGGAGAGGACTGGGGAGAGCTCCAGCTGTGGGCTGCTGGAGAGAGAGGTCAGGAGGCAGAAAAGGGCAGTGAGGCTGGAAGGAGATGCCTCGGGCTGAATGGCCGTCCCCCTTCCTCGGTGGGGAGCTAAATCAGTCTGCTCTGAGATGTGCGCACAGGGTGACTCGTCTCTAACGTGAGGTGAAGCTGATCACAAGGGTCCGTTCTCCTCAGCTGGCCTTGCTGGGAGTCTGTCCTACCCAAAGTGGGGTGGAGGTGATTGTACTCCTGGAAAACTCATGTGTTTCCTATCCCTGCCGTGACAAGTCGCCACCCACTGGGTGGCTTAGAAGAACACACGTTTATTCTCTGCAAGTCAGAAATCCAAAATTCAGTTTCTGCAAGTCAGAAATCCAAAGTCAGTTTCATTGGATTAAAATCAAAGTGTCAAGCTACATCATGACTGCACGGTTATTTCTGGTGGCTCCGAGCCCGTGATAAAGCCCTCTAGGCCCTCCTTCATTTCCTGTGTTAGCTCTTTGGTCCACAAGGTGCTTGCTGCCTGATGGCTGGTTTTCTCCAGGAGCTCCAGGGCCTTTGAGCAAAGGGCCGAATCAGGCCTGGTGCTCTAGGAGGCTGAGACCAGCCTCTCTGAGCCAGGACGACTGCCGGTAGCAGTGCTGCTGCTGCCGACTTTAGTGGCAGCTCTGACCTGGGTCATCAGAGCAAGCCCAGCTGTGTTTACTGTGCAGTGTGTATTTTTGCCCTCCTGCGTTTGGAGAACCAGAAGTTCCCGTGGGGTAGACAAGGCCCGACTCTGAAGCTGGAGTCCTCTTTATGAGTGGCTCACGGGAGGGGTCTCAGTACTTTCTAATAAGTCTTTCCTGGGAGTGCTTTACTAACCAGAACACCTGCCTCCCCGGCTGTGTTATAATGGAGGCTTTGTTACATGACTGCTCATCTGCTCAAGCTCAGACCTGGAGATTATATTGAATATAATTCCCTACACTATGAATTTATAAAGCACACAGCACGGAGGTGATAAGGTGAGGGCAGTTTGTAGTGACTGTAGATTTCTGGAAGTTATAAAGATTGCTTGGTCCGTGTGGCCTCAGACAAGCACAGGCAGTGCTTCCTTCTAGAGACTCTTGGGGAGAATCTGTTTCCGTATATTTTTTAGCTTCTTGAGGTTACCTGCCTTCTTCACTCATGACTCACTTGTCGCATCTCCTTCTCTGTTCCTTCTGCCTCCCTTTGAGAAGCCTCACAGGGATGGTGCAGGATAATCACACCCCAACACCTTTAACTTAATCACATCTGCAAAGTTCCTTTTGCCATGTAGGGCAACGTGTTCACAGGTTCTAGGGATTAAGCATGGGCACCTTTGAGAGCAGTATTCTGTCTACCGCAGAGCTGGTTTAGGGACTACTCCCTGCTTAGCTCCCTGCCCTGGAGCACTGTTCTTGGTTTCTCTTCCCATGATCAAAGGACACAGTTTATTGAAGTGTTGCATGTTGCAGTGATGGATGCCAGGAATGAGCTCACTAGAATACTTTTTAATATCATTCTGTTGAGACTCGGACTGTGACCAAGATGCCTGATGATTGCCATTCCTATCACTAACCTGTGATTTTGTAAACTGAAACTCGACTGGCAATTTGAAAAGGGTCATCTTTCCCTTTCTATTTTCTCATTTCACACTGATTTATTTCAGGTTGTAGCTCATAGTCTTAGCAAATAAGAGGATTGGTTGCTTATTCTGTCACTGTTCATTCCCCTGAGATGAGAGACCTCCTTGGAACAATATTCCTTTAGGTAACTAGTTCAGCCTGGAGGGGCTCGATTTCTGTTGTGTAGGGAGAGCCATACCCTATGCAGCTCAAGACCTAGTTCTTCTCAGCTGGTCTTTAACAGCAGAAGCAGGATGCTCAAGGCCTCCTGACTCCCTGGTAAGAATAATTCTGAAACTCACCATGTGGGTCTCTCCCTGGCAAGGCGACCATTATGGTCTGGGCTCCAGCCACCTCACTCCATTCCCCTTTCATACCTCTCACTCTTATCAGTGGAGGCAAGCACTTTCTCCAAAAGTGGTACCTTGTAACAATTATGTAGGGGAATATGTCACCCAGAAGGTTAAGATTTCGATGGAGAGATGTTGAAAAAAAACAGTTTGAAGACACAGTCACATCGGTGGTCCCAGAGAGACACTAGGAAAGGGTCAGTCAAGATGGCTGGGGTCCATCCTTTTTTTGCATTAGTTCTCCTGGCAAAGAAGACTGTTGCCTCCACCTGGGCCCAGCCTCGTCTCCAGGCTCATCCCCAGGGTGTTGGAATCTGGCCCCATGTCAGGTCTGGGCACTGCTTGCTGTGGTCCATATATTGGGCATTGGGGCAAATCCTTCTCTTGTGTCTTTGCTGTTGCAGATCAAGTAAGTGTGGCAAGATCCAGACCTGAGTTTCTGGATGCAGGTATTTGGAACACACAGACCCCACTTAGGACCTGCTTCAGTCTGAATCTCGAGCCCAGCTCTGTGTGCCAGATCTCTGCACTGGGGCGTGGGGCCTGGGTCTAGCTGTTAGCAAGAGGATACTTGGCTCTCTTTTGCCAAAATGTCTTCTGTATTTGGAGACTTTGTGGGGTCGGGGCAGGTCCCTAACTGTAGGTCCACCTAACAGCAGCCCAGATACACAGCGATTTCTAAGAGGAGAAAATGAGGTTCTGTTTCTGTGAACACTTAGATCTTATCCATGACACAAGAGAGCATATCATGTGTGTGTCTCGTCTTCCTGCCTAAACTCACATGTCCTTGAAGGCAGGGATGATGCTTTCGCTTAACTTGTGTTTCGAAGGTGCCTAGGCTAGTGCTGAGTACAAAACTACAGGTCACTTGACTCAGGATTACAGGGGCCCTTGAAAACTGCTGTATGAGCTGTCTTGGAACAGCCAGCGAAGGGTGTGGAGCAGAGAGGCAGCTGGGAGTCCTGCAAGGTGGTTTTCACCTGCTCTAACCTTGAAAGTGAGTGTGAGCGGTGGCTGTGCTTGGGCTGCCGCACTCTCTGGATCGTGTTGCAGCTTTGAAAGATGCTGATACGATAGTTTTCCCGGCACCCTTGTTCCTCTGTCAGATCAGTGGTTCCCACCCTCAGTGTTACAGCACCCCAGGGTGTCTCCAGCTGTCTCAAGGGCTGGCACAGGATTCTCAAAACCATTTGCTTTTGCAGAATATGCAGAATACAGCAGTTTCAGCTGAGTTTGGAGGAGGGGAGGAAGAAGCGTGCCACAAAATCCAAACAAGCATATTGAGTGTCACACTCCAAAAGGCTGGAATCGCTGCCTTAGAAGAGAGAAATGGTTACACAAAAGCATTGTCTTTTCGTAGTGGTTTGGATCCGTGTTTTGGGCCTGCTGCACAAATGCAGCCATAGAGGATTTTTTTTTAAAGCCATTTTCCTGCTTGCATTTCATTCTCTGTAGAAAATAAATGTTATTATAGATGAATAATGTTGTACGAAAAATCATTCAACAGAGATCTGAACCAGCCACTCTGAAGCAGCGAGTCTTTAGTGAAGCAGAACGTCACTGTTTGCTGAGCCCCGTGGGCTCGGGAGTGGGTTCGGGACTAGAAATGCTCTGACTGGGTTGGGAGGTTTCCAGCTGCTGGATTAGTCACTAGGGATATAGTGGTACCTCAGTTTCTTCATCAGTTTCCTCATTCCTAGTGGAGATGACGATAATGTGTCCCTCATGAAGTTAAGAGAATTAAATGAAGGTTTATGAAAACCTTTGAACCGAGCCTGGCACACGGGAAACATTATGTAAGTGTGTGCAAAATAAAATATTGAGAGCCTCCTGTGTACTGGGTTTGGTGCTAGGTGGGCTCCGGGTAGCTGATGTTTCGTGGCATCAGAGAAGACAGAGAAGGAGACAGCTGAATGAAATATGCTGTGGTGAATGTAGCTCAGCACGGAATTGTGGGAAGATCCTCAATTAAAACGTGGATTCTGGAGCTGGCATTGGTGGTTAGTATTTTGGGGGAGTTGTTTATCTTTTCCGAGCCTCAGGGTATGTGTTGGGGTATGCTAGGTTACAGTAACAAGTAGGCCCCACAGTTTCAGTGCCCTCAACATGATAGAAGTTTATTTCTTGCCCTAGGAACAGTTCTGAGCAGGTGTTCAGTTTGTCAAGGCAGCCGTCCTGCACATGGGCATCCGGGGACCCAGGCTGACGGCAGCTTCCAAGTTAGCACCAGAGCCAGCCCTGGAAAGAGGTGAAGGCATGCCTGTGAGAGGGTCTCTCGGCCAGACCTGGAGGGGCACTCTCACTACCCTGCGCACTCTGAGAAGGAGGACTTATCACATGGTCACAACTAATAGCAAGAGCGGCTGGGAGAGATCACTCCACTCTGTGTCCATAGAAGAACAGATTTTACGAGACATCTCAGTTTGCTCCTTTCTAAAGTGGGGGGGTGATGCCCCCTGCCATGCTGACTCACATGTGTTGTTGGGTGTCAAGTCACTTGAGCTGAAAATAGCCATGTGAACCAGGGCACGGTGACCTAAGCTTGCAGGAGAGCAAGGGAGCAGTTTAACCGGCATTTCGGCATCCCTCCTGTGTTGTCCCCTGACCAAACCAGTCAAGAAATGTTCACAGAGTTGTGTGTGCCAGGCCCTGCCCTGGGTGCTGGGGACACAGTGGTCACATGACGAGGACAGATGTGAATCAGAGTCGCAATACAGTGCGACGCGCACTGTGAAAGCATACGTGTGGCATCTGATCTGGACAAGGTCAAGGTGTCCTTCCCCAGAATGGGATGTCTACCAGAGAACAGAGCCGCTGGCTCGGCAGGGGCAGGGCAGGCAGGGCCAGGTGGAGGGAGGGTGTCTGGAGCAGAGGGATCCCGGGAGCAAGGTCCTGAGGAAGTGGGAGCACAGTCTGGGGAAGGAACTGAAACGCAACGCAGCAAGACCTTGGGTGGGGGAAGGGAAGCCAAGAAACCAAGGGGCTGGCAGGCGGTGCAGAGCTCCACGGGCTATAGTCAAGGCTGCCGGGTAGCTCGTCTTCCTATGGGAAGCGCCCCTTTATCAAAGGTGACTCATTTTCTGGAGCCACAATGGTGTGTCCTAGGAATCATACTGAAGCAGCATGAAAGCATATTGTATTTTACCTGCAACCATGGCTCTAGGACCACCGTCCACCCGTCCATGATGGACACATCTAACCACCCCTGAGGTGGAGTGGCAGATGCCCACGACGGTTCTGTCGTGGTACCTGCATGGAGCCTGATGACCAGGGGTCATCCTTCATTCCCAGCATGGGCTGGCTGAGTGCGGGGAGCTAAGTTAATGAGATTTGTGCCTTTGCAGGCTTGCAGGGGAGCGCACATTACTCCTTGGGGCTGGGAGGTGGAGGCCAAGCGAGGCCAAGGCTGCACTTCGGTGTGGCTGGCCTCAGGCCATCGGGGGCTCCCTAGGACCCTCCTGCCTGGGCCCAGAGCTGCACATACCTGGCTGGGCCACAAACCCTGCTGGTCATCACTCCACAGTCCCCTCAGTCTGTGCATGCTTGTGTCTCTCTTGCACCTTGATGTTTGGAAATAAGGAGAAAAACTAAGGGGGAAATCGATGAAGTGTGAGTAACTCTTAGTACTCTGAGTTCCCTCAGCTCTTCAGTTCACAGCTCTGACAGGACCAGTTCTGGCCTGTATTTTCAGAGATGACTCTTAGTTGTTTAACAGCATTATGTGTCTGGAATGCTTGTAACAGCCATCAGTATTGCAGTGAGCACACTCGTGCACACACGTGTGAGTGTGAGGGGGACATGGGGAGATCACAACTGAGAGGAGGGGGGAGTGGGCACAGCAACTCCCCCCAGTTAGGCAGTGAACCCCGGTTTTCATGAGGAGTCAGAGCAGTTTTTGGTGAGAGTGATGTGTCTCCGTGAGGTGTCAAGCTGCGTCAGTCTTCCTGGAACTTTGATTCTTGATTCTCTGGTTCTGTTAGCCAAGCATTAGCCGAAGTATCAAACTCTACCCTTCAATTTACAGAGAAGTGGAAGGTATTCAGACACAGAATAAAAATAAAGGATCATTCTTCATCTTCCACCGAAACCTCTCCTTTTCCAGCAGCACAGAAACAAAATGAGAGGCAGAGGGAGCACGCGGTGCCTGAGAAGCTGCCCATCAGCCGTCCTCTGGGGAGAGTGCCGGGTGCGGTGAGGCTCTCTGGACAGAGGGTGTGCTCAGGAGTCCTCGCTGCCCGCGTCACTCATGCTTCTGCGGACATTCACAGGGCGACGTGCTGCCCGACCCTCTGCTGGTGGGAAGGAGGAGGACTGGGAAACCTCCTCCTCAGGTCCCTTTAAAGATGGAGGGTGTCGGGCTTCCCTGGTGGCGCAGTGGTTGAGAGTCCGCCTGCCGATGCGGGGGACACGGGTTTGTGCCCCGGTCCGGGAAGATCCCCTATGCCGCGGAGCGGCTGGGCCCGTGAGCCATGGCCGCTGAGCCTGCGCATCCGGAGCCTGTGCTCTGCAACGGGAGAGGCCACCACAGTGAGAGGCCCGCGTACCGCAAAAAAAAAAAAAAAAAAAGATGGAGGGAGTCAACTGGCAACTCCATCCTCCCAAATGCACAACCTCAACCCAGTCACAAGTCCCCCTTGGTCCCGCGTCAGCCACATCCAGGTTGGCAACAAGTTCTTCTCCTCCTCCTCTTTCAGATCCAACCCTCCTTGACCCTTTTGTCTTCATCCCTGGCTCCCTGCAAAGGCGTCTCTGGCCCCAGTCTGCCCAGCACCACTCCACTGACGGTCCATGGTATCTCCTCACTCTTGGCCAGCTTGGTTTGGGGGTGGAGTGTGTGCCGTAAGCTCATTCACATGGAGGTCTAAATGGCTGAGCTGGAGATCGCTGGGCATCATCCCTGCTCTTCTGACCAAATTCTGAGGCCATCCTTTATCACTCCTCATCTTCCTCTCCAGTGACAAGTGCCACCCACCCTGCTCTAGCATGCTTCCTTTCTTCTGGCTGTATATTTGGGCTTCTTCAACTTGTGAACAGATTTTCTGTTTCCTGCAAGATCCAGCTAAGGTCTTGTCTCACTTTCTCTCTGTTCATCTGCTTTTTCCTCACCACCCAAAACCCACCCCTTATTGTCCAGTGCTTGATAATGAGGCTACCCGCTTGGTCTCATGGATTACCTCACCTCCCCAGCTATGTGGTGAGGAGAATAAAGACAGCTACGGACACACTGATCACTTACAATGGGCCAAAGATTACGCCGAGCCCCTCTTAAATATCACTGCACTTAATATGCTCATAACTCTGTGTAGTTAGTATCAGTGTCTCATTTTAGTTAGTAAATCCCACTGCCAAGAATCAAAGGTGTTTACCTGTAAAAGCAGTGCTTTTAACCAGCACCCTTACTGTGTGTAGCATATAATAGGTGCTCAGTAGATAGTTATCAAAAGAATGAACAAGCCGTTATGTCTTCCCCATGACCCTAGAGCCCAGCGTGGTACAGAGCACATAATACATGCTCAACTAATACATCTTTGATCGACATGTTTGAAGGGATAAAGAGGAAGGGAATACGGACAGTTCATACTGGCTGGTGGAGTGACCCGGTGCTTTGGTTGTCAGTCTAGAGATCCAGATTCTGGTGTTGGTGCTCTGCTAGTTGGCCGTGGGACCTTGGGCCCTAATCGTCCTCATACGTGATTTCCTTATGTGTATGACAAGGGTTTGTGCTCAGGTCCTGCGAACTCTGAAATTCTTAATGCTTTTACTTTCATTCCCTAAAGAGGTTAATTAGGATGCGGTGCTCTTTAACTGGCAATTACACAGCGGAGACATAGCTTGTTAGTGAGGATGGCATCATTGCCAAGGCCGGTATGGTTACTGATGACTGTGTGCCAGTCTCAGGAGAGCAGAGACCATGAGGAGATTGCTTAAGATGAATAAAAATTCTCCCCACTCCAGCATCAAATGAGAAAGCTATGGATTCAGACCTGGGGCACATTAGTGGGCAGGATGTTTTAATGCTCCTAATTTAGCTAGCTCTTATCCTTCCCGAAGCATCTCTTCATTCACATTGTGAAATAAAGAAGCTGCCTTTGAGTGGGACCTTGGCATTTCCTCATGAGGAAGCTAGGACCAGCTAACCTGATATGGACATGGGCAGTGCAGGGAGAAGGGGTCCAGCTCCCCGGATCCGGCCCTCATCAAATATCACACTTGGGGGGCTTCTCTGGTGGCACAGTGGTTGAGAGTCCGCCTGCCAATTCAGGGGACGCGGGTTCATGCCCCGGTCCGGGAAGATCCCACATGCCGTGGAGCGGCTGGGCCCGTGAGCCATGGCCGCTGAGCCTGCGCGTCCAGAGCCTGTGCTCTGCGGCGGGAGAGGCCACAGCAGTGAGAGGCCCACGTACCGCAAAAAAAAAAAAAAAAAAAAAATCACACTTGTCTGGCTTGACTTGGGGTTAGAATGTGTGTGATAAGCTAATTCGCACGGAGGTCTAAGCGGCTGACAAGGATCATTTGCATTTTTAACCAAAGGGATTCATTAACTAATAGAAATCCTCCGGACGTCAAGTGGGCTTGAACTTAGCCATCCCTCGGGCTGTTGTGCCAGAACAGGAGAAAAGTTGGAGCACCAGTCTTCTGGGAAGACTCCGCATAACAGGGTTTAGAAGGTGAAATTTCAGAGGCCTGTTTGATCCAAGATGTTAGTGCTACTGGGTCTGTTCAAGGATTCCTCATCTAAAGCTTATACATGCAAATTAGCAAGATCAGGTGGTTCTAAAGGGCTTTAAAGGGGACTGGGTACAGTGAGGTCAAATTCAGTCCTGACATCCAATGTTCACCTGCAAGTCCCAGTTGGTGTCCAGGTAGGTGGCATCCTTCAGGAGATGGGCAGCGATGGTGGGATGCTGTGTCTTGGTTGTGACCTTCCTGAGATCCACTGTGCACATTTGAATCGCTGCAGTGTCATGTGAGCCACCTTAGCGAGTGTTTCTGGAGGGTCCTCTGTATGCCAGGTTCTGTGGCAGTGCTGGTCCAAAGCAATGACGTGTGGAGAAAGCACGTGTCTCTGGTGCTCTGTCTGCAGCAGGCTTATCTATAACAGGCGGCTCTTGACCTCTATTTCCCAAGTTACAGCAATCTGTGACAAGGCGAGGTGACATATGGTATGTGTTCCTCATAAACTCCTTGGGGCGGACACCACGCTGACCCTTCCCTCTTACACTGCCAGAGGCTGTGACTCTGGTTTTCTACCCTTCAGTCATCATAAAGCCTTTTCCCTATGTACTGTCAGACTTTGGAAAACCCAGAGTAATGATAATGATTTATCTTCTTAAACCCTCCAGTGGCCTTCCATTATGCTTAGGATAAAATCTAGTTTCTTCCCAGAGCCTGCAAGGCCCTGTATGATCTCACCTCTGCCTGCCTCTCGCCACTCATCTCCTCCCCCTCTCTCTCCTGTTCCCCATACTCCAGACACAATGATTTGCTTTCTTTCTGCCCCTCAAGTAGAACAGCCTTGATTCCACCCTGGCCTTTGCACCTGCTGTTCCCTCTGCCTTGTCTTCCTCAGATCCTTCACACTGCCACCCTCTCACCGTGTGGTGTCCCCTCAGACGGTAACTCTCCAGAAAGGCCATTGCTGACTTTCTCATCTCAGGGAGACCCCTCTTCCCTCCACTGTCCATTACTTTTATTTATTTATTTTTTTATGAAAATTGTCAGGCTCAGTTTTTTTTTTAACATCTTTATTGGAGTATAATTGCTTTCCAATGTTGTGTTAGTTTCTGTTGTATAACACAGTGAATCAGCTATACATATATATATATCCCCATATCCCCTCTCTCTTGTGTCTGCCTCCCACCCTCCCTATCCCACCCCTCTAGGTGGTCACAAAGTACTGAGCTGATCTCCCTGTGCCATGCGGCTGCTTCCCACTAGCTATCTATTATACATTTGGTAGTGTATATATGTCCATGCCACACTCTCACTTCGTCCCAGCTTACCCTTCCCCCTCCCCGTGTCCTCAAGTTCATTCTCTACGTCTGTGTCTTTATTCCTGTCCTGCCCCTAGGTTCATCAGAACCTTTTGTTTCAAGATTCCATATATATGTATTAGCATACGGTATTTGTTTTTCTCTTTCTGACTTACTTCACTCTGTATGACAGACTCTAGGTCCGTCCACCTCACTACAGATAACTCAGTTTCCTTTCTTTTTATGGCTGAGTAATATTGTATTGTATATATGTGCCACATCTTCTTTATCCATTCATCTGTCGATGGACACTTAGGTTGCTTCCATGTCCTGGCTATTGTAAATAGAGCTGCAATGAACATAGTAGTACATGTCTCATTTTGAATTATGGTTTTCTCAGGGTATATGCTCAGTAGTGGGATTGCTGGGTCGTATGGTAGTTCTATTTGTAGTTTTTAAGGAACCTCCATACTGTTCTCCATAGTGGCTGTACCAATTCACATTCCCACCAGCAGTGCAAGAGGGTTCCCTTTTCTCCACACCCTCTCCAGCATTTATTGTTTGTAGATTTTTTGATGATGGCCGTTCTGACTGGTGTGAGGTGATACCTCATTGTAGTTTTGATTTGCATTTCTCTAATGATTAGTGATGTTGAGCATCTTTTCATGTGTTTGTTGGCAGTCTGTATATCTTCTTTGGAGAAATGTCTATTTAGGTTTTCTGCCCATTTTGGGGTTGGGTTGTTTGTTTTTTTGATATTGAGCTGCATGAGCTGCTTATTTATTTTGGAGATTAATCCTCTGTCAATTGCTTCAAATGGGAGAATATTTTCTCCCATTCTGAGGGCTGTCTTTTCGTCTTGTTTACGGTTTCCTTTGCTGTGCGATACTTTTGAGTTTCATGGCGTATGGTTTCAGTGGCAGCCACTGAAATATTAAATGTGAAAAATGCAACTGAAAATTGTTTAGGCTGCAGGTCACATCAGAGAGATGTCTGCATCAGCATTATGCCATCAGCTTTGACCTCCAAAATTTAGGCAGAATGTGAAAAAGCTGGAAGGGGTCCAAAAATGAACAACCGGGGTGAATTAAGGGACAGAAAATGATGCTGTGAGAGAAAGCGAAAAGAGTTGTGTTTTTTTCTTTTTGTGGGAAAGTCACTCTATTTAGAACTGTTTGTAAACGGCAGTCAGCCAAATAAGATTGCCTTCTCACCTAACCCCATTATATACGTTCTCCCAACGCTTTCCAAATTTAATTGTAGAAATAAAAAGAAAACAATCTGTTATGTCTCTCGTTTTAGCCAAGGGTATTCTTAAAAATGGTAAAACAGAACTAAAGGGGACAACTGGAATATGAACTCTAGTGTATTTTCCAGTGAAATAAATTCATGTAGAATTGAAAGGTTAAATATCAGAGAATAAACACTCCAAGGGCATACAGAGGCTTGAAGGACATTTTGTACATGAAGTCCAAAAGTTGAAAATATTTCGGTTTTTTATTTTTTAAATCCCTGTGCCCAAGAGATAATGGCAAACGGGTAATATACTGTCCTCTAGGGTGGTTTAAGGAAGAACGCTGGCCAGCTGTTTAACATTTTCTTGGAAAATTTAATAGGAGTCATGGGCTCAAGTCCAGCAAAAGAAAGGTGGAAGAGGCAAAGAAGTGATCATTTTGATCTTTACTGTGATTAAATGCTGCATTAGACCAGCAAGAGAATTGCGCTACCGGCGGTCCTGTCCTGATGGCCCTTTGTCTTGATTGGTTACTGTGCAAGTAAACTCAAGCCTCTCTTGCCTGGTGGAAATCTCAATACTCACTCACAATTTCCCCCACAGCCCTATGTCCCTACGGGGCCTCTGGGGGCCTGGGACCCGTACCTCTGTCTTGTTTTGCTCAGTGCCTTCTGAAATGTCTGCATTTCTGTCATAAAGGGAGCTTTACATCATCTAGTTGTGCCTCTTGGCATCCCTACTCAATTGCATCACTGTGCTCTTGGGACAACCCTGCAGTTTAGGTATCCAGCTACCTGAAGACGGGAGATTAAACCAGATGGCTGTGAAGCCTCTTTGTGGCCAGAACATCCAGAGATGTTCTTTCTTATAACTTAACAATCGGTGTGATATCATGTTTGCCCACTCTGCCTCTCCATGAAAAGGAATTTAATAAAAATTCCCACTAAGACATTAATGGCCACAAAGAGTTAATACGGTCCCTCTCTGGGAGTTAATTTAGAAAGCGTTGATAAGATAATGGGAAACAAAATGGAAAAGGAAATAATGTTTATTGAAAATCATTTTTCTTTTAAAATATAGCAGGTTTACAAAGGAGATGCTATTGTCCCACTTGTGTCATCCTTTCGATGATTCCACAAAGGCTTTTAAGAGCCAACTAGATACCAGGCACTCACAGGTGCTGAAGAGAGGGTGACAGACATGCAGAGTTCCTGTCTTCAGGGAGCTTGCAATTCCTCATCAATTAGGATTTACAACTGCAAGCGACAGAAATCCTACCAAAACTGTCTTTAGCAAGAGGAAAGGGATGTGTAACTGGAGAGGCCAGTGGTAACTGGCTCCAGGCATGGCTGCATTCAGAGCTCCGTAGGGAAGCAAGAGACAGCCCCTCCGCAGCTGCTTAAGCCAAAGCCCGAGGTCTCCTCTCGCTGGACCACCTTGCATCTTGGGCCCATCCTCCAGCACCCATTATAGAGACAAGGAAAGGGAAGGAAAGGTGACACCTATGGTCAGGTGGAGACCAGGTTTTCCCCCTGGGGATGAGGACAGCGTCACCCGAAGAGTGGGGCTGGGGTGGTTACTCGAAAGCAGGTTCCAGGTACTCTCATCCTAGGAAGGAATAGTGGGTGCTTCATGGTGTGTGTGGCACAGGGGGAAGCAGTTACTTCTCACTACACCAGAGGAGGAACCAAACTGCAGAAAGTTTAAATGATCCACTCAGGGTTGCAGGACCGAGCCGAGCTGGATGTCGAACCCAGAGCTTTCCCTGCACTGTGCTCCTTTAGGAAGGGCTTGCAGTATTTCCCTGGTCCTCTCTGCAAGAACAGTCTTCCTCCATATCAACCCCTCTAGATGCTTCACACACTCTTGCCCTTTCACCCAGCAGAACTGGTCCTGTGTCTCGTTCTCCAGCGCCTAGCTCTTTGTTTTCCAAAACGATGCATAATTCTAAATTATTACATATAATAAAAATATACATATATTATTACACATACACATATGGATGACTTTTCATAAAAGCAACACTGTTTTTAAAAATCCCTTTATTGAACACTTTCCCCCCTCCCGTCCTTCTGACCAGTGCCTGAGCTCAGCATTCCACTGTCTAACAGCTGGGACCAAGCAGCTCCCTGGTCTTGACACTTAGCACCACACTGGACACAGAGTAGATGCCCGTGGACGCGTGCTGAATGCCGGGGTTGGGGGGACGTTTTCTCCCCCTAGAGTACTGTGCTCGCCTCACACCTTGTTTGTGTCCTGACAGCTCTGCCTGTCACTTGCTGCCTTGGCGTCTGCCCGCCACCACCCCTGCCCCCTGACACTGGGCATGCCAAGGGGCAGCCCTGCGCTTCTCTTCCTGGTGCCATGCCCAGCACTCTGCAGTGTGGAGTCTGTGTTCAGTGTGGGCTGGTTGACTGGAATGCTTCCTTGAGGCTGCACAGAGGTCTGCAGGGCTGAGGGGAAGGATGCAGGTCCTGGACCTGCTCCACTGCCCAGGACTCTTTGCTTTGAGGTCTAGGGACATTGTCCGAGAAGCTCCCCGCCCATCTGCCTTTGCACTGTCTTCCCCTCAAACCTGTATGTATTTTTAAGTACGTGAGTAATACAACCAGATTGCAAACAGAAAATGAGGAAAGGAGGGAGGGAGGAAAGGAAGAGAAAGGGAAAAGACTAAAAGAAAGGAGAAGGAAAATTTAGAGAAGAAATATGGAAAGCCGGTTCCTTTCGCCTCTTTGGCATTTTCCTTCCAGGGTTTTTTCGTGTGCATCTGGTTTATGTTGCTACTTTTTTTAACACAGTGGTACCCACTGTCTAATTTAGCTGCTGGTTTATCCCAAGTAATTTTATGTAATTTTTTTTCTGTTGAAAATTTACTCTCAATCTTCTGGAGCTTCCCTTGCCAGGGCTAACACCTACATCTACTGCCTACGTATCGTAATTAGACCGAGAATGAACGCATGTGACTTGTGGGGTCGTGGGCCCTGATCCCTCTCCCTCTGATTAGAAGATCTTAGAGATGACTTATTTTGAATTCCCGTTCCTGACTGCACCTCTTAGAGCAGAAGTGATTCTTGCTAAACAACAAAATTCTCTGTAACAGGCAACTTGCTGGGGAAGGAGGGATAATATCTGGTTGGAAAAGTACAGCTAGTTATTGCATGAAAAACGCCAGAGTGGCTCAGGCACCGTTGTTACTGCCATGGCCCCTCTCTGAAAGGCGTGTGGCCACCCAGCTGCCTCAAAATGCCTGTGGCCATTGGGGCTCTCCTTTGCCTTGCAACTTCGGAGGGAGCAGACTACAAGAGGCATTCCCCTTGTGACTGGTGACATAACAGCCCCAAGCTGTTATGTCAAGCTACCAGCACAGGCTTCCCGAGGCCAGCTCATCTCCTCACTGGTGCCAGGTGCTGGGGTAGGAGCAGAAAGGGACAGCCTCCAGGGGTGCTGGTCTGGGAGGGAGCCAGCTGTAGGGTAGTTGTTACTGCCCGCTTAGTCACTGTGTGTCCAGGGAGCAGTGGGCACATTCTGGCTCATAGAAGGCACGCTCTGGAGTGTACATGTGTTGTTGGTTTCTATGACAATCCGAACAAATGGTAGCCTTTGGAAAGCGCCATACGTGACATTAAACAGTAAGGACAAACAATGGAGCTTTAGGGGCAGAGGTGTGAGGGGGACCTCATCCTTGCTTAGGGGACCTTTGTCCCCACCTGACAAGTGAGCTTTGGAACCCAGAGCCTGGGTTTATAAAAATGTTTTCTTCTCTTTAGGTCTCAGTACTTTTATGTGTAAAGTGGTGCTCATAATAGTCTTTCTTCTCTCTCTGGTTTGAAGAAAGACTCAAAAAAGGACTAACCATATACAAAGATTATTGCTAATTTTGTTGCATGCTCTGGTGGTCAGGGAGTAATATCCTTTGTAATTGAGCTTTAAGAGAGCTTTTTGTTTGTTTTCTGTTTCCAAAGTGATATATCTGTATTGTAGTCAATTTGGAAAACACAACAAAGCACACACAAAAAATTTTAAATTACCATCTGGACATTAAACACCATTACTGTTTGTATGTATGTCCCATCAGGCTTGTTTTCCCATGCATGGGTTAAGAGTAACAAGCATTTTGTATCTTTGTACTTACATCCTCATCTATGTATTCCTAATTTTTCCCTTAACATGGAGTTTTAGTAGTGAAATTGCTGGAATTTGGAGCAGCGTATATGCTGAGTTTGAGATCTTTAGAAACATAGTGTCAATTTGCCATTTTGAAAGAGTATTTTAATTCACATCACCAGAAATTAAACAGGATGCTCTTTGTTTTCCCCTTACCTGTCCTTTGCTGAGTGTTGATATTTTTAAAAATCTTTACTCATTTGATAGTATAAAGTGGTATGTCCTGGTTTACTGTGCCTGTTTTTGTTTTGTTTTGTTTTTAATGTGCCTGTTTTTTATTATTGGTGATGATGAACCTGTCTTTGTCTGTTTATCAGGCACTTGTGTGGATTTCTCTGCAGCTTGACTGTTCCTTTGCCTTTTTTTCCTCTCACATATTTTATCTTTTCCTTATTGATTTGTAAAATAAGATTTTAATATATAAAAGACATTAACTTTTCAGCATATATTTTGCAAATATTTCTCCAATTTGTTATTTGCCTTTTAATTTTGTTTATGATAGGTTTGACATACAAAAGGTTTTTAAAAATGTTTATTTAGTCAAAGTTTTCTTTTTTATTCTTCATAGTATCTGCATTTGCTTATATGGTAGAAAGACCTTTCCAAACCAAGGATGATATAAATATTAAGTTATACTTTCTTCTCATAGTATTATGATGTCTGTTTTTACATTTTTTTTAGTCTGTTAGGAATTTAATGTTTGCTGTGAGGCAGAGAATTAATTATCTCCCACGTGGTTAACTAGTAGTCCCAACACCATAAATTGAATGGCATATCCCTTCTTCTTTACTTTGAAATGGCACCCTTATCATTTATAATTTTTTCTTCCTGGATTTCTAAGTCTGTTATTGTGATGTGTCTGCTCCTAATCCCATATGCCACTGTTTCAGTTTCCTTAGTTTTACAGTGTGGTTTATTGTTGGATACATACACTCTCTACTGCCTTGTCCAAATACTATTTTGGAAATATTTTCCACATGCATTTGAATAATCTTTGTTCCAAAAAGAAACCCTGTTGGAGATTTATTGGAATTGTATTAATATAGGTTAATGTAGAGAAAATTAAAATTTTTACAAAATTCCATTTAGTTGTCTCTCATTTTTCTCAAACTCTTGTGATTTTCTTCATATGTGTTTCGCACATTCTATAGTCATCTTCTATTTCTGATTGCTGTTGTAAGCTGGATTTTTTTGGCCATTATATTTGCTTTTCTGTCAATTTACATTGTAAACAGTTGCCTTCTTAATATTTTTATTTTATTACTTTTACTTTATTACTTCTTAATAAATTCTAATAATAATTTTGCAAATTGCAGATTTTTTTAAGAAAAGAGGATTATTTTGTCTCGTTTCTAAGTTTTTCGACTGTTATTTTCTTCTCTAACTGCAATGACTAGACCTTGCTGGAAACAGTCATATATATTGTATGCAAGTGTCTTTGTCTTAATTCCAAAAGTAAAGTGAATGCCCCTAAGTAAATCATGGTTGAAAATGATGGTTGTTATTTTGAGGTCAATAGTATTTATCGTATAGAGCAAGCATCATATTCGTACTTTTCAGTAGGAGCTTTACATGAGGAATGACTTTGAAACTTCGTCAGCTGTCTTTTCTACATCTGTGAAGTGGTTTCTCACCTTTGGATTGTCAATATGTTGGCAAAGAGGTTAAGAGTGTGGGTTCTAGATCTAAGCTCCTGGGTACAGGTTCTGGCATCCCCATTTACTAGTTGTGGGGTTTTGGACAAAATACTTAATTTTTCTGTGTCTTGGTTTCCTCACCTTTAAATCAGGATAATAATAATTCCTCAGTAAATATTGGCTAATAGCTGTTACTGCTATTATTGCCATGTATGAAATTCATTCCCCCCAAATAATCACCAAATTTTTAGAATTAGTGCTCCTTGGTCATGATGTGTTACTTAGGATTTTTCCTTTGCATAAATTTTCATGATATGGAGCTGTAGTTTTCAGTTTTTATGTTTCATTTTTCATGATTGTGTTAGTGGTCACTCACTTTGTAAAGAACTGGGAAATTCCTTTTTTTCCCCAATATACTGGACTGTTAATTACTATTTGCTACTATATCTACTCTATGTCTGATGTTACTATTACCAACCCTGCTTTTTTGTAAATTGATTTTTCTGATATTCATTTTCCAGCAAATATTTATTGAGCACATACTTTGTGCTACGCATAGATTTTTATTTGTCCATCCTTTAATTTGTGTTTTCTATGCTTTTCTTATTTAAAAAAGATACCAGGTGTTATTTTGTTAAGCCAATCAAGTCTTTTATTTTAAAACAAGAGTATTTAATCTACTTATTTTATTATATGTGTTATGACTGGAATTACTTCTTTCAGCTTGTTTTGTTTTCTGAATTTATGCTTCTTTTGTCTTTGTTTTCTATATTTTATCCAATGAACTATCATTATTTCATTATCATGTTTTATTTTGCATTTTGGGGGGTAAGTTTTTATTCCCAATTACCAGTAAGGGTTGAACATTTTTCTGTGCTCTTCCACAACGTAACTTTTTTCTCCAGCTTTATTATGATATAATTGACATATAACATTAGTAAGTTTAAAGTGTACAACATGTTGATTTGGTACATTTATATATTGCAAAATGGTTACCAGCATAATATTAACTAACAACTCCATCACATCACATAAGTAGCATTTCTGTTTTGTGGTGAGAACATTTAAGATCTACTCTTCAAGCAGCTTTCAAGTATATTACAGTATTATTAGCTATAATCACCAAGCTGTACATTAGATCCCCAAAACTTGTTGATCATACAACTGAAAGTTTGTGCCCTTTGACCAATATCTACCCATTTCCCCTACTGCCACTCCCCATCCCTGGTAACCACCACTATGCTTGTTGTTTTTCTGAGTTCAGCTTTTTTAGATTCCACATACAAGTGATGTTATACAGCATTTGTCTTTCTTTGTCTGACTTCTTTCACTTAGCATAATGTCCTCAGGATTCATCCAAGTTGTTGAAAACAGCAGGATTTCCTTCTTTCTCATGGCTGAATAATATTCCATTGTGTAAATCATTGCCTACACCACATCTTCTTTTTCCATTCATCCATTGACAGACACATAGATTATTTCCATAATTTAGCTATTGTGAATAATGCTGCAGTGAACTTGGGAGCATAGATATCTCTATGAGATCCTGATTTTTATTCCTTTGGATATATACTCAGAAGCGGGATTGCTAGATCATATGGTACTTCTATCTTTAATTTTTTTGAGGCACCTACATACTGTTTTCCATAGTGGCTGCATCAGTTTACATTGCCACCAACAGTGCACAAAGATTCCCTTTTCTCCACACTGTCACCAGTTTGTTCCCTGTTCTTAAATCTCCCACATTTAAATTTTTTGAAGCACTCTAAATAGATCTTTCTCTAACTCTTGAGTCCATTGAAACAATGTCTTTTGAATTTCAATATTAACTCATTTTATTAAATTTTTACCTTCTTTTCTGTTTCCAATTTCTTTCCTTACCTGTCTACCACTTTTTAGTTTATATTATTATTAGAGATTTGGAGCCAAATCAATTTTTAAAATGTTTGGAGTCTTTTCTTTAAAAAAAAAATAATGTTGACATTGATGTAGGAAATTGAAGATGACACAAATAAATGGAAAGATATCCTGTGTTTGTGAATTGGAAGAATTAATATTGTTAAAATGTCTATACTAAAAAAAAAAAAGTCTATACTATCCAAAGCAGTCTATAGATTTAATGTAATCTCTATCAAAATACCCATGACATTTTTCACAGAACTAGAACACATAATCCTAAAATTTATATGGAACCCCAAAAGACCCTGAATAGCCAAAACAGTCTTGAGGAAAAAGAACAAAGCCAGAAGTACCATGCTCCCTGACTTTAGGCTATACTACAAAGCTACAGTAATCAAAACAGTATAGTACTGGCACAAAAACAGTCACAGAGATCAGTGAAATAATACAGAGCCCAGAAATAAACCCACACACATATGGTTAATCTATGACAAGGAGACAAGAATATAAATAGGAAAAAGGCAGTTTCTTCAAAAAATGGTGTTGGGAAAACTGGACAGCTGCATGTAAAAGAATGAAATTAGAACATTTTCTCATACCATATACAAAAATAAACTCAAAGTGGATTAAAGATCTAAATCTAAATGTAAGACCAGAAATCATAAAACTTCTACAGCATAGGCAGTGCACTCTTTGGCATAGGTCTTAGCAATATGTTTTTGGATCTGTCTCCTCATGTAAGGGAAACAAAGGCAAAAATAAATAAATGGGACCTAATCAAAATTAAAGGCTTTTGCACAGGGAAGGAAACTGTCAATAAACAAAAAGACAACCTACTGAATGGGAGAAGATACTTGCAAATGATATGTCAGATAAGGGGTTAATATTCAAAATATGGAAAGAACTCATACAACTCAATATGAAAAAACAAACAACCTGATTAAAAAATAGGTAGAACACCTGAATAGGCATTTCTCCAAAGAAGACATAAAGGTGGCCAACAGACACATGAAAAGATGCTCAACGTCATTCATCATCAGGGAAATGCAAATCCAAACCACAATGTGATACCACCTCACAGCTGTCAAAATGGCTATCATCCAAAAGACAATAAATAATGTTGGCACAGATGTGGAGAACAGGAAACCCTAGTATACTCTTGGTGAGAATATAAATTGGTATAGTCACTATGGAAAACAATATGAAGTTTTCCCCCAAATTAAAAATAGATCTACCATATGATCCAGCAATTCCACTCCTGGGTATATATCCAAAGAAAATGAAAACACTAATTTGAAAAGATATATGCATCCCAATGTTCATAGCAGTATTGTTTACAAAATCAAGATATAGAAGCAACCTAAATGTCCACCAATAGATTAATGGATAAAGAAGATGTGGTGTGTGTGTTTGTGTGTGTATACATGCATACGTACATACAATGAAATATTACTCAACCATCAAAAAAGAATGAAATTTTGCCATTTGCAACAACATGGATGGACCTGGGGATGGTATTATGCTTAGTAAAATAAGTTAGAAAAACACAAATACAGTATGTTTTCACTTATATGTAAAATCTAAAAAATAAAATGAATGAATGTAACAAAACTGAAACAGACTCACAGATAAGGAAAAACAAATTAGTGGTTAATGGTGTGGAGAGGGGGAGGGGGAGGGGCATGATAGGGGAGGGGATTAAGCGGTACAAACTACTAGGTATAAAATAATTAAGATACAAGGATGTAATGTTCAACAAAGGGGATATAGCCAATGTTTTATAATAACTTTAAATGGAGTATAATCTATAAAAATATTGAATCACTATGTTGTACACCTGAAACTAATATAATAGTGTAAATTAACTATACTTCAGTAAAAAATACGTTGACAGTTTTTTTCAGCTTATCAACCAGCATAATAGCCTTTTTTTCGATATATCTATTGTTTATTTAGTTGCATGGCTTATTGAGTGTTCTTTTATAGTTTCAGGAGATATTAACTTTCTTCTCCTGGGTTAGTTGTATTAATACTATATTTTCAAGCAATGCTTTTGAAGGAAGAGTGCATGAGTATTCTATTGTTTGAAATGTTGCATATCCAAGAATGTAATACTATTATGCATGAAAGACAACCTCCCTGGCTATACTTCTTAAATAAAATAAAATTATTTTCCCTTACAACTACATAGACATTGCTCCATCATCTTCCAGTATTTTGTGTTCCAAAATAAAAATCCAAGGGAGGCCTGATTTTGTTTTCTTGCAGAAAATCTGGTCGTCATTGTTCTTTTATTTTCTTATTACAGTGCTAAAACCACTTGTATTTTATTTTTGTTACTCACATGTTTTGTTTAGGTAAGTATAGTTATAATCATTTTTTTTCTTCTAGAACATGGTGAGCATTTTTAATCTGGTCTTTGATCTTTAGGAAAATTTTCCTCAACTATGTCTTAATTATTCATTCTGGTTTGTCTTCTGAGCTGCGTACATGCATCTCTATTGCCTGCCCTACCCCTCTGTCCTCTCTCTTTGCTTTGGGAAACCTTCTGAAGTCATCTTCTGCATCACTGATTTAGTTTTGTACCATTTCAGTTCTGCTTTTTACTGACTCCTATATGGATGTTAATTATGCAAATTCATTTTATGCCTCTTAAAGTCTCCCTTTTTCTAAGCTACCTCACATGAGATTTCCTCATGTTGTCCCTCCACCCTTTTCTATTGAGTTGATTCATTCTCTTGTCTTTTTATGTGTTCCTCTTCTCTATGAATCCCTGCTTCTCTCTCAGAAACCATGACTTCTTGACTTCTCCTGAGGTGCAGAGTTTTCTTAAATTTTCTTCTGAATCCTAAAATTGACCATTTTCTGATATGACTCTTCAGGGAGATATGCTCTTGATGTGAAGATTCCGCCCCGACACTCATCCCCGTTCCTTTGCCGTAAGGATTTAAGTAAAGAACTTAAATGCTTTACTCAGCAAAATGATGATCCATTCCCATTCCTTGTTTGCCAATGGACAGGGTGTTAAATGCTCTTGTCCTTGTCTATCTATGTGGGCTGCTGAACACAGGTTCACTAGAATCCAGTCCCATCTGCAGGTCATAGGAGGAATTCAGCTCATGATGAATGTTTAACCAAGTGTATCTTTTAGTCCCCCTGACTGCTCCTCTGACATGCTGGACATATGGATAGGTGCAGGACAAACTATATTCATAGAGTGTACTGCTGCTAGGATCTCTGCTCTCATGCACTTTGTCAAAATGAATTCAATGTAATCACTGCTTGTTCTAGTGGCAGGCTTTGTTCTCTCTGGACAAAGGACACAATTTAACTTTTGTCCCATATAATAATTAACAGCCGCAGCCTGTTGGTAGGAGTTCAGCATTGGGGGTCTGGCGAACGAGGCTGCATAGCCCAGCTGTGCCATTTGACTTTGTGGCCTCCGACCAGTTGGTTAACCACAGTGAACTCAGTTCCCCCAACTGTAAAATGGGGATAATACTCATGCATGTCTCCTAGGGCTGTTATCAGGATTAAAGGAGGGAACATGCGTCAATGCCTTGGCACAGGGCCTGGCATGCAGTGGGCCCTCAAACCTTAGCTACAGTTATTAAGTATGAGTGAGTGGGCCAGATCTTTTGCCACCTCTCTGTGTATGAACTCTAGCATCTGGGACTTGTGCCAGACATTTGTCCCCAGAGCCTCGTAGGCATTTGACTTGTACACGACCTCTGAGGTCCTTGCCCACATTCAGTGCAGGTGCTGCAAGGTCAAGGCCCTCGGCCAGTGGGCGCTGCCCAGGGCAGCAGGAGAGGCAGGGCTGGCACACTGCACAGTTTCACAGCCGGCTTGGTGTCTTTTCTCTTTTCCTGTTGCTTACACACGTTATCGTATTAGGTCCATTATCCATAATGAAACACTCAGCGTTTAGCAACCCAGATGCTATTGCAGGCCTGCATTGAAGGACTCTGTTGTTATGAAATGAATCATTGCCAGAAGAAAACAAGGGAAATCTCCCACAGCCATATTCCTAGGCTGAGATCATAACCGTTTGAACAGCGAGAGAGAGAACTCAGTGGTCCAGCCCCTTAAAAGGCTTTCTTGGGATGAATTGGTGCTTGCCAAGTGCTGTGTGTCTCTGTGAGGGTATCCAGGGTGCAGTAATGAGTGAGGAGGGGGCAGGCACAGGGACAGTGGCGGCTCCCCTATGATAAAGAATCAGAGGAGAGGAAATCAGGAAAAGAAAAATCTAAACAGAACGTGGAAATGAGGCACAGAATAGGTTGTCCACGTCTTTGCTGTGTGTGAAAAGGAGGGGAGGGCTCTGTCCCAGAAGAGCCTGGAAGCCCAGGGGAGGGGAGGCTTGCGGGGCGGGGGGTGGAGGGGCGCTGCAGCATCCCTGCGGCCATGGCATAGCCACGGGAGGAAGGGTCCCCCACCATTGCAGGGGACAGCTCTCCCATGGTCTGAACGAGGCTTCCACATGGGGATGGCCATGTAATCGGGTGGCAGGGAAATGCCTACAATTTGAAAATCACTGCCAGATTTGTTTTCATATGTTGTAGGTGTTTTCAAAAGAGAGCATTAGATCATTGGGATGGTGGAGGCAGTTTCTGAGCTAGTTCCAAAGCAGCCTTCTGATCAACCTGCAGAAATGACACACTGGGCCCAAGTTCTTTGCAGCCTGATTGGGGAAACTATAAAGAACTAGTACAGCACGCTGCATTTGTATTAAGAGTTTGTTTTTTTTACCTACTTTTTTAAAGTCCCGATCTAACTTATTTCAGATGCATCTTGCAAAAATACTTGCTATGTTTTGTTTATTCAGCTAGCCGTTCCTCCAACAAATACTTATTGAGTGACCCCATTTGTGCCAGGCACTGTTCTGGGCCCTAGAACAGAGACAGACATTTAGACCGCTCTGCTTTCAACCTGATTCTCACCTTTGTTTGTGTCCTGCCTTGGCCCTCAAATCCGTGGAATATTTCTGTCACATCTGCTCTCACAACAACGCTGGATGGATGATACCCCTGTCACGCAGGTGAGAAAACAGACTGAGCGTGATTAGTGGTTGTATGAACTACCAAAGTCAGCGGTGAATCAAAAGCCAGAATTTTCATTCCGCCCAGTCGAGTTTCCGATCTTTCTTCTTTCCCTCCCTGCTCATCAGCTTTTACCTGTTCCTTCCCTCATTCCTTCAGGGTTGAGCTATTGACTTTTCGCAGTGACGAGTTGATGGAGTCAGCTCCTCTGTGCTAATGGGTAGGAATAGTGACTCACTGTTACCCTCTGTGCACTGGCTCTACCTGCCACAAGGTGGGCAACTTGTCACACACACCTCTCACCTTTGGCTCGGCAGACTCTCTGTTAGCTAGCGTCGGGGGTACACCTGGACTAAAACTTTATAACTAGGTAAGAGCATACTTCTGCCATGTCACAAATCCCTGGGAAACCCAATGAATTGACACAACCTTTATTTTTTATGAGCTAATTGTCAGCCTTTTCTCTAAGAGCTGGGTTTGGGTGACAGCTTTAATGATACTGCATGCAATGAGAACTCCCTGAGGACTCCTTCCCCAGCTCCAAAGAGACCCCACCTTGCTGGGATTGGCAGGTAGCCCCTTGCCCACTCTCTGGGATTTTGCAGTTGTCTTGCCTGAAATAAACCTACTTGAAGAATATATTCCCAAGCAAGTGCGATGGGTATTTTTGATGGGGGTTGAGAAGAGATGTAGTTTATTGGATTTTATCTTGCAACTGATTTGTTTCTGCCAGACATTGATATGCAGCCCTGATGCCATGATTTCAGGCCTCGGGAGTATTAAAGTTATAAACAACCTTCCATTGCTTCATCTGCTAGTAGGAACCTTAATTTATCACATAGATGTTAGAGTCAAAGTTTCTCATCCACTCATTAAGAAAAAAAAAAAAAAAAAAACCCGGCAGCTATAGAGAATGCATCCCCTCTTTTCAAAATTCATTCTAAGGAATAAGAGAGAATTTATTCTAAAATATCTTCATCCCAATGGAAATAAAAATCCTGCTTAATGGCCAGGAATCTCCCCTGGGCTTTAATTAAGAAGGAACTGCAAAGGTGGGCATTTCTTCTCTGACTGTTTGTCTTCTGGGCTAGTCATACTTCAGGAAGAAAATCTTGTCTTGGGTTCTCAGTGGGGCTGGGACCTTCTAGTACACAGAGGTTGGCCTGTGAGAACTGGCTGCTACCCAGCGTATGCTGTGGGGATGCTCACTGGTTCAGAGACCTGCTGGGCACCGGAGACAGAGGAGGAGGGCCGGACCTTCCATCGTTCTTTAACTTCAGACACAATGCCCCTTCTGCTGTGTTCTTATATTTAAAAGCAATACCCTTCATAGTTTTCTTTCCTGATTATAATAATAGAACATGTCCTTTATTTTTAAAAATGAATGTATATGTAGACAGGGAAGCAAAACTTTCTTGTAATCCCACCACCCAGACATCATCTTTGTTATTCTGATGTATATCCAGCCTGTTCTCTCTTAAAGCATTTATGTTGTTTCCACAAAACTGGGATCTTCCTGTACATTCTATTCTGTAACCTGATTCTTTTCATTTAACACTACAGTTTTCATTTGTTGCTATTAAAAAATACATATTCTGCATCTATCCACGAAGAAGTCATTGTGGTGTTGTGAGCATACAGCAGTGACTGGGCCCACTGGACCAGCCCTTATTGAGTGCTCATCTGAGAGGAGAGGACATTAAACAAAGAATTGCCCCAATAATCATTTGATTACAACTGTGATAAGAGCAATGAAGGAGAAGAACAGGGGACTGTGGGCACCTGACCTAGTCTGGGTCTCAGGAAGGCTTCCCGGAGGAAGTGGCATGAAGGCTCAGAGCTGACAGCTGAGCAAGCATTGTTGTCAAAGCAAAGAGCCCGGAGGGAGAGTGGGAGGGAGACAAGAGCTCTGGGGGAGCTGAGAGCAGCCGGAGCGGCTGAGAGAGTGAGGGAGTAGGTGGCCCAGAATGTCACAGGAGAGGCAGGCATGGACCAGATCACTCAGAGCCCCAGTTAAGGATGTTGGGTTTATCCTAAGAGCAGTGGTGAAACATCATGACATTTAATCAGGTATGGGACTTGATAAGATTTACAGTTTTAAGGATTATTCTGTAGCAAAGAGTGGGGACTCTGGGGTAGCTGCGAGAAGTTGAGTTAGGAGGCTACTACAGTAATATAGAAGAGCAATGCCAGTGCTTTGGAGTAGAGTGATAGCAGAGATGGGAGAATTGGGTGAGCCTACCTGTTTTTTCCTTTGAGGAGTACATGAATCAGATATGGTGACTACTTAGATATGGAAAGCAAGAAAGAGAGAAGCAACAAGGATGCTTCGTGGATTACTGCCTTTTGCAACTGGGTAGAGGCACGGGATGCCGACACAGGAAACCCTGGGGGGAAGACTAGGATTTGGTGGGTAGATAATGGACTCTGGTTTAGACATGCCAAGCTGGATGTACCTGTGGGAGAGGAGACAGCACACAGGCTATTGGCCAGGTAGGGCTGGAATGCAACAGAGGGCCCTGGGCTGAACATAACAATTTAGGGGTCATCAGCATGTGGGTGGCTGAAAACGTCTGGGGCCTGAGGGTAGAGTCTGCAGAGAAGAAGGCCTAGGACAGGGCCTGGAGGGCCAGAGCCTTTGAGCTCCTCTGTAAGAGGGTGGATGCACTGGGCTGGGCCTCTTCAGCTCCTTTAGGCCAAGACTGTCCGCGTTCCTTCAAGATAACTTCTGTCCATTCTGCTTTGTGAATCAGTACTCCAAGCGGAGTACTGAAGCCAGCTCTTTTGCTTCAGGAGAGCTTTTATTAAATTTTCAGGAATTTTGTGAGCCAGTTATTTAAAATTAGCCATCATAGGAACACTCTCACCATGGAAGTTGGCAAATGCTACAAATTAGGGCTTTTTTTTTTCCCTTCCCCTTCCTGGAGAGCTGGTTGTTAAACATTTACCAGCACACCACTGTTTATAACCAACTTTGTTTCTAATGGTATTTTGTGGGTTATTTCCATTGGGATCTGAGAAGGAGAGTATCTGTGACGGGTTTGCTATGTCTCTGAAAGTCTCTGATTCTGTTGTAAATTACCAGCCCCTTCTGCTAAAGAGGGAGTAAGCAAGTGACATGTTGAAATAGTGAACTTCCTCAGCCTCTGTATCAGTTCACTGTTGCAGCCACAACAAATCACACACTTAGCAACCTGAAACAACATGAACCTATTATCTCAAGGTTTCTCTAGGTCAGAGTCCACATTGGTCCAGTTGGCTTCTCTACATAGGGTCTCACAAGGCCCTGGGTTTGCCAGGCTGGGCTCTTGTCTGGAGGCTCTGGAGAAAAATCCCACTTCCAAGCTCCTTCACGTTGTTGGCAGAATTCAGTTCCTTCTGAACATGGGACTGAGACCCCTGACTTCTTGCTGGCTGTCAGCTCGGGGCCACTCTGCTCCTAGAGGTCACTTGCATTCCTTCCCCTGTGACCCCTCCATCCTCAGGTCAGCAGCAGAACATCAAGTCCTTCTCATACTTGGAACCTCTGACCTTCTGCCACCAGCCATAGACAGCTCTCGATCTTTAAGGGCTTGTACCATTAGATCGGTCCCACCCAGATAACCCACCCATCTTAAGGTTAACTGCTCCTGTCTTGGTTTCCTAGGGCTGCCATAACAGAGTACCAGCAACTGGGTAGCTTAAGACATTGGCAAGTTATTCTCATAGTTCTGGAGGCTAGAAGTCCAAAATCAAGGTGTCCGCAGGGCCGTTCTCCCTCCAAAGCCTCTAGGAGAAGATCTTCCCTTGCGTCTTCCAGCTTCTGGTAGCCACAGGCATTCCTTGGCTTGTGGCAGCACAACTCCGGTATCTGACTCCAACTTCTCGTGACCATCCTCCTTCTGTGTCTGTGTTCTCCCCTGCGTGTGTCCATGTTCACATTACCCGCTTCTCATAAAGACACCAGTCAGGTTGGATTAGAGTCTGCCCTAAAGACATCATCTTAACTTGATTACACCTGCAAAGACCCCGTTTCCAAATAGTCACAGTCACAGGTACCAGGGGTTAGGACTTTGAAAAATCTTTTTTTTTAATTATTATTTTATATTGGGGTATAGTTGATTTACAGTTAGCTTCAGGTGTACAACAAAGTGGTTCCGTTATACGTATACATATATCCATTCTTTTTCAGATTCTTTTTCCATATAGTTTATTACAGAATACTGATTAGAGTTCCCTGTGCTATACAGTAGGTCCTTGCTGATTATTAATTTTATATCTAGTAGTGTGTATCTGTTAATCCCAAACTCCTAATTTATCCCTCCCCCCCACCTTTCCCCTTTGGTAGCCATAAGTTTGTTTTCAAAGTCTCTGAGTCTGTTTCTGTTCTGTAAATAAGTTCATTTGTATCATCTTTTTAGATTCCACATATAAGGGGTATCATATGATATTTGTCTTTCTCTGTCTGACTTACTTCACTTAGTATGATAATCTCCAGGTCCATCCATGTTGCTGAAAATGGCATTATTTCATTCTTTTTAATGGCTGAGTAATATTCCATTGTATATATGTACCACACCTTAGCAAATCTTTTCGAGGGGCACAACTCTACCTATAACAGTGCTATGGAACATATAAGATAATCACGGAAATGGGATCTCATCATATTGGCAGCTTCTAGGAGTTAGGGCCTAGACTCTGGGGGTGGGTACACTCTTAGAAATCTACCCACCTCAGTCTCCAAAGATGCCCTTTGAGGAATTGTCCCATTCACCGCCTTACCTAAAAATAGATTCCATGCCCCCAGGGTTCCTCCTTGGATGACCTCAATTCACACCTTTTCTTCCCTCCTTCAGTTTTGAGTGTATTGTCTGCCTTCCAAACAGGACTGTCTCATGGACCATACTGCTCTCTTTCTTGGGGCAGGCTCAGTAGAAATTGACCGCCCGTGCTGATTAAGCTGGTTGGTACAAGACACAGTGATGAGAAAGAACTTCAGCCTTCAAACATGACCAATTTTGTGCTCTACTCATCAGCGAGGGGAAGTTTGCTCTTGCTTTTTATTTTTTTCTTAAGATTGCGGAGCATGTAACAAATTGCTCCCCATTTCCCCCCGTATGGTTGTGGTCGGAGGACGTCTTCCTTTCCCTGGCACCCTCTGCACCGCACTCTGCCGCCCACTGGAAGTGCATCTGTGTGGGCTGGAGTCATCTCCATGCCCACCTGTTTTCGGCCTGCCCTCTCTTTTCATCTTCCCCAGAAGCACATCTCCCACTGTGAGTGATGGCTGAAACTACATGGCACTTAGAGTCTTCCTTTATCTCCCCCTGCTCTAGATGTCGAGCAGATTCAAAAGTGAAAGCACACGTTTTGTGAAGCAAACAGGAATCTTGCCGGTGTCGGTGTTTCACAGGAACGTCGGGAGCTGAATGGCTTCCCACTGTGTATCCAGTTCGTTCTCTTCTGGGCAGTTTCCTTTGGAGAATTTAATTATGCTACGTTATCGTATGATCATCTACTCCATCCAGAAAGGTTAGAGAGGAGAATTAGACATTTAGGAAATGCTTTCTGGAAATGGGCTTGGTTATTTTATCAGCTTTTATATCTTCAAAGGTTAACATGTTAATCAGTTTTTTTTTTTTTTTAACATGGCTAATTTGTAAAATAGCCTCAGGGTGTGAGCTTGGAAAATTAACACCGTTGTTATTTTGTGTTTCTGGACACTGACCCTTGCACCCCAAGATGACACGACACCACCAGAGTCAGGAGCCTGGGCTTTCTTGCTGCTGAGGCAAAGTTCCAGGCACGTGTGCTCCGACCTGGACCCTTTGGGCTCAGAGCTTTGCATTGCAGGTCATTCTGTGAAGACAGCATGAGGAAGGGCTTCTTCTGAGGAGGGAGTTGAACCCACAACCTTGGTCTCCTTAACCTTGCTCACTGGCAGCATCATGCAGTGTGATGAGCCGAAGACCAGGGCTCAGTCAGTGTAACCACAGTGTCCGCTTTGAGCCTCGTTGGTGTATGAAACCGGGACAAGTTGTCGAACCCACCACGAACGTTGTGTCTTTCTCTGCAGAGTGAGGGCTCAGCTTCTCTTGCAGGGACGTTGGGAGGGTCATATGAGTTCACAGATGTGAATGTGGGATGTTGACAGGGAAGAGGAGGATGGAGAGCCAGACTCATGAGATAAAAGACACTTCAACTTAAAATGGGGCCCAAGGCGGGCTCTTTAGAACTCACTCTCTACTCCTGCAGCACAATACAAATATTTATTCAGTGCTCCAAGTGTTTATGAAGGACCCTCTACATCCCCAGCCTTCTGGTGGCCCACGAGAGGGTATAAGAAGGAGGCATGCAGCATGCTTTGCAGCCCCTCTGGTCTCATTGTAAAGATAAGACTTGTGCAGAGTGGGCTCTAAATACATATTGGTTGATTGAATATATGAATGTCAAGCAAAATATGACAAAGCAGAATTGGGGTCCTGCCTTTCCAGGATCCCATTATCAAGCTAAACTGTGTGCCACGGGAGGTGGGGCTGGGTAGAGATCATTGCTGCCCTGAGGACTTCAAAGGGATGGGAGAGAGGTGTGGGGTGGCATGGTCCCAGCACGGGATGGATCCGTTGAACCCGCGCTCAGTCACAGAAGGAACTGAAAATTATGTAAGAATGTGCTTCACTGAAGCAAAGCTACATTGTCACTGTTATGAACAGCAAATTTTAAGCTGAACTGAAACCCTGAGAGGCTGTTTTATTCCTGGGTTTGAGCCTAGAGAAGCAGTTGGCAGTCACAATTTGTGCAAGTCTCTCCTGGAAACCCTAGCGCTATAGCCCTGATCAAGGGAGTCTGACTTTTGCTTCCACCCACAACAAAGTGAACCTCCCACCTGTGTAACTAGGGGAATCCTACCATGCCTCCCGGGCCCCCTCAAGACCCAGTGGCATGTGTAACCAAGAGAAGCCTCTGATGAAATGGTTAGATCCCTCCAGAGAGTTCAGCAAAGACTTGGTATCTTGGTAAATCTTGGAGCTATTTTTCTAGCTTTAAACCAGCCATCTCAGGACCAGGTTAGACAGGGGTAGAATAAGAGCTACTTAGCAGCTGTCCTGTGTGTGGATTTTCGAACATGGCTGTGAAAAGGGCTGAAGTTTAGCCAGACTGCAACCGTTTGTCTAAACTAAGCATTTGTGGCTGTGGTCCATTCTGAATGGTCACTGCTCATGCCACACCAGTTGTTTAACATTTGGAAAATAACCAGTGGGTAAAAGTAGTGTGTTCAAGCACACTGTGTGTGTGTGTGTGTGTGTGTGTGTGTGTGTGTGTGTGTGTGTGTGAGATATTTGTTGATGGTGAGAACATGCTCAGTTTAGGGGATCTGAGGAATTACTGTATTCCCTGTCAGACATCCACGCGTTGATTGTTTATGCATTTCCTCTAAATGAGGAAGATGCATGTTGACAAAAAAAATGGAAATCTCCTCGCCTGGACTCAGCCCTCACAGGTAGTGCCACTGAGCCCAGCTCTAAGGTAATTGGTTCTCCACAGAATTATCTAAGGCCTTCCCTTCCCCACTGACGAGGAGCTTTCCCAGAATGGAGCAGGGCTTAGCATTCTGGACTCAGACCCATGTAAGTTCCAGTCCTGGTTCTGCCACTTACATAGCTGTGTGATCTTGAGTTGGTCACTTTCCTTGAGTCTCTCTGATAGGATGGATATACTAAAGCCTACTTTGTAGAGGAAGTACGGAAATCAGAATGAGTAATGTAAAGCCCTTGGAACACTGCTTAACTCATAGGACCTGCTCAGTAAATGGTAGTGAGGGCTACTGATATGATTATTGTTGTTGTTTGTCTGAGGGGCAGGGGAGAAGCCTCAGCTTCCTGCTCAGGCTGAGCCCAGGCAGCCCCGGAGGCTGGTTCCTTATCCCCATTCATCAGGTCTCTTCCCCTGACATCCGGTTGTAGGGGACATAGTGCCCTTGATCCATGGAAAGGGCAGGCTGCGTCTCTATCAGATCCAGAATCTGTAGTGCCACACACGCAAGAAGGCAGCAGGAAGGGTGCTGGAGCTGAAGGCCTCTGACCTGGCACCGGGGCTGGAGCCCACAACGCACTGACATCCGGCATCTCTGATGAGCCTGGAACATGATTCAGACCCCGACACGTGAACTTGCTGCTCTCATGAGTCCCTGGGTCTGCCTGTTCTGCCCACTAATTTTTTTTCCTTGCTCTTTAAATGGTAGGAAGCATAAAATGTGGTTGTACAATTTTATTTTATTTTTGAAGTAGGGGATGCTCCCAGGAAAGCCAGGATTTAGGGAAAGGTTTAGAGGAAGGAGATTTGCAGGAAAGAATTTACCCAGAAGGTACTTCTGCTGAACCCACGCTAAGGGTCTGTGCACTGGGCTTGTCTGTGACTTGTGGGGTCTGTCTGCAGGCATGGCCCCAGCCTACATGCTGGTGGTACCAAGGGGGTCTGGCGAGGGAAGCTGCAGCTCTCCCATAATATTTTTTAGCACCTCCCTCAAAGAGGCACACTTTGATCAGAGCAGTGAGTGTGCTGGGCAAATGAGACTTCAGGGTAAATCCTCAGGTGCCCCCCGCCCCAGGATGACTAACACCCCAAGCTGTCCTCCTAACAGCTTCCAGATGTGCCGTTGGTGTTTATCCTACATCCTCCCATCTCCTTCAGTAAAGTAACGTTTGAGAAAGTTTTCTCTCCCCAGAGCTCACTGTTCGTGGCCTTGCTTAATAAGAATTGCAACATAGAGATTGATAAGAACCGGGATTTTATCATTATAGTCTCTGTACATCAAAGTTGTCCTTTTATAAATGATATATCTTTAAGGCCCTTTCCAACTTTCTGGAGCCTTTTTCAGATTTCATAAAAAATGACCGTCGTTCTCCCCCGCCCCGCCTGCTCAATCCATACCCATTCACCTGCTTTTTACTGAGCGCCTGCTGGGTTGTCTGGTCTGAGCTGCTCTGGCAGAACCAGAGCCAGGAGTAGTAGCAGATACAGCCCCTGACCTCATGGAGGCTCTGGGGAGTCAACACAGCTCAGCGAATGCAGCCCGGAAGGGAGATGTACCATGGCAGGCAGGAGACCCTGGGGCTGAGATGAGCAGGGCCAGCCCCTGGAGAAAGAGGGGGCAGCTGGGTCCTGAGGCGAGGGGACTAGGTTGGGGGCCTCCAAGACCAGAAGGTGGGCAGAAGGAGGGTATATGAGAGGCAGCGAGGCAGAGTTAGGGCTGCCGGTACCAAGAGCTCCCTCTGGGAGGGGGTGCTGAGGAAGGTGGTGGTCCTGGGTGGTCCCAAAGGTGGTGGACCAGAGCAAGGCTAGGCCTGAGCAGGGCAGGGGGGAGCAGTGCCATGCGCTGGCTGGGAGGGGGAGAGACTGGCAGGGAGGAGCCCAGTCACAATGGTTTAGTCTCCCTGGGGCCCTCTCTACCTCTGGGACAGCTCTGATATGATAGGCAAGCTGAGGCAGAGGGGATTCAGGATTTCCTTGTTCCTCATCCTTGCCTGTGCATTTCCTGTCGAGGCCTCACCATCACTTCCATCCTACATGAGAGATGGCAAGGAGGCCTATCTCCTGGGTCCTGGTTGATTCAGAATCTCATACAGCAAAGGTAGGTCTTTGCCTAGGACACAGGGCTTAGGGCTCTAAGGTTCCTTTGGTGGGAGGCCCATGTAGCCAAGTGTGGAGGAGAAGCTAAGTCAGTAGTGGCTTTTTGGGCTTCCCTGGTGGCGCAGTGGTTGAGAGTCCGCCTGCCGATGCAGGGGACACGGGTTCATGCCCCAGTCCGGGAAGATCCCACATGCCGCGGAGTGGCTGGGCCCGTGAGCCATGGCTGCTGAGCCTGCGCGTCCAGAGCCTGTGCTCCGCAACGGGAGAGGCCCCAACAGTGAGAGGCCCAAGTACCTCAAAGGAAAAAAAAAAAATAGTTGCTTTTCCTCTTAGACCTTAGACCTCTGCAGACCTGGGCTGTGGAGGGGTTAGTATGAGAGAGCACTGAGTGCCAGACCATGGGACTGGGCACTGTGTTCTCCCTTCCCACGTTAGCATCTTAAAAAACAGTCTGTATTTTAATCTACAAGTTGCCTTTGTTTGTTTAAATGTTTGCACGCTTGCAGAAGGTACGCTATACCCACCAGCCTTATGTCACAGAAATACTTTCTATTTAAAGCAATTAAGTATAGACGGGTTTGGATTTCAGGGCATAGCTGTAGACACCGTGAGCGATCGGGAGGGTGGAATCCCAGTTATGTGCTGTAGGTGGAATTGGTCCTTCTGCTCCCAGCAGTGGAGCTGCTGCACAGCACATCTGCCCCTCCTGTGCCCTCTGGACATCTTAGAACCCAGAGGCACCCAGAAGACCCCTGAGCTGCTCATCCTGAGGCCATAGCCTGTGCAGATGCTCATGATTACGTGAGAGGAGAAACCTCTCTCAGCACTCAGAGCCTGGTGACTCCTGCTTTACACGTAATTCTAACCACCTCGATGATGTGGTTTCCCAGCCCGTGAGCATTAGATGCAGGAAAGGAGTTGCCAGAGGCGACAGGTTTTGGCCACAGTGCGGGGGACAGATGGCAGCCCAAAAGCAAACTGCAGAAGTAGACAGAGGGTCACCAGTTTACTCAGATTTGGCCCAAACCTCTCTCCTCCACCTCATTAGGCCCTGGGGTGATCCTGGGAGCAGAGCATGGGCTAATCATTGCTGTTCACTAGGATGATCTGACTTCTGCATAAAGCCCTGGGGGCTATTCAGTTCTCTCTTTGTAAAATGTCTGGGTGTGGGAAATGCCCCAAAGAAGGGACTCATCCAAAATGATCACGCTTAGAATAAAACCAGTTTTACCATGCAAAGGTCTGAAGCTCAGTTATTTGGAGTATTTGCTCATCTGCTTAGAGATATCCTCAAATGTGCCAGCTTTAGGGGGTGACGTGTAGCACTTACTTGCTGGGATTGATGTTCAGTTTTGTTTTGTTCTCCTCAGTGATAGGGAAACTGCCTTCTAGGTGTGACTGCCATATCTGAGACACTTGCTCTTTCACCCATAGACACGTGGAAGACCTGGAAATTAGCTGCAGAGTTTCTCTGAGAGCTGGGAACTACCCCTGCCCTTGCCCTTCCCCACAGGGGCCTGGGCAGGTCCCAGCCTTGCTCATTAACAGCACGTGTCTCCACATCTCCTATCAGCCGCAATCCCTCAGTCCCAGCCGGTTTGTAAGCATTTGTGTTGATCCTTCTCATAAATGATTGCAGTGTTTGTTCCCCAGACTGATTGCTGTCGAGATGTTGCAGGCCAAGGCAGGTATCATCCCTCCTCTTTGTTTGTTCAACACGGATATGTTTGGTTTTCTGCAAACAGTTGTTTGCAGCCTCACCAGTCAAAATATTTGCTAAATGTAACCTGCAGTTCCAGGACTGAGAGTAGGAGAAAAACACAGTTCACTTTCCAGGCTGATCAAAGCATTTGCATCAGATGCCTTGGCACGCAAGTCCACTGCCTCTCTGTGCTGCGACATTGTGTTCAAGCCAAAGCCCCACCAGTGGGTTTTCTCAGACTGCAGGCCACCTTCTTTTAAATGTTGTAATGGAAATAAATGTGTGCATAAGCCAGACCATGCTCTTCAAAGGGACATCAGGATTTCACAGTTTTCAGATACAGTTTAGTACCATGGAATTCCGATTTGACTAAAATCTATGCTCAGAATTCCATAAGGTCTAAGGACTCAACTGTTGAACATTTTACCTCCAAAAAATACTACTTTTCGGTGTATTTTATGCTGGCAGTGTATCCAAAATGTCTGCAAATGTATTTCAAGAGTGAGAGTCCATGTGTGCTAATGTCTTCTGTGCATTAGTAACAATATCAGTGATTCAGTGAACTCACCCCTGTGAGATGCTGGGCCTGGGAAGCTTTCAAGGAGATTAAATTACACATTTGTACAACACAACTTTTAAAAAGACTGCACCACCAGTATCAACTTAGGCATGATAACCCAACATTAAGTCCTCAGTGGCAGCTAGAGGTTGTGAGATTGTCACATATGAAATCCTCCATCATCCCAATTCTAAAGAAGTGGAAATGTCTTCCTTTTCTTCTTTCTGCTGTTGTTCAGAAGTTGTTAAACAAATAGCTGCTGTGTGTATTTAGACTCTCTGTTCCTCAGTTTCTTTAACGATAAAATGGATGGTAATATCATAGGGCTATCATGGAGATCACACGTCTCAGTATGGCTAAAGTGCTCAGAAAGTGCCTGGCACATAGTGGGTCTGCTATTGTTATTACACATTCTAGAGCTCCATGCTTCACTGTTGGAGTTTTCTTTCATTTAACTTCCTGTAGTTTGAAGCAACAATTGGCTGGGGACTGGTTTTTACCTCAGAAGAAAACAAATACTCAAGCGAGAGGCTGGAAGACACTCACCTTCTGACAGAAGTGATCTGGCTTGACACCAGACCCATCCACTGTCCCCACTCCAAACACGTATAAATACTGGGTAAAATATTACTAGGAAAAAAGGATGGTTGGTTGGTTTGTTTTCTAAATACGTGGTTGAACGTGAAGGTAAGGAAAATTCCTAGGTGCCGAAATGAACAAGAACTCTCAAAGGCAGTGATTAGTAAGGATGCCACTGTGACGGCGGCACCCTGCAGTTTCAAGGGGTAGTGTCAAATCCAGACAGAAGCCATGAGGGTTGGGAGCAGGGGTTGTAACATCCATGCCAGGACAGCAGGTGTGGTCTGCCTGCACGATAGAAAAAGGCCCCAACAAAAGGCCAAAACCAAGGGAACTTCCAGGGACTATGAAACTTTTACCTGCTGGGCCAAGAAGGTGGAAAGTAATTTGTGATCTGCTGAGGTTTTCTCCACACATTAGTGTGAGGATCTGCATTTACACTGTTTAGTATATGTGGTTCTGAAATTCTAAACCTAGAAATTAACATACAGGTAGGTCCCAGATCAGTAAAACTACTAGGGATCCTAGAAGAAACTCATGTAAATGCATTTTCAATGAGTACCTCCACACCAGAACATATGGGATTCCCATGGGAGAAAGAAAACCTGAGAATATAAAATTGCTGACCATAAGGAAGTAATTTGCATTGAGGAAGAGTTAACAGACTCAGCACACCAGAGGGTTAGCCCCTCCAGACTGTTCAGATAATAAAACAATTTAAAAGTAACTATTTAAAAATTTGTGTTTGAAATGATTAGAATCGTAAAGGAGAAGAGAATTATAAAGAGGAGAGGAGAATTATAAAGAAAGAATTGTAGAGAAAAACACAGGTAAATTGGGAAAAGTAGAATTCCTAGAAATTAAAGTTATTAAAATTGATAACTCAGTGGATGGGTTATAAAGCAGATTAGACATAGCTAAAAAGAGAATTATTGAACTGGAAGATAGATCTTGGAAACTTATCCAGACGAGAACTCAGAGACATAAAGTTGAAAAAACATAAAATAGATATTGAGAGAATGTTAAGACCTTGAGATATTGTTAAGAGATATTGTTAAAAGATATTAATACTTGAGGAGAGAGAATAAGGAGGTCCATAAGGAGAGTATGAAGGGAGCTGGGGAGAGGAAATATTGGAAGTGATAATGATTAAGAATTTCCTATAATTGAAGGAAGATATAAATTTCTAGACTGAAGAAGCACACCAAGTCCTGAATGGGATGAGTACAGGTTATATCACAGTGAACTGCAGAATACCAAAAATAAAAAACAAAGAAAGAGGAAAAAAAAGATTAACTGCTAAGGAAAAACTACTGATTGCAAACTTTTCAGCAGCAACAGTGGAGGCCAGAAGGCAATTGAATAATATCTTCCACATTATGAGGAAAATAGTCAACTTAAAATTATATGCAATAGTGAGGGCAAAGATACTTCACGACAGAGATTTGAGAGGTTACCATTCATAAACTCTCTCTGGAAGAAGTCCTAAAAGATATACTTTAGGAGGAAGGTGATTGAACCCAGAAGATAATAATGGAATACAAAAATCACTGACAAGAATGGCTAATAGGCAAACATAAAGGTAAATATAAGCAAGCATTGACTAGAAAAACAGCAATTATAAGATGACTCATTCGGGGTGTTTAAATATGAGATGGGAGGTGATGATGATGATCAATACTAAAGCATTTTATAATTTTTGTGTTATTTGAGAAGATGATAGCCCTTAAAAAACTTTAGATTTTTAAGTCAATATGCATATTAAAAATTTAAGGGTAAACTGTAAAAGAATATAAATGGGATATAACTTCTAACACAGAAGAGTGGAAAAGGGGTTTTGTTAAATAACACTCAACCAGTTCTACAGAAGGCAAGAACGTAGACAAAATGAAGCAAAGTAAAAGCATAATAATGTAGTAATAATATATAATAATAAAAATAGTAATACATAAATAAATGTACAAAATAAGATGGCAAAAATAAGTCTGAATATCAGTAATAATTATTAATGAAATAGACTCATCTATTAGTCAATAGCAATTCTCAGATTGAATTTTTTAAATCTAGAGATGTGCTACTTAAAAGAGTCATGTCTAAATATAATGACACAAAATTTGAAATGAAATCTATGGGGAAAGGTATTCTATAAAGGTAATACATACTAAAAGAAAAAACATGCTTTGTAGTAGCATTAATATCAAAGTGTACTTTAAGACCCAGACACATTGTTGGGTTTACTGTACACTGACAAAAGAAAGAATTCACTGAGAAGACAACAATTATGAACATATAAGTACTTAACATAGGCGCTAAATAAACATAAAGCAAAGCCTAGGAACGTAAAGGAGAAAATTGACAAATCCACAATTATGATGGGATATTTTAGCATATATTTCATAAAATAAGCCAAGCAAACCAAAATTCATAAAAAACAGATATTTGAAAATTATAATTAATAAACTTACTCCAATTACTATATGTAAAACTGTGTACCTAGTACACATCCTTTGCATATACAGTTACAAAAATTAACCACATTCTAGGCCAGAAAAAAGCTTCAACTAATACCAAGTAGTTGATAGACCATAGTCTTTGACCAATATGCAATAAATTTATAACCCAATAACAAAAAGTCCACTACAAGCTCATACATTTAGAAACTTAAAAATATACTTCTAAAATACAATGTTGTACGGATGAAACTTACATAATGTTGTAAAACAATTTAAAACTATAAATACAGTGTGTATATATATGTGTGTGTGTATGTGTATACACACACTTCTAAATAACTCAAGGGTCAGAGAAGTGGTCATGATAAAAATTACTGAACGTTTAGAACTAAATAATAATGAGTTCATTATATATCGAAATATATAGGATGCTGCTAAAGTGATACTTGAAGGGAAATTTATAGCCTTCAATGCAATGTTAGGAGATTAGAAAAGTTGCAAATCAAAGAGCCAAAGGAGTCAACTCAAGAACTTTGAAAATAATAAGGATAAGAGCAGAAATTAATAGAAAACAAAGAAACAGCTGTGATGATCAATGAAACCAAGATCTGGCCTCCTGAAAAAAATGAATAAAATACATTAAGCTCTGGCAAGACTGGTGATAATCATGCTCATGTGCCAGAGACTTCCATGTGCCTTACATTTAATTCACTTAGAGGCCAAAACAACCTAAGAGGCAAGTGAATGTGTTATTTCACCACACAGCTACTGGTGCTCCGTAGGACCTGAGGGAAGCACCGCCATTGCAGGACACTCCATTCTTTACAACAAATGTAAATTTGTTTCAAAAAAGCAACAAAACAAAACCATACATAAGGCAAAAAGGATGGAAGGTAACTTATGACAAGATATACATAATTACTAGGGCAGGTATAATAAAACATAAAAATGGAAGAAACAAATTTGGCAAAGAAGAGAATGTCTTATACTAAGAACGTGAAATGAGATGCTGGTTCCTGGCATTCAAGGTTGGTGTGGAAATGGGCATTTCCTGGCAAAAGGGATGAGCTGTAGGAGATGATGTCAGTGGTTGCAGTATTCAGGCTACACTCTTGCTTTCAGGGCAGAGGTAAGCCTATGACCTGGCTTATGTACGTCCGAATCTATTCAGATGTCAGTGATGAGTGGCTGCTCGTCCATTGTCATCCCCCAGGGAGGGCCTCAGAGCCATGCAGGCAGAGTCAGGAGCCCCCTGGGACTAAATGGAGCTGAGGAAGTGGGGATTATTTAGAGGGTGATGTATATAGAGATAGATATATTCATTGCCCAGACACAGTGTGCTGCATGTGCTCTAAAAGGGAAGTTTTCTCCCCAGAACAAACACTGGTCCCTGAGCTTATGCACGTCTTCTGAGAATGTTTCATTAGTCTCAGCCTAAGGCTCTCCTGAGGGTCATGGACAACATCTGAGATGATAGAGCTTCTGGACGGGACCTCAAAGGCACTCGAGGTTTCCTCCCTTGGAAAATGGAGGCCCTGCCGCCTGAGGTTGTCACAGTGACAGCCCCTGACACTGACAGCCATGTGTATACAATTATTACATGATCAGGTTGGTTAGGTTTCTCCTGCACTCCACATCACACTGGCCCTTCCCAACACCTAGTGCAGTGAGAATTTCTGAACAGGAGCCAGGCTTCCACAGTGCCCTAGGCTGAGTAGATGGTGGGACATGCTCCATCATTGATCTGTATAGGTTTCTCACCACAATGATTGTTTCATTTCTCCTGGGCTTTTAAAAAATCCTCAATAGTATAAGATAATTATATCAACAAAATCAAAATTAATAAACACTGGTTAATAATAGAAAATATATACACAGTTGTGTAGGAAGCAGTCTGAATTCTAGTTCCTTAACTATCTTTGCATGAAGCATGACCCCTTCCTTCCGGGAGCATCCGATTTCCCCTGTGTGAGATGATAGTGCTGGATAGGACTCTTGCTTTCGGACCTCACCTGTATGCTTGGTCCTAAGGATGGAGAACCCCAGGCCCACAGCAACAAGGTTGGAGGTTGGAGACCCAGGTCTCCCAGAATCTTCTGGAGATTAGAGATGGCCCGAGGTGCTAGTCCTTTGCTGTGGTTCTGCAGAGTGCACAGACAAGCCAAGTGTTGGGGCTGGTTAGCACAGTGGGAGATGGTGGCGAGGGAAGGTGAGTGGGGATCCTGCTGCATGTTGGAGACCTGCAGGGGGCAACAGCCTTCTCCCACGGCTGACTCTCCTTCACTGAGTGGGGACTTGCCGTCTACCAAGCACTGTGCTAATATGTTCACATCACAGCTCAGTACACACTCCCCACGACCCGGTGAGGTAGGAATTTTACATTTAATAGTGAAAACCTGAGGCTCAGAGGCCTTCGCTTATCCAAGGTCACAGAGATAGGCCGGCAGCAGTACAGTTCACCAGGACAAGGACCCTGCCATCATGTATCCAGGGGCCCCGGTGAGTGATGCTTAACCTCAGAGTGGCTCATCCTCCATCATCTGCAAGGAAAGATGGCGACAGCTCAGGCTGTGGGAGGAGGAGAATACCACACAGGCAGCAGATAAATCGTGGGTGCCTGCCCTTTGCGTGTGTTCATCCCGAGCTCTGGCACTGCTGGGTGCCAAGTGCAGGGAGATGTAAGCGCTTGATGTGGGTGGTGAGACCAAGTGGCAGGCCCCCCCAGTGATCACAGGGTGGAATGTCCACAGTAGAGCATCCTCTCGGGCTTATGGGGTGCTTTTAAAAGGCGTCAAGGACATGCTTGCTGTCGGCCTGCTTTGCATAGCCTCTGCCAGTTCTTCTCTGTGTGTCGCTGGTATAGTATTGGGTATAGTATATAGGGTAAGACCCAGTTCCCCCCATCCCTCCACAGATACTATCAAGGACAGTGTAAATGTATCAAAATCTTTGACAAACACAGCTCTTTCCTCAGAAGGTGGGCGTCAGGGCCTCCAACAGGAGTCACGGGGGAGCCCAAGATTCTCCTCCTACCGCTGCATGACTTCGAGCACGTTATCCTGCCCGAGCCTCCGTTTGCTCATCAGTCAAACGGCGATAATATTGCTTTGCGTAATTTTGTGGAGTTTCACTATGTATGCAGCGCCGAAGACAGTGTGGTGCAAAGCTCCCCTCACCCCCAGCTCCAGCTTTCAGGCTCACTGGCCTCTGTAAACCTGACTCCTGGATGTGGCCTCAGCCTCCCTCTATGGACAGGGAGCTGGGCGGGGGGCGGTCTCTAGGCTCTTCCAGTAACATGTCCATCAGCTGTGAAGGGTCACCTGGGTTGTTTTTGCTTCCTTATTGCAAGCCAGTGAGAATAACTTGTATTTGATGATGGTTTTTTCACAGGGAAACATTTTTCTTCAACTTAACTCCTCAAAAGCATTTTCAGACTTGGTTGATGATTGAGCTAGTTTTAAAGAAAGTGAAGGACAGAACAGGGGTGGGAATGCTTGCTGGAGTTCTGTCCCTTTCTCTTATTCCTTAGAGGAATGTCTCTTTCCCTCAGCCTCTTTCAGTCTTTCCTTCAGTCTCTCTCCATCTCTGTCTCAAGGTTTTCTCAAGGTCTGTCTTCTCGCATGTCTTAGTCTTTTCTTCCCTCCCTGTACCCCCTTTCTTCCCTCTCTTCTCTTTAGGTCTCTCTCTTATACTCTCATAGTCTGTCTCCCTCACTGGCTTTCTTGATCAGTGTCTCTCTCTGTCAGTCTCTTGCCCTCAGTCTTTCTCCCCGTCTCTCTCTCTCTCTCCTGTCTTTCTGCCCCGCCCTCCCTTCCTCTCTTGCTGTCTCTCCCTGTCCCTGTCTGTATCTCTCAGCCAGCCCTTCTCCCCCGTCTCTCTCTCACACACACTGTGCTCTGTCTCAAGCATGAGCCCGTGTCTTGCTGATGCCTACATGAAGGTGATATGTTCATGAGTGTGAGCTAATCCTCCCGTGACTGGTCTTTTCCCAGTGGCAAGTAGTCCCTCCTCAGCTTGGGCATATGTCCATTGACCAACAAAAAGACGGTGAGCCTGGTCTAGGATTAGAGGAAATAGTAATTTGCCACTTAAAGGAGAGTTTGTCTTCTGCAATAAGTGCCTTGCCCCAGCTAATTGTTTGGGGTTATAAGGATGCACTCCCTCAGATAACCGTAGTTCAGGACCAACTTGTGCCCATGTACACTGGACCTCAACAGCTCAGTCTCCTACATAGTATCTGATAGGCAGAAACTGGCTGAGTTTTCTAGGGACAGAGTGTTTGCTAAGGAGCTGGGCAGAGCCTGCAGCCTGCCCGGCCAACCCGCTCAAGACAACAGCTTGTTTGCAGATGCTTGGGCTGCTCCCATTTGAAAACTGGCTTGGAATGTGCTGATTATAAATTCTTTACCTCTTATAAAGTGGGTTTAAAGGACCTCTGCAGAGCAGCAAGTCCTGGCCATTCTTTCTACTTTGTGTTGCTGCAAAACTGAAATGAAATTAGATTTCACTTTCAATGTTCCCAAGCTCAGCCACTGCTACACAGGCTGGCCATCCTCCCAACTAGCCTGAAGTGGCGAGGTCTACCTACATGGGAAGCAGTGCCATTACCTGCCCGTAAAGGGCTCCCTCCTGCTTCACTCCGCGAATCTCCAGACAGATATTTCTTTAGCATGTGCTCCTAAGAGCCAGCTGGGACTGTGAACTCTGCCTCTGTACTTGGTCTAAAGCTCATGCTAAGAGAACGCATGTGCCTACAGCGTGGGCTGCTGCGGGGTCCTCTCAGGGCCATCGGGATAAACTCCTATCGCTCTAGAATGTCTCATAAGTTTGTTTTTTTTTTTCTGGGCTGAGGAATGGCACTACCCAGGGCAGTCACATTTCATTTTTAAGCCAAAATTCACAGCTACTGTCAAGGGTAATATAAATGTATTGAGATCCTTGACAGAGAGGTAAAAACAAGAGAAGAACTAGGAAAGTTCTTTGGGTGAAGTTACCCGTCAAATCAAGCTTGAATTGAGACAGCCTAAATTGCATCTTTCCTGCAGCAATAGTAAGAATTGTTGCTTAATGAATAAATACAAGGTGCTTGCATTTAGAGAGCTCTAAGCTGTCACATTCATGATTTCAATTTATCCTTAAAGGAGGGCATCCCCATTTCACAGGAAGGGACTTTGAGGCCCTCATGCTGACATCAGTTGTAAAAGTGGGGCTAGATTTGAAGTGTCTTGAATGCTGGCACCAGGCTCTTGTCACTGTGTTATTTTGTCACTTAAGAGACAGTAGACACCATTGCTGAGCCGTGTGTAAAAAGTGCGGCTGCCAAGTGCACATAAAACAACGGGGGCCTAGAAAGCGGAAGTTCTCTTTACAGTCGGGCAAAAGCAGGATGAGGACTCTCAGATGAGCTGTTTTAAACCTTATACAAACATGTTTTTCTTTGACACATGATGGTTCTTACAAAGTAGGAGAATATAGTTCTTCTTGCATATAAGTTAGTATCATCTTCTTTTCCTTCTTGGCTAGTTAACAAAGCAGGATTTTTACTCTTTTTATTAAAAAAAATATTACATCCTATTTGTTTAAGTGGCCTCTCTTCCAGTGTCATCATCAGAGTTCTGTGTGAGAGGCCTTTAAGTAAACCAGCCTTCTCAAAAACCTTTTTTTCTTCCTACATTTCAATTTTCTGCAAAGAGGGACCTCAAAGGTGGTGATAGCACCGCTGTTGCCTTCCATTCACTTCAAGGGGCCGTGCCTGGGAGATGAAGAAATTGCCCGGTTTGCCGTGTAGCAGAGAAGGTGCCACACCCAGGGGACAGAGAGCGTTTGTGAACCCGCCACCTGGGCAGAGACACATGTGGGAGAGAGTGGACAGGGCCAGTTGGGGGCACTGAAAGGCAGGCACGTGGCTGGAGCCTGGGCGTGGAGAGTGATGGATGCTGGAGATTTGGAGTAGGGGGAGGGGGAGAAAGGTCTAGAGAAAGAAAATGCGAGTGGACATTCTTGCTGGGAGGCCTGGCAGGCTGCAGGAGGAGCCAGAGGTGGTGGGAACTTTGCAGCCAGCACCCCTAGTACAGACTCTGGGGAGACTTGCCTGGGTGAGGGCCAGGGAGGCAGGTGGTGGGCCGTGCAGCAGGACTATAGCAGGGAAAGATTCATCTTCTGCTGAGCCCGCCCCCGCCCCTGCCCAGAGGCTCCCACCTGCCCTCGAGACCTGTTGGTTCCTCCCACTCCCATGAGGCACGTGTACCGCGCCAAGCCACAAAAACTGGTAGAAGCTCTGTGAAACCGTGACACCAAAAGGAAAAGGCTGCCTGGTGAATTTGCCTTGGCCTCCAGGATGAATAGTGAGGCCAGTCTGATGCCAGGTCGGCGGGTGGTCTATGGTCAAAGAACAGGTGATGGCTCACCCAACCATAGGGTGTTTGAATGGCCTTAGAAGGTCAGGCTTTGGAGAGATTCCAGTCATAGCTCCAGCCAGCATATCCTAGCCCTTTTGCTGGGATGGGCGCTGGGCATGGGCTCACAGCAGTGCGCACACGCGCGGGGGCATGTGTACACACAGCCGCTGAGCAGGGGCCCGCAGTCGGCCACACGCCCTCTGCTGGGTGCATATGCTCTCTGTGGATGGCTTTGGTCCGTGCGAGCCTGCAGGCTCTGTACAGCACTCTCGTGTGGCCCCTATGGATTGTCTGCGTGGGGTCAGGGGTCATCACTGCCAGAGACACAGAGCCGCCAGTGGGCCCGCTCTGAGCCTCCCTCCTCTTGTGAAATTGCAGCTGACCCTTGCACTGGCTAAGGGAGGATCCCTGAACCTCTCCCCTCCAAAGGAGGCCTTGGGTCCCCCGCTCTCTGGCACGCCAACGTCTCCTCCTCACCCCACGCCCTCTCTGCGTCTGCAAGGCAGACACGGCCTGACTGTGGTCCTGCTCATCATTCTCAGATGGTTTTCTTTCCCACCTGGTGTTAGCTGCCTCCCCGCCGCCCCTCAACCTGCCCTTCTCAAGAAAAATCAGTCCCAAGAGACAGGATCCCCTTCTCTCTGCCTGATCCCCTGGGTTTGGCACTGTAGGGGTGCTCTCTTAGATGCCAACAAGAGGAGCCCAAGTTTACAACCCCCATGTTATTCCTGCATCAGGCTGCCATCTCTGGGGGCAGGACTTTCCCCCTTGGTGGTGGGTCAATTCTGGATCACTCCCTGCAGGCAGGGACTGTGCTGACTTGTCACCCTTGTGAACACAGACAGTGGCACAGAGTCCAGCCCGCAGTGGGCACTCAGTAAACATTTGTTGAATGAGTGTACGAATAAAATGTCCTTTGAGCTGAGCAGCTGACCACCTGTGCTGAGTTCCTTCCACAGTAATGCCTGGGAGCTCATGAGTGATTAGGATAAAAAGGAAAATCTATGACCCAGCCCCCAAGCAGGGGTTAAACATCTCAAGGCCAGAGAGACCTGGACCACATACCTGCAAGTTTGCGGAGGCACCAGCCCTGTGCCCACTCTCAGGACGTCCTCAGCAACAGCACGGTCCCCAGCCCCTGGCGGGCTTGCTTATGAGATCAACAGCCCCTGTCCCTCCAGCCTGGACCCCGGAGGTGTTTGGGATTGCCAGGGCTGCATCTGTGTCAGGGGCTGGCCCGTTGCCACCCCTTGCCCCCCAGGCCTCACATGCGATATGCTCAGTCAGAAGCTGCCCTTTTCTTGGACGTGTTGCTGAAAGGCAGGCAAAGACTTCGGGAGAGAAACCCCATTTTAAAATTGAGCTTCTCTTCCTAGGAAAACAGAGATCCATCATCTAGTGAAGCATTTCTTCAGGGTCATGTGAAAGGTCGTTCGAAAGCAGAGGCTTTAAGGATTAGATGTGGGATTCTAAGGGGACTGCTGAGACGCATCTCTGGGGAAAACAGCAGAAAACACTGTTTAGGACAGAGGGGGCTTCCTTCCCTTAATTACTGAATTATATACAGTCCTGTGTTCCACATTTGGTTCATTCATCCACCAGTTAAGGAAGGGCTGGGTTTTTTCCACTTTTTGGCTACTGTATCATCCTCTTTGATAGAAAAAGAAACCTGAGTCTCAGCTTTTGCCCTTGTTACAGCTACGTGATCAGTGGAGTCAGGGAGACGCAGGCTGGTGCCTCCTGGCTCATTCACTGATCCAAGCAAACACTTATTTAGCTCCTTCTGTGTTCCTGGCACGGGACTCAGCCCTGGGAGCTCTGCAGTGAGCAAGACACAGAAGGTCCCTGCCTCCATGAGACTCTCACTCTTGTGGAGGGAGACAATTAGCAAGTAAACAAACTTAAAATTTTGAGTGTTAGATAGTGGTAAGTGCTATGAAGGAAATAACATAAGGTAATGTGAGAAAATGTAATGAGGAGTTCAGAATTTTTTTAGCATTTTTATTTTAAACTTGTCTAGATTTTTCCCCCCAGCATTTGAAATTTCTATTTTCCTTAAAGAATTTCCCAAATAATTTCGCCTTGCCTGGAAAATATTCAAAGAGTTACAACAGAGAAAATCATTTCTATCTGTATACCTCGGAGACACACCCATGGACTGCCTTGTGGGTGCGTGTGGCTTCTCTGCACACTTTGTGGGATCAGTACACACCAGGTTCTCTCCCCCATGCCACCCACCCCACCTGACAAGGCAGCATCCTTTCCATTCCACAACTGGGGGCAGCTCAGAGGCCTCGGGAGCCTTCAGCTGAAGCTGCATCAGTGTGTGCGCGCAAATTACCCCAGTTATCTGGCCGCGTAGAAAGCTATAGTTTTGCCGTTCATGAAAAATTAAAATGTTGTCCTGATCTGATGGAAGGAAATAGATGAGGCAACTTAAGTGAACTCAGCCATTGTTGATCAGGCAGTGATAAACTACACATTTTCTTGACTCAGGGGACCAATGGAGAACCTTAAAGAGAAAATCACAGAAGAAATTAAGATGAAATTTGCAAGTCTGTAATATTGGCAATGCATTCTAAAACTGCAGCTAAATAAGGCTCTCGCCTGAAAATGCATTATTTATCCCCTGCCTGTTCCCACTGTTAAAGATGCTCCTGCCTGTGGTTTGGACCCCATTCGGTTATAGAAGCAGACCAGAGACAGACGACGTGCAGCTCACCAGTAGAGTTAGAATTTCAGATGAGCAGTCGAGATATTTTTAGAATATTTGTGTGTACAGTTGCATCATAAATCGTGAGGATGAAGGTAGCTACGTGAGTCTAAATCCAATTGGGGCCACAATGCTGGCTTTGTACAGCATAAATTTTATTGAGAAGAAAATCACGGAATTGGTTATGTGGTTCATTCCCACATATTTTTCATTAGTAAAATCTTGGAGGAACATCAAAAGTGATTTTTGGTTCACTGGGGACCTTCAATGGAAGAATATAATTTCCTTCCTAATGAACCTGGCTCATACAATGATATGTACCAGCGTGAGATTCAGAAAGAGAAAATTGTTCCACTGGCGTTAATGGATTGGCATCTGCCTCAGATGTCATTGCTGTTGAAGTCACACAAGCCACACAATGAGAACTTTTTAGTAATTGAAGCATAAAGTAATATGAAATGTCCCCAGTGAGAGGTGTGCTTCAGTACCCACGAAAAGAGTTATCAATTACCTGGGCAAATTTCTGTCTGAATTCTCTAGAAAACTGCCACTTCTCAGGGGAAAAAAGAGGGATTTTGCAGAGTTTTGAAGATAAAGTTTGAAAAAGATGCTTTTAGAAAAGTTGTCGCCCAAGCCAATTAAAATTTCAGCAGGTTGTTCTCTCAGAAGAGAAGCAGACAAAACATTAAAGGGTCACATCTGTCACTCTGTATCTTCCTAAAAAGAGAAATACTGGGAATTGGTTAAGAGTGGAGATCTGGGAATAACAGGAAACAGTACTGGTACTAACAAGTTCTGTGGCCTTGGTCAAGCCACACATGCTCTCCAGTCTCAGTTTCCTCATGTGGAAGGTGGAACGTTATAAGCCCTATCTCCACAGATCTGCTGGGAGGATCCAGTGAGAAGTGTGAAAATTATTGAGTGAAGTAGGCAGCATAAAGTTAATGCCCAACGAGATGGTAATCTACCGGAAGGAGTGGAAAGAGTGGAATTTGTTAGAATAGCAGAGCAAAAATGGCAGAACTATTGATCATTTATGAGAAATTTGACTTTCTCCTTTGAGAAATCAGAGCAACATTCTTATACACCAACTAAGCTATTAGCAGATTTGAGGAATGTATCAATACTTAACCCTTTCCCTCCCTCTCTACTTCCCTCCCTCCCTCCATTCCTTCCTTCCTAGATTTTTTTTTCTCACTGACAATTAATGAGTCACTTGAGCAGTTGTTTTAAACCAAACTTTCAACATAGATGGTAAACATTTGCATATCAATGATATTAGTCTGTTGGCTCCTTGAGCAGAATGATGATGGCAGAACACACAAGTCTTCAATAGTAAAATGATTCACTGAGCACGTACTATGTGCCAGGCACAGCCCCAGGTGTTCGCCAAAGAGGCCAGGTTATGGGTATAACTTTCAGATGGGTCAGTTGCTGGTCCACCTGAAGGATCCTACGATCCCAGCCCCAAGGACTGAGTATCCCTGAGCCAGGCTTAGCTTGGTCCCTCACCCAGCCATCCCCTGGGGTTTACACAATGACATTAGAAAGAACTTAGTCCTCCAGTTATAGTTATAATGTATGTATGTAATTCTGAAGATCAATCAATGTGTATCCCACTGACATGGGGTCAGCGAGGTCTGCTCTCCATAGACAGCCCTCCCTACCTCTGCCTCCTGAACAAAGGAAGAGTGGTGGGGTGGGAAAGTGAGGGCTCAGGAGAACATGGTGGAAACATTCATGGGACAGACACTTCTCTTTCCTCAGAGAAGGAACATTCATTGGTGACGATAGTAAATTTGATATCTGATGCGCTTTTTTCTGAGTAAAAGTTTACCACGGAGGTAAGTGGCTGGGCTATAAAAACTTCACAGAACCATTTTCTCCACCACAACTGCTCTCTAGCTAGCTTTCCTATCACTCATGAATATTTATGCCTTGTCTGCTTAAAATGCTTGGAGGGGGAATAAAACAAACTTTGTTCTCAGTCTCCAGTTTTTCTGAGGTATAAAAGCATTGGTATAAGGTAGTCACTGGGTACTGCTGAACCAAGTGCTTAGACCAATATTCATTTAAAGCTGAAGTCAGCTCTGTATTAACAGCAAATTGTAATAAGGTATACAGGAGGTAAGGATGTGGGGCTGTGCGCAGAAACACGAGATGTCTCGGTCTCCGCTTCCTTCACCTTTTTGTAATCGAACTTAACATAATATACTTGAAGCTAAGTGACGAAGCTTCAGAAGGTTTGCAGATTGATTCCATTTGGTTCAGATACGCATCAGGACTCTGGTCTGGTGCCGTGATCTCTGCTTTTGCTCTGTGAACCTCCCTTCTCGCACCTTCCTCTGCCCTCCAGCGCCCTTCTGTGCCTCAGCTACTCTTACTGGTCCTCCCCGCGGCACCCTCCTGCCACCTTCTCACGGGGCCCCAGGAGGCTGGTCCCGCCTGCCCAGACAACTCTTGAGGGTGGATATTAAAAGGCAGTTCTGCCACTCAGAGTTTCTAGAAAGCAGGTCCTATCGCACACGCAGGACAGGCGGGGAGCAGAAGTGGCTCGTGAATGCAGGCTGCTTCTCAGGCAGATTTTTGGAGTTGGGGGCTGGGGAGCAGAGTATGCAGACCACTCCAAATTCAGTCTCCTGGTTTATGTTATCGCTGGAGCCCGGGATGGAAGCACTGCCCAATGATTCACGCTTGCCTGTTACTTATGCTTCATCTAGAGGAAATAAAGAGAAACAATTACCTTGCTGTGACATCCTGCCATCTCTACAAAGCCACCTGCACCTGAGACTGCTTGCCACAGAAATAACGAGTCAAACGCTAAACATTTCATAGAGAAGAGAGTAGCAGGGCTATTGAAAATAAATTTAAAAGACCTTCATGTATTCTGGTCATATACCCCTGGCATAAAACTTCTCCAGGGATAAAACAGCTTTCTGACAGGAGGGTTGGGTGGGGGAGGGCTTCGGCCCAGTAAGGGGGGCGAGGAAAGTAGCCCTAGAAACCCGCCGCGCCTCCATCGTGAAGACATCTTTGAAATGACTGAGGTCGGACTATTACTGCAGAACCCTTTTCAGTAATGAATTTTAAATTATAAATGACATTTTGCTGTGTGCCCTTCTCACCCACCTGTTGGTAGTTAACTGGGAAAATTGATGCAGGTTTCTGGACAGAGCAAACTTCTTGGAAAGTTAAGCCTGGAGCTGAGTTTCAGTTCATAGCTAAGGATGCTCCCCTACTTAAATGTCTGTCAAGGCCGTGTCCTGGGCCCAGCCTGGGCTGGACATGAGGCTCACAGCCCCCTTGAGCTAAGCATTCATTCTCTTTCAGTCTCCTCCCATTGAGGCCAGGCTGTGGGAACCAAGTATTAAGAGGATTCGGGACCGTGGGATGACTTAGGCTGCCCAAGGACCCTGGGAGGCTGATTTCCTCCCATGGGGTAGTGGGAGTGAGAAAGGACCATCGGTTAAAATCACAGAACTAGTTCAACGGCCAAGTATCAGTCAAAACTGTGAAGAAATTGCTGTTTGTTTATTGCCTTAAAGGAAGCTGCTAAGACAGAGGAAAGATAATTTCAGAGTAATCTGTGCGCCAGCCCTTTCCACCGACCCTGGAGCTCAGAGTTTTCTCTCCTTACATGACCACTCTTGGCAATTAGGCATGCTTTCCTTATTAATGCCAGGGTAGGGGAGCAGATAACGAAAGCCCTTCTTCGCAAATAGCTGCTCAATATTGCAATGCCTGCCGGTAAATCACGCATTACTGTAAGTCATGCATGGAGGTTTGCCCATCCCTGAGCACCGAATGCCCTTGGTGACAGCTGCGGGATAGGGCGACTAACACAGATAAGCAAGTCCTGGCATTCCCTTCGGCCTGTGCACTCCCCACGTGGGCTGGAGTGGAAAGGGCCTGACCCTGGGAGAGTCTGAGCCGCCCCCTCCCCGGTACAGAGGTGTCACGTCCTCTAGCTGGGTCCTGAGCACTCGCTGCTTCTCAGCAGGTCCTTGGCTTCTTCTCTTCTTTGTCCTGCCTCCTCAGGCAGTATGACTGGAATTGCTGGGCTCGGCCAGGGAGCAGGATGCAGGGCCCAAAAGCTGGGGCATAGAGAGACTCTGTGTGTGTGTGTGTCTCATTCCCTGGTTATTAGGCACCAGCTGTGTACAAGCCACCACTCTAGATATCTCAGTTTCCAGAGGTGACATAGGTAGCACTGAAGATGAGGACCAGCTCCAATGCAGCTCCACGGAACCTATAGAATGGGAAGAAAGTTCAGCAGGAAGCGTTGAGGTGAGACCTGAAATCTGTTTCTTACTGTGGGATGGATTATGCCACCCCTGGAGTTAGATTTCTCTGGAAATTCTGTCTCGGTTATTTGTCCTCCCTAAATTCCTAAATGCAGAAGACATTCTAAGGAAGCATATCAAGGTAGCGGCACTGGTCCGGAGGCAGAGGATGGGCCTAGCTGACTGCTTGACGCCATAACCCCTTGGTCAGGCTGCCGAAGGTGGCAGGCTGGTCACTCTCGATTGCAGACTCATAGAGGCCCCGGGAGGGACACACTGCACATGACTAGGAGCCGTGTTGTCCAGTCTGGGCTGGCAGGCCACGCAGTGCACTCCATCCCTGGTACTCTGCAGACCAGGGGGCTGTGGTGCTGCTTCCTGGCCAACTGCCGAGTGGCTGATACGCTTTGATGTGTCACCTCTACAAAGCACACCATTGATTTTTTTTTTTCCTTTCAAATTGGAGCCTTTCCAATAGCATGCCAAAACTAAAGGAACAGAGCACTAGATTAGCACATGTTGGACAGGCAAAGTTATCTTCTCTAGAGAGGGAATCAATAGCTGTCCCTATTGGGAGGAAAAGTGTCTAAAGGAACAGGGCCGGGAAGACTTCTCAGAACTGGAACTGGATGATAAACTCTGCAAAAGTCAGCACGGGCTTTGCTGAGAAGGCAAAGTCAGAGGCACAAGCTTCCTCTGCCTAGCTTGTTGGTAGTGAATCCAGGCAGGTGAGCAGGGCACGAGACAGGTCATAATGAGGCCAACAGCCAAGGCCACTTTCCTCCAGTCCCTGCTACACTCTGAGGGACCTTGGGAAACTCACATCATTATTCCAATTCTGGTTTATTCATCTTCAGAGGCTGTGGTTGAATTCAATGGCCAAGATCTGTCCCTATCATGTCAGCATTTGAATGGCCTCCCATCATTTTTCTATAAGCTGATTCTAAAAGTTGAGGACAAATAAATTACATTTCTATTATTATGACTATGAAATATTGTTCCCTGGAGAGTCAAATCATGTCCTAGTTTTTCATTTCATTCTCTGTGTGCCAGCATACTGACTCCTTGTGTCACTCAGTGAAGACTTTTTTTCTGACATCAGGTTCAGATAGCGTCTCCCTTTTCACCCTCCCTCAGTTGCCTTTCACATATCCTGACATGCATTCATACGCTCTCACTTATCATCAGTTGTCTCTTTTGCCTCAAGTCCTCTCTTCTGGAGCCTCATTTTCTTGCTCCAATCTAGAATTTTTTTTTTTTTTTCAGTTGCACCACTCTTCCTAGGATGTCCTGACTCTTCCTTTGTTAGCTTACATTTTCCTTTTGCTGGCATACACCCTTGTGTAACTTCCTAAGAAAGCGTGTCCAGGAGTTCAACTTTCTACTCCTCAAATGTCTGAAAATGCTTTTATTCTGTTTTTGTACTTGACAGATTGGATGTAGAGTTACAAGTTGAAAATTTTCCGTCTAGTAGTCAAGGTAGGATAACTCAAATACCAGTGGCATAATAGAGTTTATTATCCAGTCCCATCACAGCCTGCTCATTGTTCCATAATACTGGGGTGTTCTCTGATCCTTACAATAATTCAGGGACCTAGAGAGACTCCTTCTATATTGTAGTCTCCAAGGCCACTGGAGACAAGGATATGGGAGTATGGAAAAGGCCCGCCAGCTCTTACCTGGCCCAGCCTAGAGGGGATGCATCATTCTATCACACTTTCTCTGTGAGAAGTAATCACATGACACCATCTAGATGCAAGGGGAATCGGAAGCATAGTTAATGTAGGCTTGTAGAGAAAACCACACCTTCCTACTTTTAAAGGCATCATCTTCAAGCAAGCAGTCTTTGATAACAAGTCCAATGCTAGACTGATTTTTGTTCCCTGTGGGTGACCCATTTTAATCTATCTGGAAGCTGGTAGGATAATCTCTTTGTCTCCTTTAAGGTCCATGAGAGTAGGCACTTTGTTTCACCAGTTTATCGCCAGTATCTCTGCCTGGTATGTAATGGGGCTGGGATTAGGGTGAGGTGACCAAGGCCCTCACTTTCAGCACAAAAACTCAATAACCAAGATAAATATTTAATACGGTATTTTACAAAATAAAAATTATTACCCCAAAAATCCATGATGTTAAAATAATAATTAATATTCTTGGTGTTATGAAATTTTGCAATGATGTGTCTGGCTCTGTGGCCCCTTTTGTGGGCTCTTCAATCTGAAGATATATATCCTTCCTCAAATGAAAGGAATTATAATTTTTTTTTCAATAATCCCCTCTTCTTGGTTTTCTCTCTTGTCTTTCTGGAAATCTTAATTGAATATGTAACCTCCTGGGTCAATAGTTGCTGTCACACCTTTTCTCTCAAAGTTTCTGTTTCCATATTTCTTATTCTATATTCTGGAAAATTCCCTTGGTTTTATCATCCAAACTGAGAATTAAACTTCTTATTTCAAGAATTGTGCTTTTAATTTCCAAGCACACTTTCCCATTCTCTGATTTCTACAAGTGACACCTTGAAAGTATTTGAGGATACTAGTTAGTAATTTTTGGTTTTCTGTTTGAATTCTGCTTTTACTTTTAGTTTCCTTCTGTCATGTAGATTATCTTTGTGTGTGGTTTTCTTTAGTTTCCCTTTTTTTGTTGATCTGGTTTCAGGTTGCTCTGTCTTGGGTTGTGGGTCTGGCGATTCTTGTTGACCTTCCAGGTGTAATAATGAAGAGGGTACAAATGCTGATGGTCAGGGCTTGTCAGCTGGAGGTTCCACTTGAGAACGAGCCTGGTGTGAGCCAGACATCATACTGGCTGGCCCAGGTGCCAGAGTGAGGACGGCGCCAACACCCACCTGAACTGCCGTGGCTCTCCTCAGGCAGTTAATCCCATTTGTTTAGAGAAGAACCCCCTGGGTGTTTTCTGGGTGAGGGAGTTTCCCATACACTGAGCATCTCAGCCCTGCCTCTGTGGGAGGGGTCGTGCAGCTGTTGCCCCTTCGGTGCATGTTCTAGACTGTGGGCTGAGGTGCCCTCTGCCCTGCTCGCCAGTGAATGTTCTTCAAGACATGTCTTTAAATACCTCGCTCGCTGACTGTACCTCTCTCGTTCTCTTCATTTCTGTGATTTATTCTTTTAAGGTCATTTTAATTGAGTCTCAGGAGGATGCGTGTGCCTACCCTGTCATTTTGAACCCTCTTCTTTTGTTCTAACCTATGGAAGATCTGGCCTTCTGGTATTAGCACTTGGCATCTCAAGTGTAACATGCCCAAAGCAGAGCTGTTATATCCCCTCTGCCATCCCTGAGAAGTCTCTGCGTCTCCTCTGATCTTAACCAACCTCGGGGAACAGCACTAAAATCCACCCACTTGTTAAATGGAAAACTGAGTCATCCTTCTGTCATTCCTCCCTTTCCCATCTCCGGCATCAAGTTCATTGGCTCTGCCTTCTGTGTTTGTATCTCAAATCTGTCCCTATCTCCACCCCCAGTGCCACCACCTAGACAAGCCAAGACTCTTATCCCCTCCACACTCTTCCATTCTTACCCCACCGCCCATTCTTCCTGTGGCGGAGCGATCGACCTAAAAAGTAATTCCATCTCGTGGCTCCTGTCGCCCTTTCAGTAGCATCCAATTCCCCACCGGGCCTGCCTGCGAGAACTAACTCCTTCCCACCTCCCGAACCTCAGTGCCTTCCCCCTCTCGTCTGCCTCTGGCTTCAGCCACTCTGGCCTCCTCCAAGGAGCCGTGCTCACCCAGCCCCCAGCCCTCCACACAGCACCCCCTTTCTCATCCTTAGGCACCGCTCAGGGTCTACTCCCTCTAAGTAGGTTTCTCCCAATCATTATTTTCATGTTTTATTTACTAGTTTATTGATAGGTGGTGAGCTGGATCCCAGGTACCTAGAGGACAGGAATCATGCTGGTTCTCTTCTCCAGTGTGTACTCAGCCTGCATGGTGCCCGGGGCAGTTGTGCTCAGCAAAATTTTGATGGGCGGGTGAGGGAGGAAGGGAGGACATGCTCAGCATGGATGGGTCTCAACGCAGCATTTGGGTTATGGGCCCCTGGGCTGTTGTCTTCTCCTTGGGCTGATCTTTCTGGCAGATCCCCTGACTCCATTGCACCCCTGGCCAATGCAGCTCATGGTTTTCAGAACTGTAGACATTACCCCTCCCAGTACGCAAAGGAGAATTCAGTCCCCTGGCTGGTTGTCCCACCTTTCCACAATCTGGTCCTGAGCTGACTTCCCAACCTTACCCGCCTCTGCTCTTCTCTTCCTCCTGCCCCCTTGGCCTGGTGACACTACCAGCCACCCTCAGACACATACCTGTGCCTTCGTTCAGCCTGAGATGCCCTCTCTTTCAGACCTCTTTCAATTCTGCCCATAGAGCATAATAGAGCCTGGATTAAATGCTACCTCCTCTGAGAAGGACTCCTGAATCCCTGCTCTTGTAGGGACTCTCTCAACCCTTTCCTGCATCTTGTTATAGCTCACAGGTCACCCTGCCGTGCACTTGGTCATTGGTTGGGTAGATGTGTCTCCCCCACTGAGCTGTAAGATCAGAGGGGAGTTTGCCCGGTGCTGGTGCGCAAAGAACGTGGAACCTGGGTGTTAGGCCTGGGAGTGGGGTTTACTCAGTAGCTAACCTGGTGCCTGAGTGGAGGCATTGCTCTTAGCAAGCCAGTGTAGCTAGAACTCTAAGAGGCACCAGTTTCACGGCTCTGTGCCCTGTGCCTTAGCAGGCAGCTTTAGTAAGATTCTCCAAGGAGCTTCCAGTGCGCCTCCATGAGAAAACAGGGGGAGTGACGGAGCCCCATTCACCCCCTTACATCCTAATTCATAGCCATCCCTTGTACTGCTCGTTAGCTGCCTCAGGAATAAACCAAAATGCAGATGGCCGTGAACTGAGTCCAGGCATCATTCCCAGCTGCCCTGACCGTGGTCCCGGGGTCTGGGCTAGCTCAGCAGAATGACGTCGTCTGCAATCCATGGGTGACACACTGGAGCAGTAACACCCACGTGGCGCTGAGGAGGGCCCTGGTGCCCTGGTGGTGCAGGAGGTAGTGAGCTAGGTGGGTGAGTACCACCCCTGGCTTATGCGGCCGGGTCTTATTTTCAACTTCCAGCAGGAGGAGTCACCAAGGGGCTGCGAAGTGAGGTGCCCAGCACCTGGCACACCTTTCTCTTGCTGAGACACCTGCCTAAGTGATGGGCCTGGAAGCAGTCTGCCAGGCGTAGCCTCTGCAGCATGGAGGCTGTTCCCTATGAGTGCCCCATTCTGAAGGCAATTAGTCTAATTGCTTTTCTTATTTCAGAAAACAAATTAAACCACCCGAGTGTTTCAGGGCAGAAAAACTTCTGCAGTGTATAAGAAACATTTCAGGAGCATTTAGTTCACAACCAGTGGTGTCTGAGCAAACAGGCACCTGAGAGGCCTAAGGGCGGGGCACTGAGAAGGTTGGGACCTTTGTGGGTGAGCAGCGGGCCCCATCGGGGTGGGGCCGGGGGAGTCTCCACTCCTGGCCGTCTCTGAGTGTACTCAGGGTCCTGCGGAGGCCTGGGAGCCATCCCGGAGTCCTGCCCCTGCCCCCGCAAGGTCCGCGGGTGCTGTATCCTCTTGCCCATGCCCTCCCATCACTGCCTGGGCCCAGGCCCACCCTTTGCAGTCAGGATGGCTACAGTAGCCACCAACTGAGCTCCCCGTCTCCCTCCCAGCTGCCCTACTCACGGCCACCATGGGGGCTGCCTGACACACAAGTAACATTAATCGGATCCGAATCCCCCACCTCTGAACAGCTTTGTGGCTTCCTATAGGCCACCAGAGAACCCTTAGCACCGGCGAGCTGGAGGTCCAGCCTCCACCTGCAGGCCCAGCCTGCCTGCAGACCTTGAAAATCATCTTGATCCATCCTGCTTTTGCTCTGGGCTTCACTCTGCTCTTCCTTTGTCCCAAGAGGGATGTGATGCTCGCACACGCGTGCACGTACTCTGGCCATAAACCGTTCCCCATTCCTCAGCCTTCAGGCCTGGCATCCTTGCCTTGTGAAGCTTTTCTAACGTGGCAGGAGGAGTTGGGACTTTCTCCTTTGTGCTGTGCTGGGCCTGGGACTTTACTCATGTTTATGCTGTGTTGCCTCCATTTATCTCTCTGTTGTTCTCACCAGTTTGTGTGCCGCTGAGAGAGCAGGGGCCTTACCTTCTTTGCTTTCTGCTCCTGGCATGTGGCAAGAGATCTGTTACTCAGAGAGAATTCAACACATGTTGGATGGATAGATGGGTGGATGGATGGACAGTGAATTAATGAGTAGCCCTGAGGATTGTTAAATGCTCTCATCCCAAGAAGTTCCTCCACCTCAACCTGACTCAAAATCAGAAACTACCCCAGGGGAAGAGAGAGAGATGGGTTGATTCCACTGGGGACTCTCTTCTCCACTGGGCAACACCCTTTCCTGTGTGGGGAGCAGAACGTGGTGAGACATTTGTTCAAAGAGTGGGTCAGCAGTTTGATGACAGAGGCTGTATCCTATTTCCTTCCACTCTGAACCAAGTGAGGTTCACAAATTAGCCTTATCTCCCTGCTCCACGGCTAAAAACTGAGTAACCCCCCACTGAATCTCTCCCTTAAGCACTGGAGCCTGCTTGGTGTAGGGATGGAGGTCTGGTCTTGCGGACAAACTAGCCACTCCCTCCTGTGTCCCTACAGGAAGATCCTGAAACACAGAAACACCCATCCACCTATAGTTCTCCTTGATGATGTGTTGGAAAAATAGAGGAGGATGCAGCTAGAAGGTCTGTCCTGTTCTCAGGATTCACAGGGCTCTTAAATCCAGGGCACAGGCCAGCTGCACTCCAATCACTGGGAGGGTTTCTTAAAAATCAGTTTCTGGGGCCCCACCCCAGTCCTACTGAATCAGTGTCTGGGGTGGGGGGAATCTGAGCTGGGTATTTTAAACTAGCACCCCTGGAGATTCATATGCAAGGGAAGGTTTAGACTCATGCCTGAGAGATTCCGGTGGTAGTTGGAGAAGAATTTTAAATGGCAGGAACTTGAGTCACATACATCCTCTTCCCTCTCTCAGGCTCCAGATTTGGCCTCTTGGAAACCCATCCATGGATTCATCAGCCTTCGCCTCCTCTCTGATCTACTTCTCCTGCCCTTTCAGAAACACATCCTGATCCTACATCTTCAAAGCTGCCTTGCATCTTTGACCATCGATGTACTTACTTGGAAATACCATATCCCGGGTAGAATGTATTTTAGTCATGCTTGTCTGTGTGCCACTTCATCAGACGCATCACTAAAGTTTTTTTCTCCCCCCCTTCGCAGAGGCATTGTCGTTCATTCAGTTCACACTGGGCTGTCACACAGCCGAGCCTGTGTCTCAGGCCCCACGCTGAGGCCCAGCTGGAGATGACATGCTCCCTGGAGCAGCAATGGCACCTTCCCCTCCACTGCTGGGCCACCGCCTGGGCTCCCAGAGGGTGTGACCTCGCTGCCCCCTTCCCAGAGTAGGGACAGACTGGCTCTGGGTTACATGTGCCTGGGAACTTGGGATCTCTGCCCCTGCTAGTTTGCCCCTCCCCCAAATTCCCCACTGCTCCCCATGCTCAAGCCCCCACCCTGCGCTCAGCACTGTCTGGGGGTCTCGCGGGACACTTGCCATGGGGCTGCCCTCAGGAAGGTGACTCCATATCGGAGAGAACACATCACACAGGAGGTAATGGGGAGTAATACCAGACAACACGGGGTGTCTTCCACATTCATGCGGAGCAGTCCTGTGACCTCGAGGCGCTCAGAGGAGACGGATGTGGGCTGAGCCACATAGGCAGGGCTCTGAGAGGCAGCCAGAACTGGAGCCCAACTTTGGCGGGTGGATGGGTAATGGAGTGGGTGCTCCGGCTGGGGGCAATGATGGGCACAGGAGGGAACAGGAGGGGCAGAGGCCAGGGAGGACAGCACGGTGGCACCTGTCAGAGACTGGCAGTGAGAGACCCGACTGCCCTGTGGGCAAATGATCCTTTCACCCAGGGCGGGGGAAATGCCTACAGGTGCACTTTACTACACAGACTATCCAGATGAACGCGGGCCCTGGAAAGGTCGGATTTTTTTTTTAGCATCTTTATTGGAGTATAATTGCTTTACAGTAGTGTGTTAGTTTCTGCTGTATAACAAAGTGAATCAGCTATACATATACATATATCCCCATATCCCCTCCTCTTGTGTCTCCCTCCCACCCTCCCTATCCCACCCCTCTAGGTGGTCACAAAGCACCGAGCTGATCTCCCTGTGCTATGCGGCTGCTTCCCACTAGCTATCTGTTTCACATTTGGTAGTGTATATATGTCCATGCCACTCTCTCACTTCATCCCAGCTGATTCTTGGAAAGGTCTGATTTAACTCACTAGTTCACTCAGTGATGTTTCATAGGTAAAGCATAAAACGTAAGAAAATGGCCTCTTCTATCAAGTCACCTTTGAGAATTTCCCCCATCAAACCCTGCAGTGACCTTTCCCCTGGCTCCCCGCCCTGAAGTCGTAGCCCCCGACTTCCTGTACTGCAGCTGCTCTCTGTCTTTAGGGGTTGAGATGCAGTCCTGCTGTGGGGAGGGCCCTGCTGGGCAGAGAGGGGCAGGGAGGGTCCCTGGTGCTTCTGCCTCAGCAGTCCAAGGAACTTGCCCAGCAGGCTGGCAATGCTTCACTGTAAAACTAGTCAACGATTTTCTTTTGTGAAAAAAAGAGATTTTTCCTTTGGACCACGTGAACATTTAAAGTCTGGTTATGATTTCTTTTTTAGGGTATTTGGTGGCAGGGGTGGGACTATCTTTCTCACCGTTTAACCAGAAAAACCTGCATATAGAGTCCACCTATAGAAGAATGGTTTGTCACTGGGGAAATGCAGCAGCCCTGAAGCCGGAAACTTGGGCTGTTCCTGGGCTGCCGCAGCCGGCCTGGTAGGCTCGTGCCCAGACGTGGCCGCGCAGCAGGCTCTGGGCAGTGCCTGTGCTGTGTGGATGGGGGAGGGGAGGCTCTTTAACATCCCTGACGCGAGCATCCGCTGACAGGAGCAGAGTTTCTGGGGAGGACATCTGCGGAGACCCTAGAGACGTGAGGCAGTTATGACATGTCAGTGAGCACACACTCCTCATTCAGTGTCTGTCCCGTGGGGAGGTAAGTGGAACTGAATTTAGAACAGCGACTCAGAACAGACGTGGTGGAAGTGTTTGGTGCAGGAAGGATTGAGGCTGCCCTGCAGCAAGTTGGTAACGCAGGTAAAGAATTCTGTCCTTGCCTCGTCGACCTCCACCTACTTTTTTGGTCTTTTCTGTCCTCTTACCTGCCTTCAGGTGCACAACACCTTAATTTATTAATTTAGTCTCGTGGGCAGCCGTTTGTATTTACTCTCTTATCATCTGCTCTCAGGAAAAGGTATCACCAATTACAACCTCAGTGTGTGTTAAGTCAAACTCCTTGACACAGGATATCTGTGTTTTAAACCTTAATTCTCACTGTGGTATGGAAAGCTCTGTCCCCTATTTATGTAAAGATTTTGTACCGGGAGGTTGAGAGGCCAGGACGAAATAAGAGAGGAGATGGTGCTTTGGGTAACAGGTCTTTTCCTGTGCGTTGTTGCCTGGGCCTGAACCATCGGAAAGCAAAGCATGGAATGCTGAGGGGGGGATGATGGGTAGTGTTCAGGAGAAATTATTCTAGCACTTGCTAAAAACAGCAAGGAAGGTTTTATACTGTTGATCACACACACACTCACACTCACACATACACACACACAGGAATACTACTCAGCCATAAAAAAGAATGAAATTTTGCCACTTGCAACAACATGGATGGATGTGGAGGGTATTAGGCTAAGTGAAATAAGTCAGACAGAGAAAGACAAATACTGTATGATATCACTTAGATGTGGAGTCTAAAAAAATACAACAAACTAGTGAATATAACAGAAAAGAAACAGACTCACAGATACAGTGAACGAACTAGTGGTTATCAGTGGGGAGAGAGAAGCAGGGAGAGGGCAATATAGGGGTAGGGGATTAAGAGGTACAAACTATTATATATAAAATAAGCTACAAGGATATATTGTATAACACAGAGAAAAAAAGCTAATATTTTATAATGACTATAAATGGAGTATAACTTTAAAATATTGTGAATCACTATATTGTATACCTGTAACTTTAATGCTGTACATCAACTCTACTTCAGTTTAAAAAAATAAAAATAAAAGGAGAGCAAAGAACAGAAAAAAATGTGTAAAAATTAAAAAAAGAGTTTTTAAAAAGACTATTGCAGTAGAGGAGAGAGAGATTCACCTCAACTCCAAGTCAACAGGGACAAGTAGGGATTTATAACCTGCAGGAAGAGTAAGGGAGGGGATGGAACATTACTAAGAGGACCTTGGTTAGGTATCAAGGGTGTGGAGGGACAGGAGCTTGAAAGAACATCAAGAGTTGGGGGATTCTGGATAAACTGGCCTAGTAGGATTCTCTCCTAAAACTAGGCTCAGCAAGCCGAGGCCAGTGTCTAGTGGAGAAGAGGATTCAAAGGAGCCTGACTGAAATTCTGTCAAGTCTTTGTCACCAGGTGTTCACAGGGTGGAGACTGACCTGCGGGGTCTAGCACCCTGTTGCTAAGGATACTGGAGTGGCCCCTGGCTGTTGTGAGTTCTTGTCGCTGCCCCATGCGTAGTAAAGATGGTTGAATTCCTGAGATCTAGAAGGGGCCTCACTTGGCTTCCTCAGCCAGGCTCTGGAAAGAAGTCAAGTCCAGACCCTGTTTGCCTGTGAGCTCCAGGAGAGCAAGAAATCCCTGGAGCGTGTCTCCCATCGCTGAGACCATGCTCTCTCAGGTTACAGACAGCCCCACTCAAAGTGGCTCAAGCAAAGATATTTGTACACCTCTCCGTGGGTAGGGCAGGTCCCAGGCTCCAACCATCAGTGATATCATCAAGGACCAGGCTCCTTCGCCCTCCATCCCCCAGGGGCCGGCTCTGCCACCTCTCTGGTCCCTGCAGGAGTCACGCTTCGACATTACAACATCCACTGGAAGAAAAGACAGTCTCTTAATTCTTCTTCAGTGCCCAGAAGAGTGCCCCTCACAGTTCATTGGCTGGGGTGGGATATATGCCCCTTTCTGAGCCAGTCATTGGCGTGGAAATGGGATTTCAGGGGTGTCTTGAATCATCTGGAGTGCAAAGGAAGTTAGAGAGTGAACCATCCATCCTCACATGTGCTACGTGGAGTCCACCTGAAGTGAATGGAATTCTGAGCACAGAGTGGAGTGTTAATAGGCTAGGAGCGAAGTAAGGAGTGAGTGAGAGGGGAAGGAGAGCCCTGGCAGCAAAGGGGTCAGAGCTTGGCAGTTCTTTGCAGGAAACCTCCAGAGTGTCGGGGAGAAGCAAATGCCGAGGCCCCGGGCCTTGCCCCTCAGGGTTGTATTCAGCAGGCCTGTGCATGAGCACCCGGTCAGCCCCTTACCTGGCCAGCTTTCACTCTGAGACAGTTGCATCTGCCATCAGAGCCTCAGGGACAGGAGGGGACGTTGTAGGGGCAGGTGTCACTGGCTGTCTGGCCCCAGTGAGGATGTGGCTGTGAAGAGCTATGTCTGCGTTTCTCCGCGCCCACCGCCCCCTTCTTGGATGACGCCTGTGAATGACTCAGAATGAGGCCAGATGGTTTTGTGAAAGTAGATGCCCCTCTTATTGCCTGAGACCATCTACTTCCCGTACAGTGGCTGGACCAGGGGTTATGTGCTTGGCAGTACTCTTCCTCTAAACCTGCATAGACCTAGGCTTTCCTCATTCTTGCTGAGAGCTGGAAGGTTCCGAGGCATGGTTGTGAGAATGTGTAATTATTTTCTTATTTGAACATCCTAGGTCATTGGGTCTTTTCTTTGTAAACGTATTGGGGGTAGGGGTGGAGCTCTCAAATGAAGAAAATATATGAGATTCATTACCCAAGCTGATCAAATAGCATAATAAATCATCTAAATAGTATAAAATGCTTAGATATGAATAGCATACCAGTGAACAGGGTTGAGCGCCTGCCCATCTCCAAGGGCACTAGTGTGACATGTGTGAACCCCCAGATGTGTCTCGTCGGTCACCCGCAGGGTCTGCAGCCTACAACTGCAGTAGAATTTCTCTGAAAATTTAGAAGTTTTTTTGGTTTGGGGGAAAAAATCAAATGTGCATTCATCCCAAGATGTTTCAAGGACAGATCTGCAGCAGCAAACGTTGGTGAGCTAAAACGGAGATTACACTGGGAAGTTGGGATATGGGACAGGAAATTTGTAAATGCCCCAGTAAACTACTTAGGAATTGAATTAAGAGACCATACTGCTGGGAATGTGAGAATCACCCGTTGTTCTTGAAAACCACTTCTGAAAGCAATCAGTCTGTTATGACAAGGAAGGATGGATGACAGGTCCCAATATTGAGACACGGGATTGAAACCCACACTAGTTATGGCATTTTCCCTTTAGATAGGAAATTTTAATAGTGGAGCAGTGTCGACAGATGGAATTTGAGTAAGTGATTTTGCAAGCAGTCCACAATTCACAAGAGGGTTTTGTTCCCAGCATCTGGCGTCTGTCGTGAGGCCATTGTTTGGACCTTTGGAAACTAAAATGCATTTTTTCCACAGACATATTTCCCAGAATGGAGGTTGATTTCTAGACAAGTCTCCAAAACTTTATTTAACTCTTAATGTAGCCAAAAATACCATACATTTGCGGTTAATATTAGGGGCCCCAGTATTATAAGTAAAACAGAAACATTGAAGAGAAAATTGTTTTTCTTTTTTCCTTGATTGGGGTAACGTGAAGGTAGGTGAGAAGCTAACCACATAGCGTGCAAGCGTGGAAAGGGTTTGAGTGATGGTTGAGTTCAAGCCCTCGTTTGTCAAATGAGGAAACTGAGGTTCAGAGAGGTGCAGTATTTGGCTGGAGGTCACACAGCCAGTGAGACAAGAACCCAGGCCCCCCCGACCCGGAGAATAAGGCCTTTGGGAAGTTTCCAAAGAGACTATCAAATACATTCATGGTCTTCCAGGTTGTGTTGGGCCCCATTGGATGTCTATTTTCCCCAGTTTCACTATAAAATATGTCCTGTTCCGTCTTTTTTAAATGAAGTTGGGGCCTAGGACTACTGTTAGACTTCTTTGGGAGTAGACACATGGAGCTCACAGACAGGATGAAGAGAGAAGAAATGTGTGTTCCTGTGAGAGAGAACAACAAGGTGAAAGTAAAGGAGCTGGAAATAGCAGGAGCGCAGGAACTGAGACTGTGGAGGAGCCTGCGGGGAGCTGGCAGAGCTCCACACCAGGGGGCGCTGTCACCCCCCTGCAGCTTTGTCGCTGCCCTGGTTGGCCAGAGTACTGTGGCACAGAGGACCCTCTCCATGGTGGGGAGGGGGAGAGTCCTTGATGAAGGAAAGGGGAGGTAGTCATCCAAAAACAGTTCGCTCGTCAAGTGTGCATGGCCCAGAGCCCATCAAGGGTAAAACAAGAAATAAACACCAAAGTATCTCCCATCACAGAGCCTAGGCTGGCATGGCCCCTCATGGCCTCGCCATGCCCTCTGTCGAGAGGCAGCCTCGGACACTGGGAACTCATGTGACTCTTTCCTCTTCTTTCTGACACATTGCCTCAGACTACGCGGCTTGAAGACAAGGACTATATTGTTTTGTTTTTAGTTCTCTACAGTTCCCTCAGCAGATGTTTGATAATATCTATTGATTGAATTTACTCAAGCTTATAGATTTCTGAGAGCAAAACAGTGTTTTTAAAATAACACAATTTTAAATTTATATTTGAAATTCTAGACAAATGTTTCTTTCAAATCTAAAATTCCAAGATTTAATCCTCATTTCACTTGATGTCCCAAGTATTGAGTGGCTCTTGCTATGGTATTAACTCCAGGTGTAGGTTCTTGGCAGGGTGGCTGCTGGTGGGCAGGCTCCCTCCCCACCCCTTCCCTGGATCCAGGGTGGTCGGAAAGCACTGGGGAACACTTGGTGGGTTTGCCTTGCTCCATGTTCTCAGCTCCAGAATTAACATATGTGCCCTTTGCATTAGCCTCTCAGGCCCAAGGAAACAGGAGAAAACAGTGAAATCCCCTCAGTGTCCAGAAGCCTGCTGGCTGAAAGTTCCCCTGGAAGGTTCAGCCCATGGGTCTGTTGGGGGAAGGGGAGATGACAATGCCCCGTCCCCTAGAGACGCTGAGATCTGAGCTGTCCATCAGCACCAGCCCACTTGAAAACTTTCAAGGTGAGAGAAGCTGGGACACCTCCCTTTCCCTCTGGCTCTCCCTGCCCGCCCCTGCTAGAATGTGGCGGTGTGTGTACCTGTCCTCCATCCCCTGCTGGTCCAGCGCTCCATCGGGACATTTCATGTCCTTCCCAGAAGGCTGGCCAAGGCCTAAGCGCGCAATAGGTCATTCAGGAAACCCTTGCTGAAATCATCTAAAAAGATGCAGGTTTCAAAGTGCTCTCCCTTCCCTCACCCCATCCTGTGTTTAATGACAGTACTCTTGCCAGTAAGGACATGCCATCCCCTCCTGTCTGTGAGGGCCTCGTAAGTGGCCAGCAGTTGCCCATCATCCTGCTGAGGCCAGGTCATCCCCATTTCACATCTGGGGTCAGACTCAGGACAAAAGTCTTGCCGGATGTGGAGAGGCGGGGATTCCAGCCCCAGGGCACGTCTCTGGAGTTACCATCAGGAGAGTCTGTTCTCCCCTTGATAACAGTGTGGGGTGGGACACTACCTTGGCCAATTCCAAGACTAAACTTCAAGCTGGGGTACAGATGGAGTGGAACTGGGAGGAGTATGGCTATCTCTTCCCCAAGAAGTTTGCGTGACGGCATCCATGTTTCCTCTGAGATATACTGGCTGAGATTGTAAAACCCTAAACAGATACTGCAAGGCTTCCATTACTATTTTCTTAAGGACAGAAATCATTCTTTATTTATACATAAATAACTTTTTCTTGAGCAGGCCCAAAGAAATGAAACACAGATGGAGATAATGTTGAAAATGTTTACCTATTTCCTCTCTGAGGACATGAGATTAGCCTTTCTCTGGGCAGAATGTGTAATCTGCTGGAAGGCAGTATCACCCTTTTGATCTTGCAATACAGTTTTCATATCTTTGCCACAAAAGCTGATTATTATTGTGACATTTTTAAACAACGATTGTTCGCCGTGCAGAATGGAATGGGGAAGCTCAGCTGAACGTATAGATAGACGGATGCTTGTCGAAGGCCAGACTATGGGAATGAATTTTCCGCATGTTGCTTTTGCCCGGTGACATTGGCATTAACTCCTTCATCCTGGGACACGTCTTGTGCACTACCTGGAATCTGATGCTCAGCTGTACACATTGGCCTCCCCTGACTTGCATGCGGAGACCACTGATTAATGGCCTTGTCCACTCCTTCCAAGGTCTCTGTGCCCTTCCTTCTGGAAGTTAAAGGATCCTTGATTAAATGACAGAAGCAGGTTGAATGGGGAAATGTATGAGGAAGGGCTTTTATAAACTGTGGGGCAACGCAGACTTGAGGTGCTGATGATGCCTTAGTAGATAGAGCCCATTGGTGAAAGCTACACAGGAGGCCCCGGAGCATTTGACTGGCCCTACTGCCTCAGCTCGCTAACACGGAAACTGACATTTCTGAAAGTCTCCTCACACTGCTGTCTCGCCTCCCTTCAGGGCTTTACAGCCTTTCAAAGGGAAGGCATTGGATGAAGGAGAAAGGAGCAGAAGTGGAAAAGACACAGATTTCAAACCTGTTCTGTTTCATTTTGGTTCCAGGGAATTTTGTTTGTGTGGGGACTGGAGTGAGTCTTTCTGCGGAGAAAGACTCTTTCTGAGTGTACCCACCTCTGTGCCTCAGTAGGCCTGTGATGTCCTGCCCAGTGGCTGATATCAACCAAATGCCAGCCTGCGTAACAGCAGAGTGAGGGCGGGAAGCAGCCAGCAAATGAGGGGTTAACACCGCCCGAGTTGTTTGCGGCTCCGTGGCATGCAACCTCCAACAGCATGGCCATCTTGCAGCAGAGTTAAGATTCCTCTGCAGCCACAGGGAGGGAACAGATAAATCATAAATGAATTTGAAATTATGTTTCCTTCTCTTAGCTTTCTTTTTTTTCTTTTTGTTCCTTCTCTACCTCCCCACCCTGGGAACAATGTTACAGAAAATTGTAGGTTGTAAATTCCAACCAGTGCATTTAGCCCCATCCTTGCTAAGGGTCTGTGAAATGGCATCTCCCCAGGCCTATTTCAGGGGGCCTGTCAGTGAGTTCTGCACTGTGCAGACATCTGAAGAGCAAAAACAGGAAGCCACCAGGACGGAAATGGAGCCAGAGGTGGGCAGAGGAGCAGGCCGGGTGTGTGTACTCTGGGCACATCTGCACTTAGAACCTATAGTATCATGAGTTGGGTACAATAGGGCCTTGTCCCTGTGCTGGACCAGAGCTGGTAAAGAAGATCTCAGGCTTCTAGGCCTTGTTACTTGTGCTGAAGGGTTGTTTCCTTAAAGCAGAACTTTGTGTGATGCTGTGTCTTGACCATTGACAAGCCTTTCTAGAGAAAAAAGAAAAAAACCTTCCTACTCTTGGGTACTAACCAAAATGTCAGTGACCACCAAGGGCCTTTGGCCTGGGCAGGGGAAGCCCATCTCTGGGTCTCAGGCAGTGTGGTCCAGAGGCGAGGCATCAGCTGGTCCTCCACATTTGTAAGCTGGACTTGAATTCACAGCCGATGAGCTTCATTTCTCCCCACTGGGATGTTTGGTCTCGTGTGTGTGTGTGTGTGTGTGTGTGTGTGTGTGTGTGTGTGTGTGTG
>NW_020837948.1:6793938-6818727 GCF_003676395.1 Aethalodelphis obliquidens
GTGTGTGTGTGTGTGTGTGTGTGTGTGTGTGTGTGTGTGTGTGTGTGTGAGAGTATGTGTGGTGTGTGCTCCAGATGTGATGCAGAAGTCAAAGCTACAGGCCTTGAGGAGCCACTGGGGCTCATACTGGAATCCAGAAATTACCTCTGAAAGCCTGATCCACTCAGTAAAAAGCCTCAAGCTCTTTGCAGGAAACACCCAAGCTGCTAATGTCACTGTTCCCAGAAGAGCGGCCCCTACCACACCAATGGCACCTGCAGGGCTTGCTGATGGCAAGACGCCAGGAGGGCTGGGGCCTGAGAAGAAGGGCTGTCCAACCAGGCCCTCCAAGGGCTTCCCTGCACGTTCAGGGGGACCACAGCCTTTGGACGCTCCCCAGTCTTGAGGCTCTCCCATCCTGCCCAGGGGATGGGGACCAGTACAGGTTGTGACTGAGCACGGTCTACCTGCCCAGGAGCCCCTGTCTGCAGGCCAAGAGGTAGAATGGGTACCAGGCTAAGAGCCTTGTCCGTAGATCCCGTCACCGACTCTCTGCCTTTGCCTTTGCATGTCTCTCCCAAGACCTTCAGTGTTATCTAGTGCTGTGGAAGTCTCCTCGGGTCTGGTCTCTACCTGGCATAAGCCGCCCCTGAGATTTTCCTCTCTTCTCTCCCTCTAGACTTTTTTCTCTTGCAGACCTCCTTCAAAGACCCTCTGCCCTCAGCCTCTGCTGGTGAAGTCTGCATGCCTGACCCTTTCTAAAAGGGCGAATTTATTTGAAAAGGCAATCCATGTAGGTTAAGAAATGTAATCAGTGAGGTACATATACATACATGTTTAAAAAACAAACGTCTTTCATCTTTTGCTGTGTTAGCAGTGGCAGCTGCAGGGCATCACCTCCACCCAGAGGGCATCATGCCTGCCATGCTCCTGTTCATTCTTTTAGGTTAAACATTCCTTGCCTATCTTTTTTTTTTTTTAAGATCAATCTCAATTACTTCTTAAAAAATTTTTTTAATTCTATTTTTTAATTTTTATTATTACTATTTTTTTATTTTTGGCTGTGTTTGGTCTTCGTTGCCGCGTGTGGGCTTTCTCTAGTTGTGGAGAACAGGGGCTACTCTTCCTTGAGGTGCACGGGCTTCTCATTGCAGTGGCTTCTCTTGTCGTGGAGCACAGGCTCTAGGCGCACGGGCTTCAGTAGTTGTGGCTTGCGGGCTCTAGAGCGCAGGCTCAGTAGTTGTGGCGCACGGGCTTAGTTGCTCCGCGGCACGTGGGATCTTCCAGGACCAGGGCTCAAACCCGTGTCCCCTGCATTGGCAGGCAGATTCTTAACCACTGCGCCACCAGGGACGTCCAGCCTATTATTTTCTTAGGAAATAAAAACACTTCTCAAGACACTATGCCTGGCATTTTAATATGATGAGTTTATTCTTTCTCTGTGGCAGGAAAACAAGGAAGTACCCAAGTGAGGAGCCCAGGAAGGTGAAAGAACTAAGAGGAGGGAGGGCCAAACGGGGAGACTGCTGGACATGCCACAGACACCTTTCTCTCTCCCCTTCCCCAGCTGCGCTGGAAGTTTCTCCAAGCAGGGCATCTCTTGCTCACCTCTGTGCCCTCCTCCCTTGGTATGGAGGCTGCCATGTGGGCATTTAACGACTCACATTGAGTGAGGCCTACTGTGTGCCAAGCTCTGTGCTGGGGTGGGAAGCTGAGTCAGATAAGACGTGGTCCTCGCCCAAGGTGCCCCAGTCTGTGGAGGAGTTTGGCAACAGAGAACCATTAGAGAACAAAAGGCCACAACGAGAGCCCAATGGTAGGACAGAGTACTTTGGAGCCCACACATCTTGGGGTTTCTCAGCGATCGCAGGCTCAGTCCAGGAGCCGAGGGACTGAGGACACTAAACAAAAGCCTCCACACCCCAGCCAGTGGCTGGCAGACTGTGTGGCATCCGTAAGAACCAGATCCCAGCCAACAGGACTGGGATGGCTGCTCGTAACGGGGTGTGGCAGCCATCTTGCTGGGACCTCCCAGTGTTCCCAGGCTCTGTGCAATGCCACTTTTGAGGGCAGAGGGAGCTTACTGTGTGGGCAAATGTTTCATATGTTCATGCAACCGTCTTCCCTCTAAGTGTACCAACTCCAGTAGTTGCTGCTGCAAGGTCAAATTCAGGATTGAGGCTGGCATCGTGGAGTTGGATGTGGTAGAAGGGATTTCATTGGTGCAGACCCACATTAGGGAGAAACCAAACCCAGCACCCTTTCAGATAGAGCTTACCCAGGACTTCCTGGCCAAGCTTCATTTTGAAAAGCTCTGCAACTTTACTTAGATGTATGTGTTTTTGCTTTATAATCAGATTTTCACCAAACTGATATATCATTAAACCTTTGTTTTGTTTTTACAATACATGCTCTATTGCAAAACCAATTTCAACAGAGTATTGCAGATGCAATGTAAGTTTTATGTCTTAGTGTTGTGTGTTGTGTTTTCTTTGTTTGTTTTTTTCTTTGGTTGCTAGGGTACCAAACACTTTTGAGGAAGTAGCTTGATAGTATCTATAATATGGTGGTTTTCTGGATGAGAGATTGCCTTATCCCCATGTAATGTATTTGGGCAGACTGTATCCATCATGGCTCGGCTAGATAAATAAATTAAAACTCGCTGATTGAGGAAGAAATGTGACATTGCTCTCGCTGAGAATGGTTTATGCCTCATCTCTGCCCAACTTAGTCGTTTCCACTTCTTGTGGAAGATAAAAATGCTGCAGTGGCTCTCAGAGCTGTGAGAATGCTGCCTCTGAGACTGGTGGCCTCCCCTCCAGCCCCTCAACCCCACCCCTCCCTAATTAGTCATGAGGGCCTCTACTAGGCAGTAACCAAGTGCTCCACACAGTGGACCCCTGAGGGGACCACACACCCTCACCTGGGTGCGCGCTGTGGCTCCCAGCCATGGACTTGGGCTGGGAGACCTCGGAGAAAGTGGCTGGTTCCTTCTCTCCCATCTTCTTCCCCAGGTTGGCAGCCTGGGCTGGGCAAGAGTCAGGGCCAGCCCAGGATCTGACCTGGATCAGGTTTTGATCCCCTGAGACAGCCCAGAGGAGTCAGAGCACAGTCCCCTGTGTGAGGCCCCTACGCCAGGTACAGCAAGGAGCTGCTCCCAGGGACAGGTACCACTGCCCAGGGGAGGAAGCATGCATTCAAGAGTTCATCCAGTCTCAGTACATGAACTTGGAAAGCTATACTGTACACTCAGAATATTGTCTTAATGAGGCCGTGGGGATAATGATGTTGATGACGATGACAACGACAGAGTACGGACTTCAGGAGAGTGTGGCATCAGTTCAGTCTTTAGTGAGTGTCAACTGCTGGGCTCACCTCACCTCTAGCCCTTCCCTCCCATGAATGAGACCTCCTTGCAGGAGAGAGAAGAATTGTATGTCCTTTCGGCCTTCTCGCTGCCTTTGTTGTCATTGGACCTGGCGTAATTTGTTCATTCCTTCCTTCCTTCATTTGTTCTTCCATCCATTCATTCATTTTGGAGGGTGTATGTGCTCCGGACACTGCTGTGGACACTGACATATATCCAAGTTCACAAGGCGTTGTTCGTATCATCCCACCAAGTCACTTCCCCTCTGCATCTCGGCTGCCTCTCAGGGTTGTTGGGAACATTCAGTGACTCAGTGTGACACAGTGCAGAGTGAGCCTGCAGTGGAGGAGAAAGTCATTACCATCATGTGTGGGGTATTTAGATGAGGTCAGCAGAGCTGTGTCACGTGTGGTCTCTCTGGGCAGGAATAGAGCCAGCGCACCTCACTCAGGGGCCCTGCTTTCCCAGTGGAAGACCACTAACCCCTTTTTTTCTGTGTAAGAAGGACTCAGAAGCTCAGAATGGCAAAGCATTTCCATTCTTCCCTGTCGGAAAAGCCCCTCTCTGAATTTTTTCTGAGATGGACTCCCAAAATTAATTATGTCAAAGTCTACTAAAACTAACTAACTAAATCCCTCCAAACTAGCTGCAGAGGTCATTGGAAATGTGAGCCTTTGTTGTGAAAGTTAATTTAATGCTTCCACCCTAGATCATTTACCATTCCTGGCACATTCGTGGTTAAGATGATGGATTCTGGACCCAGACTGTGCCTAGGTTCAAATCCTGGCTCTGCTATTTATAAGCTGAGTAATCTTGGCCTAATTGCTTAACCTCTCTGAGCCTCAATTCCCTCATCTGTAAAGTACATGTAATAAGAGTATGTACCTCACAAGGTAGCTGTGAGGATTAAGTGAGTTAATGCATGTAAACCTCTCAGAACAGTACCTGGCACCTAGTAAAGCAATGGATGTGTTAGCCACTGTTAGTGTTTCAGGGGGAATTTCCATTTAAATGAGAACTGTCTACAGAAATTTCCTGCACAGAAATCTCTTAGCTCAGGAAAATTTTCCCAGCTGCAGATCGCACTAAGTATTCCTGTGTTGTTTGCCCTCTTGTTGTTTGGTGCAACACAAATACCTTTGTCATCTTCTAAAAATCCAATTCTTTGGTTTGGTACTTGAGAGATATGAGCAAAGGATGACGGAAACCAAACAGTCTGTGTCTTCTTAGACATGCTTCTTCCCAGGTAATCAGGCCAGAGTGACACTCAGCAGTGCAGCTGGAGTTTTTATGAGGGACACTGGGCCAAGCAGCTAACCCTGCCGACTGCTGACATCTTGTCTCCCAGCAGCCTTGGTCTGCGAGGGTCCTAACCTACCTGGCCACGGCTCTCAGCCGCAGTGGGTTTGCACATTCACAGGCTGCGCCCAGACCATGGTCCTCCAGTGTGTGCTGGGGCTTCCAGGTGGGCGGATGTGAGACTGGCCTGGAACCTGGAACCCTGGGGTACGTTGTCAGGAGCCACCTTTGACCTGCGCTACCAGCACTCACTCCTCTGCAAGGTCAGGGGCTCCGTCCTCTGTGTTCCCGCAGCCAATGCATGGAACCCATGGAAGCCCCAGGTGTTCCACAGGTCCGCCTCCCAGTCAGGTGTGGGCTCCTGGAGGAGGAGGGACTGTGTCTTCTATGTCTGCACCTGCAGTGCCTCCTGATGCGGGGCAAGTGATGGGGCAGGCAGACAGCAGAACAGATGGTCCTCTCTCTGTGGCTGTGGGCACCTTGGTGCTCCTAGCTCATGGTGATTCCAGTGCTCTCTTTCCACGATGAAGAGTTACAGTGATTTCATTGCCCAAGAAATAGAAAAAGTCCAGTTCTTCTGCCTGACTCTGACAATTCTGTTGCCTTCTGAACTGTTCCCGGGGCCTCGGAGAAATCCCTTCCCTTTTAGGTCTCCGTTTTTTGTCTGTAAGAGGGATGCTCTCTGCCCAGCACGGTGCTCCACAGAGCTCAGCCAGTGGCTCTGTCCACAGGTGTGTTTGAGCCCTGTCCCCACTGCACTGCTGTTGACATTCTCAAGTTTCCCCTTTGTATGTAGAAGGCCCTCAAGAGATTTCTTGACTGGAATGGAAACCTTGACCATTAGCCAAGGCAGTTGGAATAGTCAATGGGTACGGTCCCTGCCTGCCCAGGTCCACTCAACCTGCCCTCGAGGGGCTTTGCCAAAACAGGGGCCAAGGGGAAAGCCTCTTCCTCCAAGTTGCCCAGGCCCAGTTCCCACTCTCGCCTTCCACGTTTCCCTCCCTCCCTTTCCTTCTCCTCCCTTCTTCTTCCTCCATTCCTCTCTCTCTCTCTCTCTCTGTCTCCCTCTCCTTCCATCTGTCCTTCTGTCCCTCTCCCCCTCTCTGTCCCTCTCTCCTTCCCTCCTACCCCTTCTCCCTCCCTCTCCTCTTCTCCCATACTTTCCCTCCATTCAGCCATGACCCCGCCCCCCCTGCTCCCACAGTGGGAAGGGCTAGGCCACCTGGGAATACCTGGAGTCCCGGTCTTGTCCGGAGTGCACTAAATGCGGACATGGTCGGCCTCTCTCCCCTCCTCTCTGAATGCCCCAGATCCTTGATGGATATGATCTGAAGAGGCACCAGTAGACGCCTGCATCAAGTCAGCTGCTTGTGGCACCGAGGTGACAGGTGCAGTGTTTTCCTGGGGATGCTAAACTGGGAAAAGCACCATCTCCCATCGTAATGGAGCTAATGGCATTCCACTCAGGACAGCTGCACTTACATCTGGTGTTAAACCACCGTTATTTAAACTTTATGACGCGAGAGGATGCCAGCTCATCCACTTGCAGCATATAAATTATGTCGATTGCTCATGCACTTTTTTTAACCCTGATTCTCCTGAATTATGAAAGACAGACAAGACTGGCCCAGGGCTCCCCTGGGCCCCATGAGCTGTGAGTGTGCAGGAACCCTTGCTCAGGCTGTGTGCAGATGGCTAAGTGGAAGTGGCAGGGCTGGAGCCCAGAGCCTCCCCACCCACTGGCCATGAGGGCGGCCATGAGGGCGCAGTCCCGATGGGGCCCCCAGCTCCTGAGGGAGGCCAGTCTAGGGTGAAGCACTGAGGTAGCTCAGAGCAGACCAAAGGCCCAGCCACCCTGCCCCATGGGACTGCCGCAAGCATCAGTGAGGTGCAGCAGTGGTTCAGTGAGCTTGCTGTAGAGTGCACACGCCGAGGGAATCCAAGGAGTGGGGGCTTGGGCGTGCCGCCCCCTTCCCTTTTCAATGTTTATCTATACGCCTAAAGGCCACCACGAAAAGGGAATATTCTTTGGGAGGGAAGACCTGTTCATACCATTGTCAGAATTACCTCCCCAGTAGGAATTAGTCAATTGGCCATTAAACATCTGGGTGTGAATTAGTCGATTACCTGAAACATTGGTGGCAGCTGTGGTTTAAAAGGAGCACTGGCAACAAGGACCTGAATTTAAATCCCTGTCTTATCCCCTTTAGAGGGTGTCAAGCTGTTTTGTGCACCTTGACACAAGAAGTGTTTGTTCAGAGCTCAGGACGTTCAGAGCCCGTATCCTGGGATACTGAATCAGTAGGACGTTTTTCTAAACAAATGCTGCAAGAGGTCAGGGCCACCCTTTGAGAAATGCTAAAGAACGTCTGACCTTGGGAGTTGTCTGCAATCTCTCTCAGCCTCAGCCTCTGTCTCTAAGGTGGGGATGTTAATGTGCCCCCAAAAGTGCCATTGGGAGGAGACTGAGAAATGCCAGCATTTGTGGGAGAGCGGTGGTGGCAGGGAGGCCCTCATCTTGGGTGTGACCCCACTGTCAGCCCCAAGAGCAGGGGAGCACCTGACACTCACAATGTGTGCTGTGAGTGCGTGCACTCAAGGGCGTGAGCACTATGGTGCTGTAGACAGAGTGACACCTTCTGCACACACGTGCCCCAGGTTGTGAAGCTGGAAGCTAAGTGCCTAGTATATGGCCCTGGGTGCTTCTCCCCTTCAGTTGGGTGGGTGCTGGCCCAGTGCTCTCCCATGTCACTGAGGAAGGTTGCCCAGCCTGCGGAAGACAGAGGGTGGAGAGAGAAGTTTAGAAGCCATGACTCTGTTACAGAGCGGACAGAAACCATCAGAAGGGCAGCCCCGGGGTGGAGAGTGGCATATGGCTTCATCAGGGGCAAATTAGTGCAGTGTTATCTTCCCGCTACTTATGATCACTGTTTACTAAGAGTGCTTAATTTAAAGTGTCTTCGCAGCATCTCAAGTGTGAGCAAAGACTAAACACAGCTACTTTCATGCAAATATATGAAACGTGGTGTACTCGCACATGCAAACACAGGATAGAAATAACAATTTCCTCGTTGAAGATATTTGAGATAAAAATCTTGCCATCTGTTGCAAGAAAGAAAAAAAAAAAGAAACTTCTGTTGAGAGATTAGGAAGTTTCTACCAGAATGGTGGGAACATTTAGCTTTGCACTAAAATGGTATTTAAAAAATAATGACCCTGTGTACATTGTTGCTCTTTGTGTGTTTCTGTGAACTTTATCCAGTTTGAGTTTCAGGGATCTGACCCTTGATCCCGCCAGGTTTATTGTCTTTTCCCCTGTGCCAGCCCAGAGTGCTTCTCTCAAGCTCAGGGTTTGGAAATTTCCGGGAGATGCATTTTGTCCTGATTTCATCTGTCAAGTAAAAGTTCGCCTTGAGAAAAGAGAAAATAGCGCTGTGGCTTAGGGGTGAACTTGGGCTCTGGGTGGCTCCACATGGCCTTGGGCAAGTCCTTTCCTTGCTCTGTGCCTCAGTTTCCCTAACTAACTTGGGCTGGTAATGATGCTGACCCCATGGGTGAGGCTTGTCACGTGCCTAGTGCACAAGTCCTCCTGGTATGTGCCAGGGCTGCCCCTCCGCCTCCTTCGGCCACGCCCCTGCCGTCGTGGCCCACACGTGGTAACTCCATGGCACAGGCAAAGGAGCCCAGAGTGAACCGTCTCGATTGGGTCCTGCAAAGTTAGAAGGAAATGGAACTTTTTTCATTACATTTGACTTAATGTGCTTTGTTCACATTTAATAAGATAGGCAAGGTACCTGCTGTTGCTTTAAAGAAGGTACAGGGTGTGCAATTATACATGGCAAAAAGGTACAATGTGTATGAAGCTTGGAGATATTGGTGGTATTGGCTCAATGGTATAATGCGACTTCGTCAGTGAGCGATTTTGTCTTGGTGACTGTGAAAGCCCGATTGAGCCTATCTGACTCAGAAGAAAGAAGGACATGAATTTTGGGGTCCTTTGACTGAGGATCATTGCACAGATGCCTCTGTGTTTTTCTTCTTACTTCCACCAGAGTTCAAGATGATACACCATCTCATGGGAGCTTTTTAAAAAATAAATCAGAGAAGGGCACCCGTGCTGTATCGTATTGGTTTTACCAAACATGCTTTTATTGACTCTGGTCAAAAACAGATGAGGATTTTTTTTCCTTTATCTTGATAAATAGAGGTAGATAAAAAGCAGCAACATCACATCTCTCAAGAAAAGCTGCAGAAGAGGATGTTCAATAAAAATGGATCTGACTCCACGCTAGCCTAGACTATTCAGCATCTTTTATTCTAGTGACTTAATGGCAAAACATTGCAGTTGTACAATCAGCAACAAAGAGAAATGATTGGGAGCTGAAAAGGATGCTTGTGCTATCAATTTGCAGTCTTGTTGCATCTTCTTGTAACCAAGTAGAGGGAGGAAGATAGCTGGGATCTTATTACCCCATGGTGCCGACATATAGCTGTCCTTAGCCCACAGCTGCCAAGGTGGACAGAGCTTGTTTCTGTGCCCACACCACTCCCCCAGGGCCCTTGCCCCTCGCCAGCACCCAGGAGCTATTCAGCGAATGGAAGCGCCCCAGTGTCCAGAGCTTCTCCTGTGCCACCTGCTAGGCTGGACCCGCCATTCTTCCAGGGCCAGGGCCTCACTGTAAGCTTGCTTTTCTTTCCCTCCTCCTATCCCATCTGTCCTCCTACCCGAGAAGCTCTACTCCCCAAGGACCGTCGTCCTTAGAGTGACTGAACAAGTCATCGTGCTTAGAATGGATAGATCAACATCTATCTCCTCCCAGGGGTCTGAGCCCTAATCCCTACGAATGAGGGAGTGAATTCCTAATGAAGGGATTTCCACCACTGATGGTGCCAGGCTGGGGCGTGGGTGGAGATGGGCCAAACACATGAATACCCTTGAGCTTGCCGCCTTCAGCAAAGCCTTCCACATGGTGCCTGCTCTGCCCATGTGCACCCTGGCTGCCACACCCACCGGGCACAGGCTGTCTTTGGACAGTGACGCCATCTCTGTAGTCATTGATACCAGAGCTGGAACACCTCTCATTCTAGACCTTGCTTCAGAGACAAGGAGGATACAGCCCCACGAGGAAAGGGTGTTTCCCTAGGTGTCCCATGAGTCAACACTGAAGATTCCTGATGCAGGAGAGGAGGAGGCAAGATGCTCTGCTTCCCCTAACTTTCAACTCCCGGTCATCCTAAGCTATTTATTTTTAGCAGTGGAGAGGACAGTCAACCTCCCACCTGACAACAGGATGAAAATGTTAACCTGTGATATCAGTCCTCCGTCTCACCCAGAGCCCTGAAATAACTTGTACTGATTTAAGGTAGAAACTCATGGCCCCAAGAGTAACCAAATACTGGCAGATCTTGGGCTGGTCACGTCAGAAGTCTTCTAAAAAGAATGTCTTGTTTAAATTCAAGAGGCGATAGATTGAAGGGCTCACAGGGTTCTAGAAAAAGGAAAAAAAAAAAAAAAACAATTTCTAGACACTCTTGTTCTACTCCCATCAGCTACCCCCACCCTACCCCTAGGGGGCCCAAATCTCGCAGACATCAGCCAAGGCTGGGAGAAGAGCCCCATCAGTGGCATCACTTTGCTCCCAGGCCTCCAATTCCAGGCCACCAGGGAATGCTCTTTGCCATTTCCCTGTCCAGGTTTCCTTCTAGGCAGTGTTGCCAGTCAGTAGAATAAGAGAGACATGGTGACCTCACAGGTTCATGACTCTTTATCTATACTGACTTCCACAAGAGTGGGCAGAAATAAAAAAAGGTGTGTGGGGGCTTTCTTGGTGGAGCAGTGTTTGAGAGTCTGCCTGCCGATGCAGGGGACACGGGTTCGTGTCCCGGTGCGGGAAGATCCCACATGCCGCGGAGCGGCTGGGCCCATGAGCCATGGCCGCTGAGCCTGGGCATCTGGAGCCTGTGCTCCACAACGGGAGAGGCCACAACAGTGAGAGGCCCGCGAACCGCAAAAAACTAAAAATAAAAAAAAACAGGTGTGTGGGATTCCAGCAGCTCTTGAGCACCCAAACTCATCTGGCCCTTTTACATATAATACAAATCATTTCTCATAAACCGCATTCTTTGCCTGCAGCCCACATACTCTCCTAATTCCTCTTCAGATCTTCCCCAGAGGTGGAGCTAACTAGACCAGTTCTGTTCATCCTCTAGATCTAAGGTAGTTAATTTGCATGTGGTTTTTCCTCATGATTATGTCATTCTTATGAGGTGTGAGTCTCATTGTCAGGACAGAGAATTTGCAGGTCTGCTTCACTGAAAACTTCCCTCAGTCAAACTCCCTCTGAGTTCCTCACTCATCCCGCGTTTAGGATCCTGTGAAGGCAAAGATTCTGCACTTTCTCCCACATCTACCTCTTTCCCCCACCCCCGTGTCTATTTCTCCGTATCATCTTAATGACCTGTATATGTGTCCCTGACTGCAGGGAGTTCACAGTTTCCTTTTTGTTTATAGGCCCTAGTATATTTCTTTCCACCAGTACAATATATTCTCCTCCTGAGAGATACTGCCCAACCCAAAGACATATCCTGGAAAATGTTTTGAAATATACACACACAAACATTCTACTAACATTGTGGAAGAAAAATCCCATCAACTCATGAATTCTTGTCTGTAAATACTGAATGCCAGAAAATCCTGGAGCAGCAGTTAGAGAGTTTTAAGGACAAATGAAGATGATCCAAGAATTTCGTACCCTGCCTAAGTGTTGTTCACGTGTGAAGGTAAGAGAAAGACATTCTCAGTTATGTAAGTGCTCAGAAGCATACGACATCTTCCTGCTTTTTCTTGTTTAAAAAAATTACTTTAAGTCATACTCCACCCTGCTGATAAATGCATCAAAATAAATATCCAGAAAGAGAAATTGTGTCATAAAAGAATGGGCCATGAGATTCCAAATGAGTTAATATCAGAATTAAGTATATATAATTAGAGTAATATATTAAAATTCATTAATAATAAGAAAGAGAAAGAGAGAAGGAAAGGAAGGGGGAAGGAGGAAGAGGAGGCACAGAAGGAAAGAAAGAAGGAAAGAAATTAAAGAGGAAAACTTGGCCTGTGGAGCTGAAAAACGGAAAAATAATGATCCAAGGAAAAGGACAAAGCAAGGAAACATTAATAACAGAAATAATGAAAAAAAAATTTAAAGAACTTCCCAATGAAAAGGCAAAGACCCCTACGTCGACTCTTTTTCAAAATGCCTTTGATTCAGTAATTCCACTTCAGGCAATTTATTGCAAGGAAAAAAAATCAGAGATTGCCTAAAGATTTATGTACAGGGTTGTTTACCATAGCCTTGTTTATAACAGCAGAAGTATTGGAAGCAGCCCAAATGTCAAGCAGTGACTGGTTAAAGCAATTATGGTATGCCCTACATGATGAGATACTATGCAGTCATTAAAAATTATGACATAGAAATATTCACAAAAAGAACATTAAGTTGAAAAGCATGATATAAAACTACATCCAGATTCCAGTTTTATAAAAATGCATATGTATATTTATGTAACTGGAAAATACTAGGGTGAAGTATACTAAAATGTTGAGTTATTCTGTCTGAAAAACATTCCATTTATTTTATAACCATCCCCCACATCTCCACATGTAATCCATCAACCAAGTTTTATCAACTCTACTTCCAAAGTATACCCTGCATCTTGCCAACTTTGTCCATCCCCAGCACTGTGCCCTGCCTGGTCAGAGCCACCATCATCTTTCACCTTGACAAACATAGCAGCCTCTCTCACTGGTCTCCCTCCCTCCCCATTTGCCCTGTTATAGGCCAATCTCCATGCAATAGCTAGAGTAATCTGTTTCCAATGTAAATCAGACCACATTACCTCCTGCTTAAAACCCTTGAGTGTTTTCCCAGCCCACCTTGAGTAAAATCCAAAGCTCTTTCCTTTGGCAGGAAAGAGGCCCCCAGAGATCCTGGCCAGCCTGTCTGACCTCATCTCAAGCGGCTCTGTCCTCCCACTGTGCTGCGGCCTCTCCCTCATGTGCCCAACCTTGGCCTGGCTCTAGCTCTCCCTCTACCAGGGATGCTGACCTCCGCCCCTTGTGTAGTCGATTCCTTCCTGTCAGCTCTCAGTTTACATGCAACCTCCTCTGAGAGGCCTCCTGATCAAATCGGTGTATTTTAATTTTCTGCATAGCATTGATTACGGTCTGATTTTTTTCTTATGTGTCTATTTCTTTGCGTATTGTCTAAACTTCCGCCACTAGAATACAACCTCCATCACAGCCTGCTATATTCACTTAGAACCCTGCCTTAGCAGGCAATAAATGCTAGCTGAATGCATGAACTAGAAAATGAAACCAAAAATGTTTCATCAGTACTGGAAAAGTTAAATCATGACAGGCTACTTGACCAACAATCTTCAAAAAAGAAAATACTCTGGAAAATCTCCAGGTTGGAGGGGTATCCCGCCCTCGTGTAGATACACTATTGCCAGAGAGTGGGAAATCCCTCCCCTCACTAACCTCCCAGACCAGAAAATGACATTAATGTGGGTGGGCAGGTGGAATGGATTTGCAGTGTCCCTTGCTTCAGAAACAAATAATCCTATTAGGCTTTTGCAGGTCTCTGGGGAACTCGTCCAGGTTTTGGTGAATTCCAATGAGCTCCAGTCTTAATCATGCAAGATTTCGCCTCTGGCTTTCAGCTCACTGAAAGAGAGAGCAGCTTAGATATTTGTCTGCCTCACAACCCCAGGAATTTCTCATTCCCAGTGTGACAGCCTGAGAAGTCGGAGGTAGAGACCTTAGTGGAGCTGCCCTTTAATGAGATAGGACCCAAGAAGCATTCTCCCCTTTTTGTAAGCCATTCCTTAGGACTGCTGACAAGAACTGGGCCATGACCTCACACTGCAAGGCACTAGAGCATGAAAATTTGAAAAGTTGCCGGATTTAGTGTTTGTGGTCTTAACTATACTGTAATAAAAGTCCCCACAGGACACTAATTTGTCATGTTGCTGTGGAATAAATTTGAATCAAATGTGATCCAAGGCTGCTGTGTGGAAAAAGATCACTGAGCTAGTGAGTGATCTCTACAGTGGAGTATAAGATCTCTAAGAGGCAGATTTCTGCCTATTTTGTTCCCTGCTGAATCCCTTGTGCCTAGAACATCACATGCACATAGCAGATAATAATTAATGTCAAATGAGTTAATAAATGGGTGATGGGACTTCCCTGGTGGCACAGTGATTAAGAATCCGCCTGCCAACGCAGGGGACACGGGTTCGAGCCCTGGTCCAGGAAGCTCCCACATGCCACGGAGCAACTAAGCCCGTGCGTCACAACTACTGAGCCTGCGCTCTAGAGCCCATGCTCCGCAACAAGAGAAGCCACCGCAATGAGAAACCCGTGCACCACAATGAAGACCCACAACAGCCAAAAATTAATTAATTAATTAATTTTTTAAAAAACTATTAAACAAAATAAATGAGTGATGACATTTGCCCCCACTTACTGAGCCTCCCTGTGTGCCTTGCCTGGCTCAATTCTCATAGCAACTTGAACTCTTAGTCCTCACACCACCCCCACAGGTGGGTTTTGCAGAGGAGAACCTAAGACATTAGGTGCTACAAATCTCTCGTGCAGCAAAAGTCTCTGAAAGTTAGAGCTGATTTCCTTTGTAAGGACCCTATCTGATCTTCATTGTGTCTAGTAGTTACTGTGGGAGAAGCAGGAATGGTCGTGGTGATGCTCATGGTGAGGAGAACCTCTCTCTACTAGCTAACATGTTGAGAGAGGCGGTGTGATTGTACAGAAAAACCACTGGCCGGGAATTGTCATATCTGGGTTCAAATTCCATTTCCTTTGCAAACCAGTATGAACTTGGACAAATCACAACCTCTCTGAGCCCCAGTTTCCTCATATGTTAAAATACGTGTGTGTGTGTGTGTATAAAATGAAACTAGCCTTGCCCAGCTTACATGGGCTGTAGTGAGGCAGCAGTGAGAGAAAAGACATGATTGGATACCTGTCAAACCCTCTGCTAGGTTGAGTTAACTGTCAATGAGGTTGATCCATCAGTATTTGGCCCAGTTCATGGGGGTTTGGTATCTATCCTTGGGTACCTAGGGAGACTTGGCGTATAAATGAGCTATTCCATATAAAATGTTTCCAGGTGTCTTGCACATAGTAAGCATTCAGTAAGTACTGCTATTACTATTGTGTTACTGGAAAAGCCTCCAAAGACTCTTGCTGGGCCCTGAACACAATTTTATCTATACCCAGGAAGGCCTATGAGTTTTACCTTGTGTGATATGCATGTTATTTACAGTGGTGTAACAAATTACCCCCAGACTTAGCAGCTGAAAAGCAACAACCTTTGTATTATATTTCATGATTATGTAAGGAATTTGGAAAAGGTTCAGCTGAGTGATTCTTTTGTCTGCTTCAGGTGGCTTTGATAGGGCTACTCAGTGGTATTCAGAGGGTCCCAGCCAGTATCACTCACATGTCTGGCACCTTGGCAGGGTCAGATGGACCCCTCTTCTCCTCCCACATAGTTTTAGAGCATTTGCACAAGTCTGTCCAGCAAGATAGTCAGATCTCTTACACGGTGGCCCAGGGCTCCGAGAGTGAGGGTTCCAAGACACGCTTGTGGAACCTGTGAGGCTTCTTAGCCTCAGAAGTCCCAGTTATGTCTGTCACATTCTATTGGTCAAGCAAGTCACTAGGGACAGACCAGATTCGGGAGGAGGGAAATTAGACTTTGCCTCTGCTAGGCATCAGAAAATTTGCTGCCTTCTTTAATCTACCACAGGTGGTAACTCTAATCTCTTGGTAGTGTCTGCCTGGAGTGATGTGAGAGAGAAAGGAGAAGGCCTCGCGTGGGTGCACTGGGCAAAAGTGGGGTGATTGCCATTGTCTGCCTTTACAGTTGGGGCGTGAGTGCCCCATACTTGCCGTCCCTGACTTAGTACTTTCCCCCTCAGAGTGTGTGCCCCACCCTCTCTGTGTTGCCCTATTTTCTTCCCATCAACGTTTTATTCTGATTGTATTTAACTATTGTCTACCGTAGAGTTTTGTAGCAAATTCGATTGGTCACCACCGCTTTGCAGGAACGGTGGGGCCTTAGATCTGGGCTGGGGATTCGTTTCTTTATCAGGTGCCCTTTTTCTCTAAGCTTTGTCCGTGCATTCCTGGACAAGCTTTCTAAGGCCTTTGACCACTCTCTGTAGTTTTACCCAGTCAGTTAAACAAGGCCAGCCAGGCATCTCTACATCCAGTTGTGGGTGTGTCCTTCAAGAAATGGTGAAAAACACGGATGATTGTGTTACTTCTAATTCTACCAAGTAGACTCCTGTTGAAATACACATCAGGAATCTGTTCAGGAATTTGTGGGAGGGAGGGAGAGAGGAAGCTTATTATTTTGGAAAGTCATATTTCACTCTTTTGTTCTGTAGAGTAAGAGTTTGATATGAGTTTGGCTAAAACAACACACGCAGTGAGCTAAGGCATGCCTGAACAGTTATTCCTCCACTTCTTTTGTGAGTTCATGACTGCATCTGTAAGCAAACGTATAAGGGCTCTGACTTGTCCATTCCTCTCCTAGGTCCTGCTGAGATGACAGTGATGAACTGGAGACTTTATATTCATTTCTATGGCAACAAACATCACCGTCCCAGGGCCACTCCCCGAAACCTTTGCAAATGCTGCTTTCCCATTAAGCCCAACCCCTAGGAGATAGCAGAGTGTTTGCAGAAACAGCAAAGAGACCCACCCCACAGGGCCACCGTGGCTGGAACAAGGCTAGGCTTCAAAAGAAGCATGTCTAGCTCCACCTACCTAGGAACAGCAGGTGAAACAAAGGCAATTAACTCAATTGGTTTTTCTCCAATTCTTCTCTTGTAAAGTTTGCCCCTAGTGTGAAAAATCTTACTTCCAACTTACATTCCACACCCAGACAGCTTTGTATCTAGAGTTTGGAAACTGCCTGGACAGGGAAAAATTGCACCTCACATTTCCCAAGTGCTTTGTGCATCTTGGGGCCACCCAATCTTTCTCAAGCACTAATTATGAGCATTTATTTACAGCTCACGTCTCAGAGGCTGATGCTATGCAGTGTGTCTGTGACCAGTGACCTGCCGTTAATCAATAATCAGAGATCCGAAAGCAAGAATATGTGACCTATGGTACAGACCCAATTAACCTGAAAAAGGAGGGGAGGGACCTTATCCTCTAATTGAGTTATATCTTGGTGTGGTGTGGGCCAGTGGATTCTGGGAGGTCACTGAGGGACCATGACCACAGAGTGAGAGTCGATGCCTCACAGGGAGTGGGTCCTAAGTTTATCCTGCTCCGTCCTGTTTCCTGTGGGCAACCTGGGGCATACAGACACCCATAACACAGGGAACCCCGATGGCCTAAACTGTCTTGAAGCCTAGGAGCCTCGAGATCCACCCTCAGAGGACATGCCTAATATTGAGAAAGGCAGGTTCTAGAAGGAGAAAGAGCTTGGACTTAGCCCCCATCCTGGACATCTTCTGTCAGCGTGACTGCTGTCACCACTACCCTATTTCTTCCCATTTCCCTGGATGGTGGTCTGAGCAGGCAGTCCCGGCATAGGATCCTCCTTCTGCCTGTCTTCTCACCTGTAACATGGGAATACCAGAACCCCCCTCAGGAGATTGTTGTGAGGATAATATGAGGTCATGCCCGCAGGGCAGTTGGCACAGAGCCTGGTGCGCAGTAAGAGCCCAGCCCACGCGGCGCTGTCACCGTCGTCATCCTCACCGCTGTCTGAGTTGAGGATTAAGGGGGCAGCTCCTCAGCATTGGTGACTCTACGGGCGATGCGCTTCCTGAGAGCCCGTCTCCACTGACATGGGACACCAAGGGGTAAACCAGTTTACGCCCAGGACCCACGTCAGGCCACTCCAGAGACCAGATTTCCACAAGATTACTTTTTATGGAATCTTTAGTGTTTGATTTCGTCCCATTTGTGGTATCCTTAGGAGCCCATCTCTAAGGCAGGAAAGAGAAAACTACAATCCCTGCCTGTGGACAAGGAGGCACTCACTCATTTCTGAAAAATGCCACTGGGACTTAAGGAGGCAACTTAGAATGATGGTGTTTGCATTTAACGTGGTAACAGAGCTAGCGCTGCTCGTGTATCACAGCTACTCCCTTAACAGTGAAGCCAGTCGGCGGGCCGGGCATAGCTCACTGTGTGCCGGCCCTGGGCTGGGCACTGGGGAAAGTCCCCAGAAAAAATCCTTTTAAAGAGTCGCATTAAGGTTAATGGCCAAAGAGAAAGGGGCATCCCGAGTTGGAGTGCCCGCGCGCGTGTTTGCAGTCACGGGCAGGGCTGGTCTGCAGCGCGTGATGACGAGCACCCCCGCCCGTGGCACGCCGGCACCTGGGCGGTCGCTCCTGTTTGCACGGGGCTGCCCGGTGCTCGGGGCCCGGCGACTGCTGCCAAGCTGAGCACCGGCACAGCATCCGCCATTCGCGCGTCTCTGATGGGAGGAATGTCTGGGCTTCACTGTGGACCACCCCCTGGAACCTGGAACGGGCCTGCCCCAGCCCTCCCCTCCCCCCTCGCCCTCTGTCTCTCCCGTCTGGTCGGCTCCGGGCAGGGCATCCCCACAGGCCTCTCCAGAGGCCCTCAGGGTTCCAGTCAGAGGTGGCAGCAGGGTGAGGCCAGCAAGGCGCCGGCTCAGGGGCCCTGGGGCAAGACATGAGCCGTGGATCACAGCCCAGGTGGTGCAGTAGGTCTGTCTCCCGCCGTGACACATGTGACGGGTTACATCGTCTGTCTCGCACACCCAGGTACCAAAGACCAGAAGCCCTGCCCGGTGCCACACACGTTGGCTGCAGTTCCTCATACATACGCCACAGTTTTTCAGAGCACAAGTGTGTGAGAATGAGAGCTTTGTCAGGATAAATTTAAATCCACTCAAAATGCATTCTCTGAAAAGTAACTCATTCCCAGTTTGGCACACCTCAGGCATTGTTAGTCACACATTACTTGCTACCTCGCAACCAACGGAAGGGGACATCTGGTTTTAGAGGGTGATTCTTCTCCCATTAGGGGCCTCAGCAGAGTCCTTGAAATAACCACCTCCCCAGCTCTCTCTCTCTTACCCTCTGTGTACACCTGATTTTCCGGAAAGATCCATAATGGAAAGCAGATGTCCTCTGCACCTCCCCTGAGAGACCCAGAGGCCCACACTTCTCTGGTGCCGCGTGAAACCTCTGAGCTGCTGTGTTGCCCTCGGCCCAAGCAGGGCCGCCGCCCAGGTCAGGGGAGAGGCCGGGACCCGCTGGAACTCAAAGCCTTGTGTGTCCCGACTGCAGGAGCTGGAGCCCTGCGGGGCTTCTCTGCCTGTGGTTCACAGCTTTGCAACCTAACTTCAGCCAGGGCACTTGTAAAAACACACACTCCCAGGACCTGCCCCAGCCCCAGAACTGCTGAATCAGAATCTCTGCACGTGGAGGCTAGGAATCTGCATTTTTAGCCTGAACACTCCCCCCCATCACTGACCCCCCAGTTATGTGCACTCCCGGCACGAAGCACTGGTGAGGAGTGTTCCTGTATAGCCCTCCCCCTCCCACCCTCCCAGCAAAAGGAGTCCATGTCTCAGGGCTTGGGGAGCCCTAGAGAAGGCGGCAGCCCTGCCAATGGGGAAAGGCAAGCCCCTGAGATGGACAGTTACAGCTACTCCCAGGGGGGCTCCGTCCTCTCAGGCTTCTGGGTTCATTCCTTTAGAATAGGGTTTGGCTGAAGAAACTGATAGAACCAGGAGCCCTTCCAAGTACTGAGAACCTTGTAGCGGCCCCACGTTGTTCTGAGTGCTGTGAGTGAGCCCTCTCTTACCCTTAGGCGAGGTACTGGTTGTTAGCTCTTCAGCTGTAGAAACTGAGGCCCAGAGAGGTGTGACTGGTCCAAGGCCACACAGCTGGTAAAAGCAGAAGCAGGTTGTAAACCAGGGCTGGCTGACTCTCTTCTGGTGACACTGCTGGGACCTTCTGGAGGAGACGATGTGAGCCAGCCTATAAGAAGGAACGTTGGTGTATTTTCTGATTCAATAAAACCAAATGTCCCCTGAGCCTTTGAGCTCAGAAGTCCAATGCCAAGAATGTGACAAGACATGCTGAGACTGAGCTGGTTTTAGATCCTGAAACGCTGGCTTGCTCCTTCCAAAACCCATGCTGACTCTTGGAAGGAGGAGATATTTTATACGGGGTTTGGGTTCTCACCTTGTGGTGGCAGTGGAGTTTGTTAAACTGACGAAGGGACTTGGAGGTTCTATCCATGTGTCATTAAATCAGGGATTGGCAGGTTGTCCACCTGCAGGTTGGGGCGCAGCAGGACGGATGCTCCCAGATTATTCCTCCCCCAGCCCTTCCTCCGCCACCCCTTCTGCCGCCCCTTCCTCTGCTCTGCAGCTGCCCACTGTCCCACCCCGTCAGAAGGCACGAAGCCGTAGAGATCATCCCGCCAGCCCATGATACAGTGCGGCCTCCTCTGCTGTTAATTGGCCGTGGGAGCTGTGTTATGAGTCATCAGAATTGTTAGTCTCTCGCCTAATGATCTCTGTCAGGAGACCACCTTCGGGTTGTTCTCCAATTAGGGAGCTTCCAAACCAGCAGGGCAGCACAGCCCATCTGCCCAGAGCCACCACGCAGTGACAGTGGCTTGTTATGCTGGAGCCCCAAGTCCACTGGTCCTGTCAGTCAGCACAGCCCCACGGAGGGGCGGGAGGCCGGTCTCCTCCTCGCATCCTCAGGCTCCCAGCTGCTCTGTGCTCATTCCCTTGGTGGGGAAGACCTCCCTGTGTTCAGGCATAAAGGGCCACACTCAGTATTCCGTTAGCACGTTCTGTGTTTTAAGAATTCCTACCTGGGAGGGATGGTTTCTTTTGAGATCAGAGGCCTACTCTCAGGGACGGTGGACCAATAAGGGCAGATGAGAACTGCAAGGGAAGTCACAAATAGTCCAGTTCCACCTGCCCCTAAACCGAAGAGCAGGGGGCCGAGGCCAGGGAGAGGAGGGTCTTGCCCAGTGAGGTCCACAACACTGGACAGGAGGACTGGAGCCCACCCAAGTGGTCCTGCTTCCCTTGCCCTCACCCCAACTTCAAACACAGACTCTCTTTTTCATGTCTCCGTCCTCCCATTGAGGCCTGGCTGTGGGACAGGGGGAGACCTCTGCCCAAACCAACAGGCTGTGGAGACATCCGTGAGACCATCACGGCCCTGTGACCATGTGTTCAGGACCGTCTCCTCCACAGCCTTTGCATACATCGGAATAAAAGTGCTCCCAGTGGGCAAACAGAGCGCTGTCAGTTCTTGGCTTGGCAAGTAGAGGACATCTCTGTGCAGAGAAAATAGTGCCCCTTCATCCAGACAAATTCAACCCAATGCCAGGAAACATAGACTATGAACTTCGCTAGATTTCATCCCCCACTGGACGTATTGTGCAGTGCACAAACTGCACAGCTGTATATGGTAGCCATAAGCTTTGAGGGCAGGGTCCATGTGTGTCCTGTTCTCTGCTGTGTTCCCAGGACGTAGTGCCCAGCCCATGTAGGAACACAAAATTATTCAATAAGTGAATGAATGAATGAATGCTTTAACTTAAAGTTCAAATTGATACTTTCAGAGAGGAACCCAGAAGGGCTAGTCCAAGAAATGAATCTCCAGCAGTGGAGATTCAGATGTCATGAAAGTCTTAGGAGTCAGTTGGGCCTTAAATCTTTCCTCACAGGAGTCTGCTAATTACTTTGCCAGGTTTTCTGCTGAACCGTCTAAACTCACATTCAAAATAGTTGTCCCTTATGTCTCTTTCTTAATATCTCGGCACAGCTTCTGCTATGGACAGTTGTTAAGCCTCAGGCCTGGCAGTTTAACAGCTTTGCCAACGGGGATGGGCCTGGTCTTATGTGTGTCAGTCAAGATGCCTTACTCTGGGTCTCTTGATAAAGGGGAAGACCAGTCGGGACAGGCCATCTGAATAGCTTGAGAACAGCTTCTGGAACAAATCTTGGGCTTTCGCTAAAGCTCATTCTTTTTTGTCACTTGAATGAAATTTTAATATTAAAGAGATGCACAAACTAAAACCTTTGTAGTAAAGTGTTTTTAAAAATTGATAACACAATCACCCATGATGAAAATCTATATCAAGAACTTCTAGTGTCTGGAGCATAGTAAATTCTCAATAAATGTGAGCCCATCAATCTTTTCTATCAATGTTCACTTGAAATAGGTTAATTCACAGGCTAAGATTTCAGCACAATCTGATATAGATGAGAAATTTCATGTAAAGGATCTATAGATTTGTTTTTATATGTTTCCTTTCAATGGCATCTCTTTGTATTGGGAAGGGAGAAAGATCTAGCATGTTTCTGGGGTATGCTGGGAGTTGGGCCAGGTGTTTTATGTTCATTGTATTCTTCTCTGCTGACCTCCAGGTGAGGTTTGTTCTCCCATTTTCCAGATGAGGAGCTCAAGATTGTTGGACCCCAAAGCCAGCATTCTTTCCCTTCTCTGGTGTTTAGAAATGAGCCCAGAAATGGGAACTGTCCATAGTGAACTCAGACAAAATGGCCCATGTGACCACATGGTCAGGGCACTGCCAGCTTCCCTGTCCAGTCCAGCCTTCCTTTGGCCTGGGATGAGCAGTGGTGCCTTTCAGAGGACACTGTCATCTAACCTGTCAGGTGTTGAGCCAGGTATTGCAGCATCACCAACAGGGAGGCAGCGTGGGCCAGCAAACTGAGGGGACCCAGGTGCCCCGGATGGTCTAAATATCAAAACTGAGTGGCTGTAAACTCAGAGTGCTTCAAAATATGCTATTTCCTTGTCTCTAATGTGTTGAATAAAAATATCTTTTATTCCCCATCTTGAAAACGTTTCCATCAGGTTGTATATTTCTCAAATTTTCTGTGAACTTCCTGTGTTGTCAGCTGGTCCCAGGAGAAGGTTTTCATCATTCTGACATGATTATTTCATAGGTTTTCCCAACATGGCCTCCTGCACTGCCCACAGGTCTCCACTAGTAACCAGTGAGTGGAATCCTTCTGCACTGATTTTTTGAACTGCTATAAAGTTCAGGGGCACCCTGTGCCCAGGAATGGCTGGCTGCCTCAGGTGCCGGGGTCCCTGAAACCCAGGGTACAGACACTCCTTCTAGTGGTGTCACACAGAATGCCCTTTCTGGCGGACAGCCCATCCTGGTTTCACAGAGGCAGGCGTGGCCCTGCTTATCTGCGAGTGCCCTTGGCCCTGGAGCAAGCGTGACATGGGGTGGGTTGGTTACCCACTGGAACCGCAGCGCTGTCCCCACCTCCCCGCTCGGCCTCAGCCCGTGGGCCGTGTGCATGGGGGGCCTCTCGTCCTGGCCTGTGGGCCCCCAGCCTTCGTGGACCTATTGCGTGTTCTTTTGTGAAAAGGTTCATACTCGGTCGTATCCGTCTTTTTCCTGCCCTGTGCAGGTCCCTTGGCATCTCTCACCCGTCATTTAGGGGACTCCTTCTCCGAGGGGAAGAAAATGGTCTGTGTTTCTCACCCCCTTTATCATCATCACCACTGCCCTCTCCCTCACCACTGTGGACCACCACCCCTTCATCTCCACAGTCATCCCACCACTACTCAGCCACCCTCACCTTCAGCGCTGTCACTGCCCCCACCCACCCCACGTCCCCACTCTGGTCCCCATTCGGAGTCTCCTTCCACCTCTCTGTCTCCCCACCATCGCCACCCACTTCCCAGCACACAGCTGTTTGGAAGCTCCTACCTGCGTGTGGCAGGGCCTTATTTCCTTGTGTTGTAGCAGAATCAGGCAGCACCCCTGCCTCAGGGCTGGGACAGATGTGTGGAGCATCTGCTCTGCGGGGAGCCCTGGTGTGCAGTCCCTCAGCAGGGGCACCGGGCTACGTGAGGGAGCAAGGCGGGGGCCTCCCCCAGGGGGGAAGATGTGCGCGCTCCAGCTCCTAAAGTACAAACGGGACAGCTGGGGTGCTGCCTGAATGGGCTGAGGACGGAAGCTTCCGCGGATGTAAGCGAATGCAGGTCCGGGCGCTGGCGCCATCCAGGTGAGCAGTGCTGCATAGTCAAACAGGAGCCAGAGACACCGGCCGAGAAACAAGCTACTGTGTGCAGTCCGAGGACGAAGCCAGTGTGCCGGCTCCAACATGTTTCAGCAATACCAGGGGATCTTTCTCCTTTATGGTCCTCGTGCAGAAACTGCGTACAGGAAACGCCACAGCTGGAGCTCGGCTGCAGGGAGGCCATGCAGCTCCAGTCTGTTCCCTGTTCATTGGACCTCAGGCTCTCAGAGCACCAGACCAGGAGCCTCGGTCGTTAGAACAATAGCCAAGTCCCCAGGACCTCGGGTGTTGTTTCTAAGCTGGAACAACTTGTACCCGTAAAGAAAAAATAAAATAATTTTGCCAAGAGTTTCTTTTAAGGTAGCCTGAAGAACCTAACTGAACACATCGTTTTCAAATTAAACGCAAATTTCCTAACGCAGAGGTGGAATGTTAAATTTCACAAATTTCCACACTTGAGAATTGTCTAAGAATAACTTTTTCAGGCTAATCCTCTTTTCTTCTTTATCTACACTCTTTCCCTGGGTGATGTCATCTAGTCCCATGATTTTAAAATCTTCTAAATCTCTGTCTCCACTCACACTTATTTCCTGGACTCCAGGCTCACAAAGCCAGCTGCCCCTTGATTTTCTGTGCTGGGACATTTAATAGACACCTCAGTCTTAGTGCAGTTGGAACAAATCTCTTGATGTTATGACCAAACCTGATCAACCCCCATTCTCCCCGTCTCAGTAGATAGTAAGCAGCATTCACCTGGTTATCGGGCAAGAAACTTGACCCTCTCCTTCACTCACAGCATCACCTGCTGTATCAGCAAGCCCTGCCTAAAACAGCACAGAAGCCCCTCCTCTCCTCCCCCAGTCCCACCCCCTAGTCCAGGCCACGGCATCTGATGCTCTGGCAACTCCAGCAGCCTCCTAAACCGGTCCCTCTGCTTCTCCTTTGGCCACCATTTCAGTCAACCCTCTCCTCACAGATAGAATCCTTTTTTTTTTTTTTTTTTTTTTTTTTTTTTTTTTTTTT
>NW_020837948.1:6818827-6823464 GCF_003676395.1 Aethalodelphis obliquidens
AACCCATGTCCCCTGCATCGGCAGGCGGACTCTCAACCACTGCGCCACCAGGGAAGCCCCAGAATCCATTTTAAAAGCATTAATCATATCGAATTACCCTCCTGCTCAAATCCCCCAGCGGCTTGTCGTCGCGGCCCTGCTGGCGCCCAGCATTGCTGCGTAAGATTTGGGAGCAACAGAAAAGATTTCTTAAATTTCCATTTGTGATCATTTAATCTTAAGCGTTGTCTTGAAAAAAGTAAAACCTGAATGTGGATTCTTTCTTAACTGAAGTATAATTTACGTGCAATGAAATGCATAGGTCTTTGTCAATAATGTGTGACAAATGTATATACCATTACTCAAATCAAAACTTTGAACATTTCTATCTCCCTGGAAAGTGATCTCACGTCCCTTCCCAGTCAACCCTCCCACACGCAGAGGCAACCACTATTCCAGTTCTGGTCACCATAGGTTAGCTTAGCTGTTCTTGAACTTCATGAGGTGGAGCCATACAGTAGGGAATCTTTGGTGTCTGGCTTCTTTCACTCAGCATCACGTTCTTGAGTTTTCTCCTTGTTGTTGGTAAATCAGTTCGTTCCTTTGTATTGTAAATAGTATTTCATTGAATGACCACATCACAGTTTGCTTAGTCATTCCTATTGAAGCACATTAGGTTTGTTTCCATTTGGGGACTATTATAAATAAAGCTATGAATATTTTTGTACATGTCCTTTGTGGACATAGGCTTTCATTTCTCTTGAATAAATACTTATGGATGGCACACAAACACATAAAACGATGTTCAACATCATCAGTCATTAGGAAATACAGATTAAAACTACAAGGATGTTATTAGAATTTCTAAAGTTTAAAAGGCTGACCATAGCAAGTGTTGGCAAGCATATGGGAGAACCAGAACACTCATATACTGCTGGTGGGAATGTTTTCTGTTTTGGTGATTTCTCTTCTTTTTCTTTATTCTGTTCTTTATTTTATTACATTTATTTTTCTTCCTTCTACTTCCTTTTGGTGTTCTTTCTTCTTTTTCCTTCTTGTAGTGGAAGCTTTGTTCATTGTCTTTTGACTTCCATTGTTTCTGATGAGAAATGAAACATCGTTCTTCTTTTATTTTTAATTAATTCATTTGTTTTTGGCTGCACTGGGTCTTCGTTGCTGTGTGTGGGCTTCCTCTAGTTGCGGAGAGCAGGGGCTACTCTTCGTTGAGGTGCATGGACTTCTCTTTGCAGTGGCTTCTCCTGTTGCGGAGACAGGCTCTAGGCACGTGGGCTTCAGTAGTTGTGGCACACAACTTCCCAGACCAGGGCTTGAACCTGTGTCCCCTTCATTGGCAGGCAGATTCTTAACCACTGCACCACCAGGGAAGTCCCAACATCATTCTTCTTATTCTCTTGAAGGTGGTATACCTTTTTTCTTCTGGCTGCTTTTTACATTTTCTCGTTATATTTGGTTTTCAGTAGCTTGATGATAGTTTTCTTTGTGGTTTTCTTTGCTGGAGTTCCTTTTGCTTTGGTTCACATAACTTCTTGGATATTTGGTTGATGTCTTTCAGGTTTTTTGTTTGTTTTGTTTTGTTGTGTTTGTTTTCATTTCTATTGGAGTACAGTTGATTTACAATGTTGTGTTACTTTCTGCTGTACAGCAAAGTGAATCAGGTATATTGAATACATATATCAACTCTTTTTTTAGATTCTTTTCCCATATAGGTCATTACAGAGTATTGAGTAGAGTTCCCTGTGTTACACAGTAGGTCCTTATTAATTATCTATTTTATATACAGTAGTGTGTATATGTCAATCCCAACCTCCCAATATATCCTTCCCTCTTTTCCTCCTGGTAACCATAAGATTGTTTTCTACATCTGTGACTCTATTTCTGTTTTGTAGATAAGTTCATTTGTGCCGTTTTTTTTAGATTCCACATATAAGTGATATCATACAATATTTGTCCTTCTCTGTCTGACTTACTTCACTCAGTATGACAATCTCTAGATCCATCCATGTTGCTTCAAATGGCATTATTCCCTTCTTTTATATGGCTGAGTAATATTCCATTGTATATATGTACCACATCTTCTTTGACCATTCTTCTGTCAGTGGACATTTAAGTTGCTTCCATGTCCTGGCTATTGTAGATAGTGCTGCAATGAACATTGAGGTGCCTGTATCTTTTTGAATTACGGTTTTCTCCTATGCCCAGGAGTGGAATTGTTGGATCATATGGTAGCTCTATTTTCAGTTGTTTAAGGAACCTCCATACTGTTCTCCATAATGGTTGCACCAGTTTACATTCCCACCAACAGTGTAGAAGGATTCCCTTTTCTCCACACCCTCTCCAACATTTATTTTTTGTAGATTTTTTGATGATGGCCATTCTGACCAGTGTGAGGTGGAACCTCACTATAGTTTTGATTTGCATTTCTCTAGTAATTAGTGATATTGAGCATCTTTTCATGTGCTTTTGGCCATCTGTCTGTCTTCTTTGGAGAAATGTCTATTTAGATCTTCTGCCCATTTTTTGATTGGGTTGTCTGTGGGTTTTTTTTGATATTGAGCTGCATGAGCTGTTTGTATATTTTGGAGATTAATCCCTTGTCAGTCCCTTCATTTGCAAATATCTTCTCCCATTCTGTGGGTTGTCTTTTCATTTTGTTGATGGTTTCCTTTGCTGTACAAAAGCTTTTAAGTTTAATTAGGTCCCATTTGTTTATTTTTGTTTTTGTTTTCATCACTCTAGGAGGTGGATCATAAAAGATCTTGCTTCGATTTATGTCAGAGAGTGTTCTGCCTATGTTTTCCTCCAAGAGTTATATAGTATCTGCCCTTACATTTAGGTCTTTAATCCATTTTGAGTTTATTTTTGTGTATGGTGTTAGGGAGTGTTCTAATTTCATTCTTTAACATGTAGCTCTCCAGTTTTCCCAGCACCACTTATTGAAGAGACTGTCTTTTCTCCCTTGAATACTCTTACCTCCCATGTCATGGATTGAGTCAGTTTTTTAAACTTTAGCCAATATCTTTTGAAATATTCCTTTTGCCCTATTCTTTCTCTCCTCTCCTAAAACTCCAATTACATGTATGTTAGTCCTATTCAGATTATCCCCCAGCTCTCTGGTGATCTGTTCAGTCTTTTTTCACTATTTTTCTTCTCTGTGCTTCAGTCATTTTTATTATTGACTTATCTAGGAATTTGCTGATCTCATTATCTGCTGTGTCCAGTCAGCCTATTCTTATTAAAGTCCAGCTAGTAAATCCTTTCATTCATATATTGTATATTCAGTTCTATTAAAGGCTTGTTCTTCTCTGAATTTGGTTCACTTAGACATATATTCCGTCATTACTGTCACACGACTTTAAGAAAGATATGAATTTTAGTCCTTCTGGTTTTTTTTGTTGTTATAATGGGGACAACAATCTTTTGGAAATTTCTCTGTCCTATACAGAAGTATAATTCTGTCTGAAATTTAAGATGTCCTATTTTTAAAAATATTTTCCATATTACTGGAAAATTGTAAGAACAATAGAAAGAACTCTCATATATACTTCACAAAAGACCCCATTCAACTTTTGCCGGCTATCCTAACAACATCCTTTTTAGTAAGAGAATTCACACCAGATCACCCATTACATTTAGCTGTCATCTGTCTTCAGCCTGCTTCAATTCAGAACAGTTCTTCAATCCTTCCTTGACCTTCATATCCTTAACATTTTTTAAAATTATAGGCCAGTCATTTTAATAGTGTCTCTCAATTTGGGTTTTTCTAATGTTTCCTTGTGACTTGAGGTTATGAAATTTTGGCAAGAATATAAGTGAAGTTATGATGAGCACTTCTCCTGCATCCCAGCAATTAAGAACTGATGTCACCTTCTCCCATCACTGGTGAGGTTAACTTCGATCACTTGAATAAGGTGATATCTGCCAGCTTTCTCCACTGTAAAGTTGCTCGGTTTTCCTTTAAAACTAATAAATGTTTTCTGATGAGCTATTTTGAAACTATGTAAATATCCTGTTATTCCTCTTTCACCCACTAGTTTTAGCATTTATTGATTTTTTTTGGTTTGAAATAATTAGTACTATCATTGCCAAATGAAAATTTTCTAATTCCTTGATTTCTTCTACTTTTATTAATTGAAATTCTACTGTAATTCTACTGTAATCCACTGGAAGAATTTTCTGTTTCCCCATTTATTTGCTCACTTTTTAAAAATCAGTCTGGATTTGTAGATTTCTGTTTATTCAGTGGGATATTATCTGCTGCTGTCATTATTTATTTTCATGCCCAAAATATCCCAGATTTGGCCAGTAGGAGCTTCTTCAAACTAGCTTCTGTGTCTTTTGATATGTCCCGTCTTTTGATATGTGAGAAAGTTTTTCATTACTTTCTGGCACAACAAGATATTCTGGGCTCTTCTTATACTTTCCCTGCCCCTTCTCTGGAATAAGCCATTTCTTCAAAGAGCTTTGGTTCCCATTAGTGGTGAATTGCATTTAGAAACCAAGACTGAGAGTAAAATGTGCTCCTTGCCACTGGAGTTTTGCTGCTCCTGGACCCTCTCAGAAAAGAGATACAGGAAATACACACACACACACACACACACACACACACACACACACACACACACACACACACACACACA